>NC_139686.1:75429322-75822951 GCF_964106915.1 Podarcis gaigeae | reverse complement strand
CGCGCCAAAAAATTTCCTAAGTTCCTTCAAGGCAGCATTTTGTGTCGCCATTAGGGGCCTGACCCATTCCCGGGCCCAACAACATAGGCTACCCTCTCCCCATCATCAGCAAAGTCATTATGCTGCAGTTCCAAAGCATACTCTATTTCCGTTTGGAACGCGTTATAGTCCTAGGGCTTCCCCCCAAACTTGTGTACCAGTCCCGGTACCTTCCTTGCGACGGGGGTGGGTCTGACCTGTGCATCCTGCGCCCACCTTTCGTCTAGCCACGCCGTCAGCAGAGCCACATGCTGTTCCAAATCTCGGTTCCTCTCCACCAGATTTTGCACTCCAGCTGCCTGCTCCGTGGCGCCTGCTCCTCCGGTTTGGCTCATGGTGCTGCCTGCCTGTCACTGTGCACAAGCAACGTCAGGGACTAACGGATTGCTGTAATGGTTATATGGGGTTGCTTGTGCGTAAGTTGCCGCCACTCCTGGCTAGGTGGCCTGGTTAAACCTTTCCTGGCTGGACAGCCCTTCACTTTGTGGCTGTTCAGTCGCTAGCAGAATCCGTCAGTGGGCGTTTCTTGAATTTCTTCCAGCAAAGAAATTCTTTGACGCCAAGTCTACGCCTACTTTCCCTGCGCGGAAGTCTTCTGCGCAGGGTGGGTGTGGGTAGCGGAGGACCTGTGCTCTCCCCGCTGGTCTCCGGCGAAGAGTCCTGGAGCCCTCTCTCCGATTCCCCCATCCGCCCCCCTTTATCCCTGGTGTTACGCTGATTTCCTTCCCCCGCTGCTGAGTCTCCTCTCTCCCTGCTGGGCCCTTCTCTGGCATCGCTTGGGAGCCCTGCCTCCACTCCTGGCTCCGATGTCAGTTTCCTGACAAGTGCCATCAGAGAATGAGCTTAAGTGAGGCCTCCTGTAAGAGAGCAGAGATGGTTTTGAGGGGGGAGTAGTCCAGATACCTTCCCATTTGTGGTCTTCAATTGGGTGGCCTAAATCTTATTAACATATCTACCATGTGAAGGCCTCTAGGCTCCCCCCACCCTACAGTTATTGTTTCCTATATGCCTGCATCTTTTGATCGCAGTTTACGTTAAAATGTTATACATCTTTCAGATTGGGTTTTGGAAACTTGTGAAAATGCTGAAACATATGAAGATGGCTAAATTGTTTTGTGGTTTTATTTTTTGTTTTGTGGTTTTATTTTGATAGACTTCTGGAGGCGGCGCGAACGGCAATGGCGGTCCTCCTTGCGCTGTGAGGAGGAAGCTCTACAGAAACGGGTCATCCGCTACGGCAAAGCGGAGACCCGCACTGAAAAACCCCAGGCAGCAAGAGCCTGGGGACGTGGGACTCGGCGGGTGCCAGAAGCGGCCCTTGAAATGGAGAAGAGACCCCGTAAGGAGCGTCTGATCGTGGAGGGGGTCGCGGCGCTGTGAGTCGATCGCTATTCTGTGGAGTGAAGCCGCGCAGCTGCTGTCGGTGAGCGCTGACCTTTTTTCCTGAAAATATTCGGAACAGAAAAGCAACAACCCGTGAGTAAGGAAGGACTTTTACAACTTGAGTCTAAATTAGTGGAAATTTGGCTGAAAGCGGAGAGATGTAAACAGGAGGTCCGTCTTCCGCTGCTACTTAAACTTCAAAGCAAAAAGAGCTGGAGGTGTGGAGCTATTGAAGAGGCTTTTAAACTAACTGATTTGAGCATTCACTGAAGCTGCTTCTAAGTAAAGTAAGGACTTAACTCATTTACATGATTCATCTTTTACTTGGACTGTGTTAATCTTCTGCTTTGGGAACTACAATTTTGACTGAGAAGCCCAGGTACTTGTGCTGCCTGAATAATAGAACTGTCAGTTTGCAGATTTGGCTATTGTGTATCTGGATTTGCAACAATCTGAGGGTTTTTGGATTTGCTACTTTGAAACACCAGTTGGCACTTGTCAGAAACAATGTAATGCTGTTAACACCAGCTCTGCTAAATACTAGCCACTGAAGGTCTTTGGACATTAAATTTGATTTTATTGATTTTATTTGATTTGGCTTCTTCCCTCAAGACATTCTAAGCTCCCTCTAGAGGACTTTGGACTTACAGCAGCGACACTACTTTACTTTCTCTTTCCTTTCCTCCTATTTGACTGTTTGCTTTTGGGCTGCTGCATTCTCATGGGAACAACTCAGTTTGACCTTGACTCCTAGATAAAATTGGAATGAGCGGCACAAGAAAAAGGGGAGCAAGAACTAGACAAACAACTTTAACCTCAGCCTTACAGACACGTAGATCATCTGTACCTACTCTGCCGTTGGCAGGGGAAGAAGAAATTGTACCTACTCAGCCGTTGGCAGGGGAAGAAGAAACTGAGCAGTTACAGTTGGAAGATATGGCCTCAGGAGCAACTGCTTCAATTTTAGAGAAAATTTATGAAAAATTGGAGTCTTTGGATAAGAGAGTGGAATCTTTGGACAAGAAAGCGGATGAACAAACAGCCAAAATTGACCAAAATACAGCCTGTCTAAATAAAATAACTGGACAGGTGGCACAGAACGTACAAGCAATAGGGCAGTTAACTGAGGCCACTGCAGAAAATCGTAAATTGGCGGAGGCTACTAGCCAAAAAGTTGAAAATTTAGAACAAGAGGTAAAACCATTTTATAAACAAGTTGGAGAGCAACAGATGTATTTGTCTATGATAGAACTGCGGAATCGGTTGAAGAAGGAAACTTAGTTGAGTTCTTGACCAAAGAATTTTCCAAGTTCTGGCCTATACAGGAGGAAAAGGACTTTAAAATTGTGTCGGCTTTCAGACTTGGAAAATTTGCAAAGAAAGACAAGCCCAGAGACTGTTTGATAACTTTGAGGTCGAAGGAGGAAAGGGACAGGATACTGGGCCTACACTACGAAAAGTCACTGGACATTTTGGACAGAAGAGCTGAAATTTACAAAGATATCCCGAAACAACTGCTGGACCTTAGATCCGCCTATCTTGAACTGGTTAGACTGTTAAGGAGCAACTCAATCATCTTTAGGTGGGAATTTCCTCAGGGATTATCTTTCACCTTCAGAGGGAAGAAGGTTAAAATCAAAACACTTGAAGACAGAGATAAATTTATGACTGCTTACGGAGAGGACCTTCAGAAAGGAATTGAAACACCTTTGGGGCTTGGAGCATCTGCTGTACCTCTATCCTTGGAACCTGAAGATCCAGAGAAAAAGATACCACCCCCAGAGAAATAACAGAATTGTTCAGGATGTCTCTGCAACTGCTGAGCTGGAATATTAATGGGTGCAACTCCCCGGAAAAAAGGAGGAAGATATTTCACATATTGAAAAAAGAACAATTGGACATTATTTGTCTGCAAGAAACACATGTGACTAGGCTCCATAAAAAAGTGCTAATAAATAAAAGATTAGGCCAAGAATTTATTTCTTTGGATCGAGTGAAGAAAAGAGGAGTGGTGATTTATGTAAAGGAGAGCCTGTCACCTAAACTTTTATTCAAAGATGAGCAAGGAAGAATTTTGGCAATCGAGATACAATATCAAGGAGAGAAGTTTTTGATATTAGGAATTTACGCACCAAATGAGGGGAAATCGGAATTTTATAAGAAGTTGCATGAGAGCGTCCTGGACTATCTGGACTATGACAACATCATTATGATGGGAGATATGAACGGCGTGGTATCAACCAACATGGATAAGTCACAAAATTAAAATGTGACAAAAGATGGCAGACTACGTAAGACTTTTTTCGAATTGACTGACAATATGGACTTGATTGACATCTGGAGGACAAAGAACCCCTTGGGAAGAGAAGGAACATTCTTTTCTGAAGCCCAACTGACATGGACGAGAATCGACCAAATATGGATATCTAGAGGTCTGGCACCTAAGACCAGAAAGGTGGAAATCTGCCCAAAGACCTGCTCCGACCATAATGCTGTAAAGATGGATATGACACTACTACCTTTAGATGGAAGATGAATGACAATTTGTTTAGAGATCAGGAGATTACCAAGAAGGCCCAAAAAGTTCTGAAGGATTATTTTGAGATAAATTTGAACACCACGGTGGAAAAAAGAACCATCTGGGACGCAAGTAAGGCCGTGATGAGGGGGTTCTTGATACAACAGAATGCTGTAAAGAAAAGGACACAAAATGAGAAAAAAGATAAGATTCTGGAGAAAATTAAAGAATTTGAGAAGAAGTTAAGATCAAACCCGAAGTCACAGCCGATTCTGAGAGAAATTAAACTCTACCAAGCACAATATTCCAAATTGATAAACCAGGAAATAGAGTGGAAAGTTAAACTAATGCAACAAAGAACATTTGAATCGGCGAATAAATGTGGGAAACTGCTAGCATGGCAGTTGAAGAAGAGTCAAAAACTAAATACAGTTACAAATTTAGAGATTGAAGGAAGAAACATTCAGAACCCTGTAGATATTAGAAAGTGCTTCCAGAGATATTTTAAAAAACTATATACTCAAGGGCCGCAAGATGAGGCTGAGATAAAACAATTTTTGAAAAAGAATGGACTACCAAAATTGTCACAAGAAAATAGAGTAATCCTGAACTGTAAAATAACACGACAAGAGATTGAACAAGCCATTCAGAACATGCAATTGGGCAAATCTCCAGGGCCAGATGGGCTTACCTCCAAGTATTATAAGACATTGAAAGACTATCTGATACAACCACTGATGGAGGTTAGCAATGAAATTTTGGAGGGGAAGAAGGCGCCGGAATCGTGGAAAGAAGCGTTTATCACATTGATACCAAAATTGGAAACTGAAAAGACACAACTCAAGAACTATCGTCCCATCTCTCTTCTAAATGTGGATTATAAAATATTTGCAGATATTTTAGCAAGCAGATTTAAAAAAGTTTTAAATGAAGTAATTCATAAGGACCAGGCAGGCTTTCTCCCAGGTAGACATTTGTTTGCTAATACAAGGAACATTATTGATATTTTGGAGCTCTTGCAAACAAATATCAATACAAAAGCAGTGTTAATTTTCATAGATGCAGAGAAGGCCTTTGATAATATTTCTTGGAAATTTATGAAGAAAAATTTGGAAGGGATGGGAGTGGGACGGGGTTTCGAAAATGGGATAGACGCAATTTACTCAGAACAAAAGGCTAAATTGATAGTTAACAATGTGATTACAGAAGAGTTCAAAATTGAAAAAGGAACACGACAAGGCTGTCCTATTTCCCCATTGCTATTTATTTCGGTCCTGGAGGTGCTCTTGAACATGATTAGAGGGGACCGGTTGGTTGAAGGAATTCAGGTCGGAGCGAAACAATATAAACTTAAAGCGTTTGCAGATGACCTAGTTTTGACTCTACAGGAGCCAGAATCTAGTACGAAAAAAGTATTACAACTGATTCAAGAGTTTGGTCAGGTGGCGGGATTTAAATTAAACAAGCAGAAAACTAAGGTACTGGGGAAAAATTTGACAGTTACAGAGTCAGAACGGTTTCAGAAAGAGACAGAGTTAAATGTGGTTAAAAAAGTAAAATACCTAGGGGTAAACATAACAGCAAAAAATCTGAGTCTATTTAAGGATAATTATGAGAAATGCTGGTCAGAAATTAAGAGAGACTTAGAAAGTTGGACAAGACTGAAACTTTCCTTGTTAGGCCGAATCGCTGCTGTAAAGATGAATGTATTGCCAAAAATGCTGTTTTTGTTTCAAACATTACAGATTGTGGACAAAACGGAGTGCTTCCGGAAGTGGCAGAGAGACATTTCCAAATTTGTCTGGCAGGGCAAAAAGCCCAGAATTAAGTTTAAGATACGGATACTTGTCGCTAAGCATTGGAAAACCCAAGATCTACCCACACTGGAAGAATGGCAGATGCAACTGATAGACTACATGGAACTGGCCGAGATGACTGGCAGAATCCGAGACCTGGGAGAGGAGACGGTAGAAGAAGACTGGAAAAAATTTAAGATTTATTTGCAAAAATATTGCAAAATGTATGAATGTTAAGCAGGATGCTTGATTATAAACAACTTGGCACCATTGAAACAGACGAAGTGAAGTATGAAGATAAGTCAAATTCAAGAAAAAACAAATTTTTAGATAATTATTAGGCTAAGTTTAATTTTTTAAGGAGTGAAATAAACGTATCTAAAATTTGAGATATAACATTGGAAAATTAGATAGTAAGGATGGAGATAAGGTGATAAATTGCTGGTTTAACTTTTATAATTTGGAACGCAGGAGCGGGAGATGTGAGGAAGTCCAAAGGAGATAAGAAAATATGTTATGATATGTAATATTTTTGCTTGCTTTTTTATATTGTAATCAAAAAACCCTTAATAAACATTATAAAAATAAAAATATTTTGATAGCATCAAAAATGTCTAAAAAGAATATACATTCAGGGTAAAAAACGGTTATCATTATTATTTTTTATTCAGTTTATACACCGCCCTATACCTGGTCTCAGGGCAGTTCGGAGGTCTCAGGATGGTCCCTTCCACGCATAATCCTAGTTAGAATAAGCAGAAAAGTAACATCATTCTCAAAAGGTGGTTGTTGTTGTTGGCATCCATCTGTCTTGGAAGACAATAGAAGAGTGTGCCTTGAGGGGTGAAGTCAAATGGTTGGAGAGTTGCAGCGTCTGGTCACTGCTGTGGATATATGACCTGACTGACAGTCTCAAAATGTACTGGACTGTAATGTAGTATTTTTGCTATATTTTAAATTACCAGAGAATACATAAGGAAGAAGTTCTGGGTTCCTTTAAAGTTCCTTGCAGCTCAAAACATGTGGACTATTTCCCCCAGAACATGACAGTGGAGCTGTGGTGATACTCCAATTTTATTATTATTTATTAAATTTATATACTAGCTTTAATCAGTAGCATGGTCAATATGAGGAAATGCCCAATGTATTATGCTACTTCCTCCTAGATTAATTATAAGTCTGAAGCAGTGATTCTACTTTACAGTCTTGATACTAAGCTGCTTAGCTTTATCCAGGATGCAGCTAATTGGTTTTTGCCTCAGAGTAAAGTAACATTCATTTTTCAAACTGCATGAACAATATTCAGAAGCAACACATTCCCGATTCAAGATGCTAATTTTTTGATCCAGAGGGATTCATGCTTCTCCGCACTCTACAATTGCCATCAGTCACTGAATGTTATCTAGGAAATGCTGTGAAATTTTTAAAATGTCATTATGTTTACTATCAAATTCTAATATTAAATATTATTTCACACTAACCATCAAATAAATGTCAGATGTTTTAAACTAGTTTCTGAGTAATGCTGCAAGCTTATCATAGTTCGTTAATTAAAAAGAAAAGAAAAGCTGAAAAACCACTACTGCTGATCTTCCTGTGCGATAACTAGAGAAGAATTTCTGGGTGTATAGGAAACACTGTTAATTTGCAACAGATGATATTGAAAACCAGACTGTCCCTTGTGTACTGTGTAAACATGCCAGAATCCTCTGCAGTGCTGCCTTTCACCAGTTCAGACAATTTGTCCATGTAGCGCAGAGGCCTTTTGCATTGTCCATGGCAGCTGCCCCAGAATCCTTTGCAATGCACAGGGGTTCTGTGGCAGATGTGAATACAAAAGATGTTCCTGGGAAGTTAAACATCTGAAAACTACTTGGCTATATCACTGCATGCCAGCCAAATTTAAGGCAGTATATGTGGCCCAAAAACTGCATGTGGGTTTTAACAAATCTGTGCACTTCTAAATTGCACTAACTAGCTCAGAATGTATATCTTATAAATGTCAATCTCATTTATCTGTTTGGACATATTGTATATATTAATAGATAGGTTTAAGTTGGGATTGATGGATTATTTTTATTGTTAATGTGAGCTGATTATGTTTCTTTTTACTTAGCATATTTGCAATATTAATTTACAAAATACTTAATTTAATTAATTTACTTTTTATGATTTAGGAAGCATTAACTTGGCAGGTAGGGTGTATATGTGAGAGTTTCTATCTCCCCCTCTAGCTGCACTCCTTCTCACTTCACTCACCAACACTACCTACCCCCACCCTTAGACCTTGCTAAATGGTACCCTTGCTAAATGGTACCCTTTGCAAAAACACCTCTGCACCCCTGTCTTCCCATAGACTGGGAACCAGCTAGGCAGAATGAAGTCTCAGCTCATGTGTAGCAGTGACAGCAGAGAGTGAGAAGCCTGGTCTTCCGCTGTCCACCATGGGTGCTTCCTCCTGCTCTTGCAATCAGTTGGTACTTGGGACAGACCAAGGAGGGGGTGAACTTAGCATGGCCTATAGACTCAGGACCACTTGCCATTCCTGAGGTGCATCCATTTACCCTGCATGCTGTTGTCTCATGTGAGCCACCTGGTATGTGATGGCAGCAGTAAATCACAGGTCAGCTGGCCAGCACTTCTGACTACCTTCCTCATTACCACACTTCTTCTTCTTTAAATATTTTTATTAAAGATTTCTTAGTTTACAAAAACACATGCATTGTCTCTTTTTTCAAGTTGTGTTTTCTACAGATCATTTTCATTTGTTGCAAGTCATTAATGTTGCATACAGTGTTAGGCTAGGAAGAAAATAGCTGGAAAAGGGGGGGCAATGCTTCTGTTCTTCTACTTAGTGTATGTGTGGGGTTTTGTGTCAGCGTCACTTGTGTGGGTTCTCTTTCTAGTCGCTTGTTGTATTTCCTTAAACTCAAACATAGTAATAAATAACTTGCAAACAGTGCAGAGCAGATGGCAAAAATTTTTCACCTTTTCACCCCTTGCTTCTCCCTGTAAGACCTATTGCAGTCGTTAAGAGTCGTCAACAGGCTCATCACAGCTATCTGCCAACCACCCATTCCCACCACCCTTCTGAGTAATACCCCTCCCCACCTTCTCACTATATAGAAGGGTCTGGAAACTTCTGTTTCAGTGTATCTGAAGAAGTGTGCATGCACACGAAAGCTCATACCAAGAACTGACTTAGTTGGTCTTTAAGGTGCTACTGGAAGGAATTTTTTTTGTTTTAATTGGTTTGAAACTACTTTGCACAAATCATAGCAGTTGCAGCCCACTCACCCTGCAAATCCTGTACAACCTCTTTTCTATTTTCCCAGTTTTGTGAAGTGCAGACATGGGGAACTTCTGGCACCTGGGCTGTGTTAGGCCCAGCAGGGGTTGTAATTTGGCCAGTGTGGCCATTTCCCCCAAGCCACACCTACCTGTAATAATAATAATAATAATTTATTATTTATACCCCGCCCATCTGGCTGGGCCTCCCCAGCCACTCTGGGCGGCTTCCATAAAAACCAAAAATACAGTAAAATATCACACGTTAAAAACTTCCCTGAACAGGGCTGCCTTAAGATGTCTTCTGAATGTCAGGTAGTTGTTGGTAGCTTTGACATCTGCTGGAACGGCGTTCCACAGGGCGGGCGCCACTACCGAGAAGGCCCTCTGCCTGGTTCCCTGTAGCTTTGCTTCTCGCAATGAGGGAACCGCCAGAAGGCCCTCGGCGCTGGACCTCAGCGTCCGGGCAGAACGATGGGGGAGGAGACGCTCCTTCAGGTATACTGGACCGAGGCCGTTTAGGGCTTTAAAGGTCAGCACCAACACTTTGAATTGTGCTCGGAAACATACTGGGAACCAATGTAGGTCTTTCAAGACCGGTGTTATATGGTCTCGGCGGCCGCTCCCAGTCACCAGCCTAGCTGCCGCATTCTGGATTAGTTGTAGTTTCCGAGTCACCTTCAAAGGTAGCCCCACGTAGAGTGCATTGCAGTAGTCCAAGCGGGAGATAACCAGAGCATGCACAACTCTGGCAAGACAGTCCGCAGGCAGATAGGGTCTCAGCCTACGTACCAGATGGAGCTGGTAAACAGCTGCCCTGGACACAGATTTGACATGTGCCTCCATGGACAGCTGTGAGTCCAAAATGACTCCCAGGCTGCGCACCTGGTCCTTCAGGGGCACAGTTACCCCATTCAGGACCAGAGAATCCTCCACACCTGCCCGCCTCCTATCCCCCAGAAACAGTACTTCTGTCTTGTCAGGATTCAACCTCAATCTGTTAGCCGCCATCCATCCTCCAACCGCCTCCAGACACTCACACAGGACCTGTCTCACACCTGGCATCCTATCGCATCAAGTTAAGAGCAGGTAAAAATATGGCTGTAAAGGAACAATTGAGAGTCTTATAGTGGATCATTCCTTAGTAAGCAAGGCTCGCTGTCAGCGCTGACAATAATTCTTTTTGGTATCAACTGCACTAGGGAGCTTCCAACGGAAAAATCCCTAGTGCAGCTGATCCCTGCCAAAAGCAGGGCCTTGCTGATTGGTGCTGAGAGCAAACCTGTGCTCTGCAGCCTGCATTGAGTTCAAGCTTGTCTGAAAAAGAATAAAGGAAAGACTGGAGTCAGTTGATTGACAGGTATGTGGCTCTGCCAGCTGTCAAAATGGCCTGCAGGGGAGCACCCTTTGTGTAGTGTTTAGCATGTTGAACTAGGAAAATGGCCCTTCAGCTATGAAGCTCACTGGATTAGCTGGGAGCAGTCACTATATCTTAGCCTAATCTACTTTACAGAATTGTTGTGAGGATAAAAGAGGCAGGGAGAAAAACTATGGTCACTGCCCTGATTTCCTTGGATAATAGGTGGGAAGCTATCATCTTAAAATGAACATTTTGTTTTTTAAAAATAGCTGACTTTAAAAAATCATGCATTTCTTTCTTTACACATTTCCCCCATTTGTTTGTTGATCCACTGAGGAATAACAGCAAAGAGTGTTGTGGTTCCTTAACTGTCGGCTGTACCATTAAGCAAAGGGTAGGAGCTGCCTTGGGCAAATCAGGCCCAAGTATCGAGCTGCTGCTGAAGCTTTGTATGCCTTTATAACTCCCCTGTGAAGATAAGTTATAGCATTTGGGGCTTTTTAATTTAGTGATCGCCTTGTTGTGGCGAAGAGGCTTGAATAACTCAGAGAAGCTCTGAGCTATGTCGAGTGCCTGGTGTGCTCTGGTCCATGGGTCACTGTTAGGAATAGGATCGATTGGTCCTAGAACAATAGGATTCAGAATGCAGCAGTCTGATTGGTCCACAGGCGCCACCCAATCCAGCTCCAGGTGGAAGTGAATCCGCAACCTGATTGCCCTACAGGAGAATCCCGGAATTAGCCAATCAGGTGCGGCCCATTGTGTAAATAATGTATATAAAGCAGACATTATGGGGGAACTTCCTTTCCTCGCTACTATGAGCTGAATAAAGAACATGAAATCCACACTCGACTCAGAGTATATTTCAGTCATGAAGAGTCAGACACAACTAAATGACTAAACAACAACAACAAATTTAGTGATAAAAAGCTGTAACATGCTATGGTGAAAGTGATATGGAGAAAGTGGATAGCATTTCTACCTCTTCTATATAACTCATGGATATTAAATGAAGCTGAGCAATGGAAAATTCAGGACAGACAAAAGAAAGTACTTCTCCACGTAGGACAGAGTTAAGCGCTGGAACCTGTTGCCACAGGAAGCATTGATGGCCACCAGTTGGATGCATTAAAAGGATTAGAAAAATTCATGGAGGATATGGATATGATGGCTATGTTCTGTCTCCATAACTGAATGGTAAAGGTAAAGAACCCTTGGATGGTTAAGTACAGTTAAAGGCAACTATGGGGTGTGGTGCTCGTCTCACTTTTCAGGCAGAAGAAGCCAGCCTTTGTCCACAGACAGTTTTCCAGGTCATGTGGCCAGCATAACTAAGCCACTTCTGGCACACAGAAATGCAGTTTACTTTCTCACTGCAGTGGCACCTATTTATCTACTTGTGCTGGTGGGCTTTCAAACTGCTAGGTTGACAGAAGCTGGGACAAAGTGACAGGAGCTCACCACCAACGTGTGGATTTGAACTGCTGACTTTAAGCCCAAGAGGCTTAGTGGTTTAGACCACAGTGCCACCCACGTCCCTATAACTGAATACAGCAAAAGTAATTGGTATGCTTCTGACTACCAGTTGCTGGAAACTGCAGCAGGAGAGATTGGTGTTGTCCTTGGGTCCAGCTTGCAGAATTTCAGCAGGCATCTGGTTGGCCACTGTGAGAACAGGATGCTGGACTAGATGGACTATTGATGGACATGGTCCAACAGGTCTTGTGTGCCACACAGCCTGCCCCACATCCCCTAAAGTAGTCAGCTGCCCTCAGGTATGGTGGAGTAGCTGTCTCATAGCCTGTGTTAAAGTAAGATCCAGCTTCTGTGCTTCAAATGGGACAGCGGTGTGCGTGTGTCATCTTGCCCTGTGCCTCAGGCAGCAGAATGTCTTGAAGTGGCCCTGCTCCTTGAAGACAGATGATGCATGTGATGCTGAAGCAGACTCTAGCTCAGGAAAGCTTATTCTACCAAAGAATAAAGGTGCCCCAGGATTCCTTGTTGATTTTACTGCAATAGACTGAGACCTCTCCTCTGAAATTTGTCACAATATGATTCCCCTTTTGCATCTGTATTCCTGGACAGCTGAAAAAAGCAGACCTTGTTGGCATCCGTCTGTTTCAAGACACAATGGAAGAGTGCGCCATCAGGGGTAAAGTCATACCACTGGAGAATGACAATTCCTGTTGTAGCTATAGAGACCAATAAGGGATAGACATGTTTTATTGCAGCTGGGGCAGATGAAGGCATCCAGATTTGCTGTTAGAGATGCACCATGGTGTTTCTTCTCTCTGTACTCCTCTCAGTAGTTATTCTGTAGTCACTGGTGTGGATAAACAACCTGTAGGGTTAATGTTGCCAACTTTCATGTCACAATTGCAGACATCTTTGTATCACAGAGTTGGTCTGTCAACAGGTTTGGTGTCTGAAGCCAGCTCCCCACAAAGCACATCCCTGGGTATCCTGCCATCTGCCGTTCTGTGTACATGACCAAGACAGCGTAGAGGTTGCTGACACAAAAGTGCAACCATGCTGGGAATGTGAGCTTGGGAGAGCTCATTAGGAGTGTGGTGGAGTCTCCTTCTTTGGAGGTCTTTAAGCAGAGGCTTGTCAGGAGTGCTCTGATGGTGTTTCCTGCTTGGCAGGGGGTTGGACTCGATGGCCATTGTGGTCTCTTCCAACTCTATGATTCTATGATTCTATGTCCTGCCATGTGATGCCCAAAATCTTCCTGACAGCACATATGCAGACCGCACTGAGGCGTCCTTCCTCTGAAAATACAGCTGGTTATAAGTAAGGTAGCACGGCATGAATCACCTCTCCACATTTCTTTGAACAGCACAGGCAGAGATTGCTCAGCAGAGAACACACCTTGGGGCATTCCGCTCCCCCTCCTCTTTTACCTTCCCTGAGCTCCGCCCCACAGCGCAGTCGGCTCTTGCGATTGGTTGGGACGACGCCGAGAGCCTATCCTCAGCTGACTCAATGGGAACCAGCTCTTGGGGGTTTTTTATTTCTTTATTTTTTGCAAGAGTTTTCAGTTTAGGCAGAAAAACCTGGAGAAATCAGGGCGCTGGAGCAGGGCTGACAAGAGGAGAAGAGAAGCGGTGGTAAGGTGCAGGAAGAAGAGGCGCAGAAAGAAGCGTGGATTAAAAGAGTTAAAAGAAGACAAGGAGTTAAACGAAGAGGCGAAAAGGAGAAGGAAGAGGAGGGTCTGACGAGCAAGGCTGCAACTGCTGTAGCAGGGACCACGTTTCCTGCGCTTTTGGAGATAAGCGCAAAAAGGCGCAAAAAGAGGGAGCCTTTTGTGGAAAGTGGCAGCCCAGGAGCAACCCCCGGAGTTAAGGGGGCTGCTGGGTCTGGGGTTCCCCCCGCCCCGAGCTGCAACATCTCCTTGGAGGCACGGATCGCCACCAGCTGGCGTTGTTCGTGGCTGGCTGGGTGGGCAAAGAACTCATTTGCAAATTGACCGCCCCGCTGGTTTGCCCGAACACTTTTTTGCAAGGTATTTTTTTAATAAAGGAGTTTTGGTAGGCAAGAAAACGCGTCGAAGATGAGACAAGATGTCTGACAAAATGTCTAGCTTTCTGTACATCGGGGATATCGTCTCCCTCTACGCCGAGGGCGCGGTGAACGGCTTCATCAGCACTCTGGGGTAAGGATTGTGTAAATGGGGGGATCCCGCCTCGGCGGAGGGCTGCGCGGGTGCGCGCTCCTTTGGTTACCAGCGCCTTGCTTTTAGAAGACCTTCCCTGTGCGCTTCTTGCAGTCCTTGTTTACTTTCGATTTCCTGGGGAGCTACCGCTGTTCAGCCTTCTTTGACTTTGAGAGAAAAAGGACACCAAAGTTGTAAGGCACCAGAAGCAACAACTGGAGAGGAATGGGCAGCGGCCGCAACCCTAGCACTGAAGCTTAGGAAATCATTTTAAGAAGCCGGGTCTCTTAAACTTCGGGCAACTTCGCTGCGTGCAGCCGTAACCGCGCGCTGGCCCAGCTGAAAGTGAGGGCGGCGGCGATCTAGCCAAAAGAAACAGCAATTTTAAGACGCATTTGTATCCGTGGGAAAGGGGTTGCAGTGTAGTTTTGTCCACGACTGCCCTGTTGAGTTCAGTGAGACTTACCTCTAAGTGAAGTGGGTTACATAGGATCGCAGCCTTAAGCAATGTGCTCAGTTTTGCCAGGGATCAGTGAGATTAAAGCGCTTACCCTTGCACACCTGAGCCTATGAATGCTTGCCGGAAGTAAGCTTCGCTGCTTACTTCCCAGTAAACACGCACGAGACTGTCATTTCTTATTTTCCCGCTGCTGCTGCAGTACTGATGGCTAAGCTATTTACTTACTGTTGTAAGTAAATGCTGATACCTTTTTTTGTTGCATTCCGTACATTACCTATTTGAATCTAATAATCTGCATTAGCTAGAATGTGCATTTGATTTTAAAACGTCATTTTCAGTTTGTTTATCCCACATTCACAGTGTTCATATGTATACCCAAATAGCCCAGGAGAAGCACAAAAGTGTCTTCAGTATCATATGTGAAAATATATTTTGGTATCAAAGCAAAATAATAATAATAATAATAATAATAATAATAATAATAATAATAATAATAATTTAAAAAAATAAAAGTGTGGGGAGAAATTGGTCTCATTTTTTTATAGGTTTTGAAAGATCTTATTTTAGCTGCTGCAAACTAAGGGAACTGCAGATTTTTCTTTGCATAGTCAGTTCACGTGTGCATGATCACTGATGACTTTGCTCCATGTGTATGTCTTCCCATGATAGGAGATACACTTTTTTCTTTTAAAGTAACCCTCTGCTCAGTTCTTTAAACAATAAGCCATTTAAGCATGACCAGGAGCCTGTTCTCATGGATGTTAAAAGTTTATGGATGTGCAGTTTATTCACCCGAGTCAACTGAGGTGCCCATTTTCAAGCAGGGGGCTTATTGCGTAAACAGCACTTCCTGCTGAGGTTTCTGCTTTCATGCGATTACTAAAACAACAGCTCCTCTCTGCAATAGCTGCTTTCACGATAAGCTTTTCAATCAATCAGCCTGATAATAGTTACCATGGCATAAACCTGGTCCGTAAAAACAAAAAGATAGTCATTATGCCACTGTTGATGTAAGAACTACTTCAAACTTTGTGGTATACTTCATAGGTATAGTGAACAGTGACTACCACAATTTATCCAAGGGAATGTGGGCTGAATAACTGTACTTGATTGAATATTATAGTTGACAAGCCTCCAGGTTTCCACAGTGCAAACTTGCATTGGTTTCCAGGTTTTATGTCACATTTCTGTTCTCATTTTTGTATCTGTATCTGAATAGGTTGATGCAGATAGTCTCCACAAACAGATGTTCCTGGCCTGCATCACTTGGAATTTCAAGGGGGCTATTGTTGAATGCTTCCCTGTACACACACAAAAAAGACTTTATTCACATATAAAACTAGATGTCAGGAAGGTTTATAACTTACCCATTCCCCTAATGTGTTAGTTCTCTATAGGTTTGAATGGGGGAGCATTTAAAACTGATTTGCAGTCTGAATTTGTGCAGTCTAGGACAGACAAAAGGAAGTACTACTTCATAAAGCACATCATAGTTAAGCTATGAGGTACAGTATCACAAGATGCAGTGATGGTTGCCAGCTTGGAAACCTTTAAAATGAGATTAGGCAAGTTGATGGCATGTGATGCTTCCAGTGGCTACTCTTCATGAATACCAATTGCTGCGGAGCAGGAGACTGCTGTTGTGGTCCTGTCTGCTTGTGGGTTCTCCATAGGCATCTGGCTCGGCCCTGTGTGAAGACATTACTAGGAGAAAGAGTCTTTGGTCTGACTCAATATGGCTGTTGTTCAGTTTTATTGCATGATCTCAGTTAATGACTGCAGTGGCAGTAGCCGCCTAGAGTGGCTGGGGAAACTCAGCCAGATGGGCGGGGTATAAATTATTATTATTATTATTATTATTATTATTATTATTATTATTATTATTAAACTTAACCTACACTGTGTATTGTTACTGCTTCCTAGAGTTTTGTCTCCCAGTCACCAACTTTCAGTTGATGGGGCAGGGGAAACTAGTCTGGCTGTAACCCTTATTGTGGGGAGTCTGAAATCAGTAATCTGAAAGTGATTGTGTCCCAAAATTAAACTAAAGATTGTCAGATTTATGCTTCTATCCATGTGTTGATTCTTTCTGCTAGAAATAATGTTCTGATGTTTTTAATGTTTGGTGTTTTATCACTTTATTATTATTAATAATAATATTCTGTTGGAAGCCGCCCAGAGTTGCTGGAGAAACCCAGCCAGATGAGCAGGGTATTATTATTATTATTATTATTATTATTATTATTATTATTATTATTACAGAGCAAACAGGTAAACAAGGAATGGTACATATATTGTCTCTACTTTCAATTCATATTCTTTTTCACAGTTCATTTATGTTTGGTGAGAGACATTTTTTGTCATAGACATCTTGCAGTTGGGGAAAACGGGAGTGGGGGAGAGAGATGGGGATGTTGTTCTTTCATTCTACATATTCTTAATGTAGGGGGGTTGTGTCAGCATCACATGGGTAGGTTTTCTGTTTGTATATTTATTTATTTTTATTGATATTGTGAGAGGTTAGCATTTCCAAGATTGGTTGGCTGTATTTAGTTGATTGCGGTGTGGCTTACTTGTGGAAGATATTTGATAGGGCTAGTTCTGGAGTTGCTTCTATTACTTGTTTTGTTATTTTGGGAATTTCCTGTGGCACTGATATCCAGAAGGATTGGACTTTGGGGCATTCCATATTGTTCTCTTCTTGATGAAGACTAAATACGTTTAGACTTTGGGTACAATACAGCAAATTTATATGCACTGAACTGAGAGATCAGTGGAACTTACTTATCAGTAGATATGTAAAGGATTGTGTTAAAGCCCATTGATTTGAAACCAGTGGGTAGATAGCTTGATCATGCCTTATTGATTGGCACTCATTATTATAATTGTTAACTTCTTAAGCACCGCTCCGCTATGCTTGTCAAATTGTATGTTTGTTTAGCCTTTAAATTGTGATTTCAATGGGCCTGAAAACACTACTCGGGCACTTCATAAATGTGTTTGGTGATGGCTTTCTATCTTTACATAAGGGTATACAGTGGTACCTCAGGTTACATATGCTTCAGGTTACAGACTCCGCTAACCCAGAAATATTACCTCGGGTTAAGAACTTTGCTTCAGGATGAGAACAGAAATTGTGCTCCGGCGGCGCGGCAGCAGCAGGAGGCCCCATTAGCTAAAGTGATGCTTTAGGTTAAGAACAGTTTCAGGTTAAGAACGGACCTCTGGAACGAATTAAGTACGTAGCCACAGGTACCACTGTAATGCAAGAGACATTCTTTTGAACACTTCTTTACTTGAAGGCTTTGTAGCATATGAAAGCTTCATGAGTGCAACTTTGATGATAAAGATATACTGATAGCATATTCTCCCAACTCTAGAGAGAAAAAGAGGGATACTTCTAAAGTATATTAACAACCTTTTTCTTGCACTATGGAGAATAGGAGGCCGTTTTGCTTCCACACTTTACATATTTATGAAAGCTAAGAATTTGAGTGGTGTTTTTGTTCTTACAGGAGATCTGGTTGTACTTTATGAACCAGAGCTGCAGCCCAAGCAAACTGGGTTATTGGAAGGGTGCAGTTTGTGCCCATGTACATGTATTTACATTCATGTGCCCTATTTATAACGATGTGTTTGTCTCACTCAGAGATTTAACTACAGTGGTACCTCGGATTAAGTACTTAATTCGTTCTGGAGGTCCGTTCTTAACCTGAAACGGTTCTTAACCTGAAGCATTACTTTAGCTAATGGGACCTCCTGCTGCCGCCGTGCCACCGGAGCCCTGTTTCTGTTCTTATCCTGAAGCAAAGTTCTTAACCTGAAGCACTATTTCTGGGTTAGCGGAGTCTGTAACCTGAAGCGTATGTAACCTGAAGCGTATGTACCCCAAGGTACCACTGTACTTCTAGAGAATTAATTTTGTTGGCGAACACTTTTATTTGTTTTGAGAAGACATTCCTTATCTCTCCCAAATTCTGACACCATTTTTTTTTACCAGAGACTCCCGAAAAGAGGAACGGCATTTACATTGTTTGTGGTCCTACTGTAATTCTCTCTGAAAACCAATGGAAAGCTTTATAATAGTTTCCATGATGTGTATTAAATCCAAAGCAAACATACACGCTCATGAGGCAGTCAGTAGATGTGTCTCATGGATTGTCTGAATCATGAAAGGTTTGTTGATGTACTCTGGAACAAAGCAGCTCCATCCAGTTTGGTATGTGGTTTGCTTTTGAAATTCCAATTTATCTGTAATAAAACACATAGTAGTGGCTTTTATTCTCTGGACAGTTACGCTCCTTAAACCATGTGGGTTTTAATGGATTTAAACAGTATAAACTTGTGAAAAAATTCAGCCAAACTGAGAAATCTACTCTAAAGAAGACATACACAAACAGTTCTGCAGCAGTTCTGCCTTTCATGGGATTTCTACACCATAACCATTTCTGGTGATTACTGTTTTACACCAGTTTTACAGTCATTTACAACAGTTTATAGATCTGCAGTTCTCACTGTTCACTAGGGTCTACCTGTTCATTAAATAAGTTTAGATGTGTGGTGTAGGTGTGCCCTTATTCTAAATAAATGTTTTGCAAAAGTAAACATGATCTACAATATCCTGAAAAGCGAGGAGCAGCATGGAAGCGAGTGGCCACTGTTGTGACGTGGGGTTTGTGATTTCAGCTCTCTTGACATAATATGCTGGAGACAGTTCTCTAGTAACACTTCTTTATTAAAGCAAACAAGACTGAAGACTGAGGAGGGGAGAGCTACATTTATAGGGACAGGGAACTAACTAGAAAGGATACATTTTGGATGGAACAATATCAGGCAATCACAGTCTTGCCTTTTGGAGGCAACCAATAAGGCAGAGGATCCAAATACAGCAGCTTAAATGAACCAATAGTAGCTGTACCCTCTGGAACCAAAAGGCAGTTACTTTACCCTAATGCAAATACAGACAATAATAATGCAGATATAAAATCCTTTGACTCAATACACAACACCCCTCCCCCCCCTAGTGAGCACAGCAGACGTAATCTCTCAGGTACTGTGGGGTCCTACAACTTCTACTTGATCTCCTGACAACAGGTGTTGCCAGTTCTGGATTGGGTGTCACCTGTGGTAGGGGGGCTGCTATAGGGGTTTCGTCAGGAACAGAAGGAGTCCCAGACATCTCAGGGTCCCCTACCTGTACCTCGTCATTCTGAGGACTAGCAGACCCTGGTTCATTTGCTGAAGCCCCTGGTGATTGCACCTCTGGGCCATTTTCACTCTGGTCTTGCAGCTCTGCGTCGTTAGCCAGGGATGAATTATCAGACTCCTCCCTGCTGAGCGCCTGGCGCCTCAGCTGATCTATATGTCTCTTCCAAACTTGCCCATTTTCCAAGGTCACATAATAGGACACAGGTCCACTAGCCCGGGTGACCACACCAGCTACCCACCGCGAACCTCGTGAATAGTTCCTCACCCAGACCAGATCTTCAGGGGCGAAATACCTTGTTGTGTCAGACTCAGCCTGGGGGTTTGCTCTTGAATTACGGTTTGGCATTTTATCCGGGTGGACATAATCCAACACCGTTACCAATCTTCTACCCAAGAGCAGCTCAGCTGGCGACTTGCCCGTCGCAGTACACGGCGTCGCATGCTGCAAAAATAACATTCGCGCGATGCGAGCTGACCAGTTACCCTCCACTAAGCGCACAATGGATTCTTTGGCTGTTCTTACCATGCGCTCCGCCTGCCCATTGGAGGATGGGTGAAAGGGCACGGATGTGACCCCTCTTATGAAGTTATCAGCCAAGAATGCCCTGAATTCTTGGGATACAAAAGCTGCCCCATTATCTGATACAATGGTCTCGGGTAACCCGTGGGTTGCAAACAGCTGCCTCAACACCTTGATTACGGCAGCTGATGCCATGCTAGGGACCATTGCCACTTCTAACCATTTGGAATATGCATCGACGATAACCAAAAAGACCCTCCCCTGGAATGGCCCAGCAAAATCTAAGTGCAGCCGGCTCCAGGGAGATCTGGTCTGCTCCCACCAGTGAACTGGTGCTCTGGCCACTTCTGGCCGCACCTCTTGGCATGCTTTGCATGTTCGTACCCATTGTTCTATGTTTTGGTCCATTCCAGGCCACCACACATAACATCGGGCTAGCGACTTCATCCTGACCATTCCCGGGTGTCCCATGTGAAGTGTCTCAAGAACCCTGTTTCTCAGTGGTGCTGGGATGATCACCCTATCTCCCCACAGGAGACAACCCTTATGCATGGATAACCCGTGCTGCCTTGTCACATAAGGCCTGAATTTGTCTTCATGCGGACCACCTGGCCACCCCCTCCCCACCCAAGTGAGCACACGGGAGAGAACAGCATCTTTCCTCGTTTTCTCAGCAATATCAGTAGCCGTTACAGGAGCCCCCGGAAGTGTTTCCAGCATCATTATGTGCTCCGCTGGAGCAGGATCCTCATTGCTCCCGCCAGGAAGGGGCAATCGACTCAGCGCATCAGCGTGGCACAACCGCTTCCCCAGCACATGGGTCAAGGTGTACTGGAACCCGTTCAGGAATATAGACCAACGCAACATTCTGGGGGAGAGAATTTGTGGCGTTTGTTTGTTCGGGTTGAACAACCCCAACAGTGGTTTGTGGTCCGTTTCAATGGAGAAATGACGACCGTACACATAATCATGGAACTTTTTGATTCCTGCCACAATTGCAAGCGCCTCTTTGTCAATTTGAGCATAGTTGCGCTCCGTGGGCGACAACGTACGGGAATAGAAAGAGATGGGCTTTTCCGACCCATCCGGTTCCCTATGACTCAGCACCGCCCCCAGGCCGTATTGAGAGGCATCACATGCCAGGATCAGCGGCTTCGATTCATCATAATGAGCAAGGACGCTCTTGCTACTCAGCATTCCTCGCAAAGAGTCAAAAGCCTTCTGCTGCTCCTGCCCCCATCGCCACACATTCTTTTTCTGCAACAGTCTGTGTAATGGTTCAGCTACCGAAGCTTTCTGGGGTAAGAACGAATGATAAAAGTTAATAAGTCCCATGAATGACTGCAACTCCGTCTTGTTCTGTGGTCGTGGTGCCTCGATGATGGCCTTAACCTTAGCATCTGTGGGGTGGATGCCTGATGCATCAATTTTAAACCCCAAGAATTCCTCAGTTGGCACCCCAAAACTGCATTTTTCCTTTTTTAGTTGCAACCCCACCTCCTTGAACTTGAGGATCACTGCACGGACACGCGCAACCAGTTCCTGTGGGTCTTTTCCAGCAATCAAAACGTCATCAAAAAATGGCAAGACCCCCGGCAGACCTCTTAACAGGTGTTCCATGAGCCCTTGAAAAATCCCTGGGGCCACACAAACTCCAAATTGTAATCTGTTAACTCTGAATGCCCCTTTATGTGTGACAATAGTCTGTGCTTCCGCTGATTGTGGGGTTACTGGCAGCTGTTGGTAAGCTTGTGCCAAGTTTGGCGAACACCTTGCCCCCAGCCAGTTTAGCCAACAGATGTGATACGACTGGAATGGGGTATGAGTTTCCCCTGAGTGCCTTATTGATAGTACATTTGTAATCAGCACAGATCCTGACTTCCCCATTTGCTTTAAGGGGCGTGACGATTGGAGTCTCCCACTTAGCGGAGTCCACGGGTGAGAGAACTCCCTGCTTGACCAATTTATCCAGCTCTGGTTCGATCTTGGGTTGCAGTGCAAATGGCACTCGCCTTGGTTTGAGTCGGATTGGGGCCACCCCAGGGTCCAATTCGAAGTCAACTGGGGGCCCTTTATAACAACCCAGTTTTCCATTAAAGAGACCAGCAAATTCTTTACATAATGCCTCACTCATCTCAGGGCAGGTTTGGATTGAATTAAGCCCTGATATACTCAGTCCCAGGGTGGGGAACCAGTCAGTGCCCAGGAGGCTGGAGCGACTGCCCTTCGCAATCACCAGTTTGAGTACCGCCTGTTTGTCCCGGAACTGTACTCTCACGGCACACATTCCCATGACATGGATGCGGCCCGCTGAGTATGACTGCAAAGTTGCCGGGAAGGGCTCCAGAGGGGGCAACTTACCCCTGGGGAAGAATGTCCTCGCGGTCTGGTCCGACACGATAGTGAATCCAGATCTGGAGTCCACCTCCATGTCGCACAGCTGACCCTCAGTCTTCACCTTGACGTGTGCCTTGCCTTGCGCTGGAAACTGCACGACCCTCCCGTTGATCTCCGTTACGTAGTGGCAGTCCTGTAGAACGTGGGTTGCTGTGGGCGGTCTGCGATGCTCCAGTCAAGGTGCTCCTGTCACTCCCAACGCCGCCGATCTACAGACCCTGGCGATGTGACCTATCTTCCCGCACGTCCAGCACATAGCATCCTGGAAACGACAACTCTTCTGCTCATGGTTTCTGCCACAACCAGGGCACCTGCCTCGGTGATCTTTGTGCACTGTGCAGGCCTGACGCACTGACTCGACCCCACGGACTGGGCTCTGGCTCGAAGTAGCCTCTAGTTCGTCCATGGCATGCGCAACTTCTATCTGTGGCTTAGGGGCCCTGCGACTGGCATCAAGCTCCTCTCTTTCATAATTGTCCGTGGCGGTGGCCTCCTTCAAGGCTGAAGCAAGGGTAACCTCTTCTTTAGCCACGATGCGTCTTCTGGCTTTCTTGCTGCTCAGACCACCGATAAAACGATCCAGGAGAGTCTCTTCCAGATCTTGGAAGTCGCAGTGCTGAGCGAGCTTCCGCAGTTCAGCTAGAAATGCAGATATAGACTCCCCAGCACGCTGCTGCCTCTTATGAAACTCCATCTGCCGGGCCATCTTGGTCTCAGTAGGCGCCAAATGGCTTGTTAGACAGGCAAGAATATCTTTGAGAGATGTCTCACTTAGCTTCGCTGGAGCAAGCAATGCCTTGGCCAGCGTGAAGATCTCAGGCCCACAGTAGCTCAGGAATGTGGCCCTTCTTTTGCTGGCATCGGTGATCCCTTGAGCCACCGTGAAGAACTCGAAGCGTTCAACGTAGTCTTCCCACGTGTGGGGCTCTGATGGCTGGAAGGGCTCCAATACCCTTGGACTCTCCATTGTCCTGTGTGCAGGGTCGTCTTCTCAGCTGGCCAGTGAGTCTTGTTTTAGCTTCAATCCGGACTCTGAGGCAGGGCTGCGTTAACCGCTCCTCAGCATTCCGGATCCCACCTTCGTCGCCAGTTGTTGTGACGTGGGGTTTGTGATTTCAGCTCTCTTGACATAATATGCTGGAGACAGTTCTCTAGTAACACTTCTTTATTAAAGCAAACAAGACTGAAGACTGAGGAGGGGAGAGCTACATTTATAGGGACAGGGAACTAACTAGAAAGGATACATTTTGGAGGGAACAATATCAGGCAATCACAGTCCTGCCTTTTGGAGGCAACCAATAAGACAGAGGATCCAAATACAGCAGCTTAAATGAACCAATAGTAGCTGTACCCTCTGGAACCAAAAGGCAGTTACTTTACCCTAATGCAAATATAGACAATAATAATGCAGATATAAAATCCTTTGACTCAATACACAACAGCCGCCACTGCCACAGACACCGCTGCCACTGCCGCTCCTCGCTTTTCAGAATATTGTAGACAGTGGCGGGTTCTGGCAATTGGCGGGCCGGATTGAGGACTCTGGTGGGCTGGATCCAGCCTGCGGACCTTAGTTTGAGGACCCCTGCTTTAAAGTAAAGATCCATAGATTTAGCTAAGCATTCTTTACACATTGCAAAGTATCATTTCTGGTTCCTGGGGGGATGTGCACCAAAGTTTAAGTTAACAGAGACTAATGCATGATTAGAGACTGTTATAGACCCAATTTCTGCATTCACCACCTGATGAAGATCACCTTTTGGTATTAATATGCATGACATTGATTTACAGTGGTACCTCAGGTTAAGTACTTAATTCGTTCTGGAGGTCTGTACTTAACCTGAAACTGTTCTTAACTTGAAGCATCACTTTAGCTAATGGGGCCTCCTGCTGCTGCCGCGCCGCTAGAGCACGATTTCTGTTCTCAACCTGAAGCAAAGTTCTTAACCTGAAGCACTATTTCTGGGTTAGCGGAGTATGTAACCTGAAGCGTATGTAACCTGAGGTACCATTGTAGTGGCTTTCCCCATTAGAAGCAATATCTTTGAAAAAAGTGAATATGAGGGCTAAATGGTGGACATATAGAACTGAAGTAGAAAATCAGGTAAAATTAAAAGACTTTGAAGATAAGAGAACTGGTAACAAATTGGTCACAGTTTCATCAATTAAATGATATTTCTAAGACAGAAGGGTTTTAGTTATGAGTTATCAAGATTTCAGAAAGATGTCTTAGAAAATAATACAAAATTATTGTTGAAAATGTATAATTTGCTCCTGGAATGGCATACAAAAGACGAACTGGTTAAATCAGTGATGATACACTGGGCGAAATACTTGGGACATAATATACAAATTATGGACTGGGAGAGGCTATGGAAAACAGATTTGGAATTTATGGCATGTTGTTCATTGAAAGAAAACGATATGAAAATGATGTACTGGTGGTATTTGACCTCTGTTAACTTAGCAAAAATGTATAGAACAAGCACAAATATGCTGGAAATGTAAAGAAAAAGAAGGTACCTTTTATCATTTTTGGTGGACGCGTAATAAAAAAATTCTGGGAGATGATATATAATGAAATAAAAAAATGTTTAAAATAACTTTTGTTAATAAACCAGAAGCTTTCTTATTAGGAATTATAGGTACCAAGATTCCAAAAGACCAGAAAGCAGCTGCACGGATACTACTAGCCCAGAGATGGAAGGAAGAGACAATCCTGACCAGAGAAGAATGGCAAATCAAGATGATGGACTATGCCAAAATGGCAAAATTAACTGGGAAGCTCAGAAATCAAGAAGACAAGAACCTTAAAAAAGAATGGGGAAAGTTTATAATTTATTTATGAAACCACTGCAAGCAGGTTAACACATTTTCAGGATTTTAACCACACTTGTAAAGTAACAGAAAGTATAGATAATTTAGGATAACAATTTGGTTAAGTATTGATATGCAGTTGTAATTATTATGTTATGCTTGTTAGAGTGGAGTCCAGATCCTTTTCATGCATAAGGAAGCAAAACAATTTCTTTCTTCTGTTCAGAGTTGTCTTATTTCTTTATGCCTTTTTTGGTTGTCCAGGCTGAAAGGGTACTCTTGTGTGCTTGAACTGGGTAGAGGCGTTGAGGAGAGTCTTGGAGCTGGAGCTCTTTGAGAATGTTGTCAGCCTGCTAGTTATCACCCAGGTTTTGGTTTGTGCTGGACTATGTCTGCTTCTTTTAGAGCTGATGTATAAGGTCGAAGAGCCCTCCGCCATCCCAGTGTGGCTTGGCTGATGCCCTGGAATATTTCAATGGTGGCTTTGCTGTATCTTAGGTTTCTAAGCTTCAGTAGTGCTTTGAAAAATAAATGAGCCTATAATGTTCAAAGTGAATTTCTAGATCTCTCAGGGTTTCCCCGTTCTGCTTTCGCCTCTTGGAACCCGGTCAGCTCTTTCTGTGTCATTGGGGGATAGTGGTATGTTTAAATTCAGGGAGAGTATCCAGTCAATAATGAACTGAACCACATCCCCACTTCCTGGATCTCTAGTAGGCCTCTTAGATGATTCCCCCCCCCCACCTTTCCCGTCTGATTGTTCCTCCAGCTTCATAACTAAAATCTTCAGTCATTTGTAAGAGCTGGATCTCAGACTGGTTGGTTAGAGCAAGATTGTGTGCATTATTTGCTGTTTTAGAAATATCTGATATTTGGTTAGAAAACATATCAAATTTCTGCTCAAATGGAGCTAGAGCATTGGTTGCCAGATGTGAAATGTATTGGCATTATTTTCAGCTCTCCCACCCCACTACTTAACCATATGCCTGTCTGAACACTCTCTCAGAAACTGCTCCTTTTATTTTACCTTCCAAAGTACTGGCTCCACTCCCCCCCCCCCCACTAGCTCTCTGGTGGAGTTCTGAGGTACTACATCACCAGACTCTGGTCTGACTCTGCTGTCCATCACAGTCATCTGGGGTAGCTAAGGGGCCTGGATTGGGTTCCTATCTGGTAAAATGACCAGATCCAGAAGAACCACGGCCAGCCAGCTCTGCCCACCCCTATGTTCTGCTGTTTTGGGGCCCTTCACTAGCCATTGCCAGCCAGAACACTGTTGGAGGTAACTTTTCAGCCACCCTTGCTTTTCTTGGTTGCAGTGGAGGCCTCTGTTACCCAGCCAAGCGACCTCTCCTTTAGCTTGACCACCTCCAGCAGCAGTGGCCAAGGGGTACCAGAATTGTGGTGTACAGTGGTACCTCGGGTTAAGAACTTAATTCGTTCTGGAGGTCCGCTCTTAACCAGAAACTGTTCTTAACCTGAGGTACTACTTTAGCTAGTGAGGCCTCCCGCTGCCACTATACGATTTCTGTTCTCATCCTGAAGCAAAGTTCTTAACCCAAGGTATTATTTCTGGGTTAGCAGAGTCTGTAACCTGAAGTGTCTGTAACCCGAGGTACCACTGTATCTCCATGCCAAGAAAAAGTCACCTGATTTATTTCTCCATATCAGGTTGCTCTTTAAAAGGCACAGGATCAGAGACTGGGGCAGGATTGGAAACGCAGCTGAGTGGTAATGATGTGGGTTTCCTGGAAATTTTTGAAACGTTTTCCACAATTATTTCCTGCTGCCCAAAATTAATGGCTATTGATTCAGTGTGTTTATTTGATTTACATTTAAGCAACAAAACAAAGCACATACGTCATATTAATTCTACCTGCTGTGCAGAAACTCTGAAAAGTTTTTCCAATAGGAAAATGCTGTTGAGTGGAAATATGTGGAAAATATTAGTTTGTGTAGAAAGTAAATACAGATCAAATCCAGCACAGGCCTAACTGGAGTGGAGGTGGGGAGTGAGGATCTCTTTGAAGTTCAATCTTTTACACCAGAGATGGTACATACTGCAGGTTTTCCCCCAGCTTCGTCAGTTCAGAGCGTGTCTGTTTGTTTTTCAAATCTTTATATTTTCCCAAGCAGATGCGTCCAGCTATGGGGTGGCATTGCAGGAGTGTCAGTCCGTCCCTTGCTCCGTGACCCAGTGCCCCTGCCGTGGGGCAAACCGCGGTCATCGAGACAGTCCTCCCCTGCCCTGGGGAGGCTGCCAGGGCTAATTACCCCCATATCAGCCCTGAATTATCAAAATGGCTGGATTCCGATTGTGTGGAAGTCCGCCATTTCCCACCGCCGGAAACAGGAAGTCCATCAATTCAATACTTGAGCCATTGGGAGGGGAATACTTTGGATCCTGCTGATTCTTGGAAGCCTTGCCAGCAGAATGTCCCATTTTGTGTCCTAAAGCCAGCTTCTGCCAGTGGAAGCATCTCTGGGGGCAGATCTACACCCATAGAACAGTTTTCACCAGTAGTGGAGAGTCTCAGCAATGCGACTCTGTGCCCCACAGATGGGACTCCTCTTTTCCGACCAAGCCTGCAGATCTGGGGTTTAAGATTGTACTGCCTGTGTAGTTAAGTGTCATATTCAAACAAATTCAAAGCTTTGCTTGAAATTTATTTTTGCTGGAATACTTGTGAATATTTTAAGACACAACCAATCAATAGCATACACTTCCCTTACCTTATTTAGATTTTAAGAAGAAAATGAAAACACCGAAAAGGCTCCTCATACTAATTTTAGCATGCTTGGAGAGTTGTTCATATATTATGTGCTTCTTTGGGATCATCACCTGGGAAATAGTTCAGTCATTTATTTTAGATTTGAATAGTGATGGCCTGATTTGCAAGCAGAGCTATACCATGGGTTAGCTTTGCAGGGACAATCTTTTGTGAACCTTGGACTTGCACACGTTACCCTCTCTTCTTATCTAGCATGGCCATGAGGCGATCAGAAGCTTCTGTCTCCATTTTAGACCACCAAATTTGGGATTGTGCCTGAACCCTAAATTGTGGTTAATTTTATTCATGGCTGGTTGAAATATTATAGTTTCTTAAATATGGTTGTAGGTTGATTTATTTTCAACTAGCAAAGATTAACCAGTTTGTCAGGACTTGATGTTAAAAAATCTGTGATTAACCTAAAATGGAAGCAAAATGAACTTCTCCTTGTGGCTGTATCAGAGGACAAGGGACCCTAGAAGTCCCACTTTGCCTTGTCTTCTAATGCTAAACTATGGTTTAGCCAAGTGTAATAATTTCAGTTGCTCTGTTTGACTTGTATTGTAGTCATTAATAATGTTTGTAATTAATGTCATGAAACAATGTCTTTCTAAAAGTGGAAATTTTTCCATGCCATATCACTGCTGCCTAGTGGGGCACAGCTCTCGATTAAGACTCACTTAGCAACCAAGTTCCAGGTTTTCATGGTAGCATAAGAAAACCAATGCAAAACAATGCATTTCTTCCTCTGGCAAAAGAAAGTGTTTGCGTAATAAGAACTACCGTACTTTTCCATGTATAAGACTATTTCTTTTCCTTTAAAAATCATGCTAAGAAGTGGGTGTTGTCTTATACATGGGGGCGCCTTATAGACAGAAAAGTATGGTATGTCACAGAAGATAGCTGAGTTGCTTTAGGGTATTGCTATTATGCAATAAAACTTGGAGAGGTGTTTTCAGCAGTCAGCATGGGGCGGGGTGGCTTTAGCTGCATGGAATAAATTGCTCAGCATGACTTGGGTTGTTGTTTTTTGAGTGCATGAACAAGAGGGGGATTGTGGTGCTCTCAAGGTGGCAGGCTGGCACTTCAAAGTAGTGTCACAGCCCCAGTAGGAGTTGAGCCCAAGTAGGAGTACACCCTGTAGGAACGAGAACAGCCCTGGGGCTTGCCCATGGATCTAATATTTGACATTAGTTATAGGTACATCAGCAGTGCCAGGAGCATTTCTGCTACCACATGACATTACAGCGGTTGTAACCTGAGGCAATTTACTGATTTTTGCAATAAGTTTTATTTACAGCTTTCCCCTATATGCTAACTGGAAGTCATTATGCTAATTCACAAAACCACCTGTTAGATAATGCCTGGGCTGTTTCCAGTTTTCTGGGGGCCCTTGGGCACAGGACTCGGTCCCTGGGCCCTTTGGCCCCTCCCTTTCCTCCTCAAATCACACCCTTCTCAGCCCATCGCCTTTAGACTCAAACAAATCTTAACCAACATGGCATCCCCAGTTTTCCGCAGTTCCTATCAGTAGCTGTTATCTGAAACATGCCTAACAGTATATGGATAATCCTTCTTGCTATGGGATTAAGGGGGCTACTCGTGCCTAAGCGTTTAAGCCCTCCAGGCTCTGCAATTCAGTTTCTAAACTCTCCCAGTCCGCGGAGCCATGGGTGCATGGCTACCTCAATTGCTGGCAGAATCCGTCAGTGGGCGCTTCCGGAATTTACGCCAACATAAGAGTTCCTTAACGGAAACTCTCTGTCTGGATTCTCTGCGTGACAGTTTCCTGCGCGGAGTAGGCGTCCCCAGCGGAGGTCCTGAGCCCTCCCCGCTGTTCTCACTGGAAGCATCTTGGAGCCATCCCTCCGCCTGAGTTTCTGCAGGAACTCTCCCTCTCCCCCTGCTGGTTCCTTCCTCAGCATCTGAGGGTCTCTTAGCCTCCTTGAGCCCTTCCACCACCTGACTCTCCGATGGCAGTTCCCTGACACTTCTCCATTAAACTTATTCCATACATGGAGTCAGTGCTATTTTTCTAGAAAAAGAAGTGCTGGAACTCACCATAAATGTCTCCCTTGTTTTCTTATAATGGCAATGGGGCCCACCTGAGAGGGGCCAAAACTGAGTTCCAGTGAGTTCTGGCTGAAAACAGCCCTGCATGGAGCTGATGGAAAATTTGCATTTTAAAAGAACATGCTTTTAACATCAGCCTGACACATTAATGTAAGATGGGAAGCCTTTCCTGGCTTGAAGATAAATGGTGGGAGTTGCATTGAGTTGATTAAATACAGTATTTGTATTCTGCTTTTCTAACAGCAAATGCTGAGCTCAAAACAGCTCACAATAATCACAATAGCATTAAAAAACACACACATTGCAATCACTACAGTGGTACCTCCGGTTGTGGATGGGATCTGTTCCAGAGCTCCAGCTGGATCCTGAGGTTTCAGCAACCAGAGGTGCCTGTTCTGTGCATGCACGTGGCATGTAGAGCGCTTCTGTGCATGCACGAGCGGCGAAACCCGGAAAAATACTTCCGAGTTTGCTGCTTTCACAACCCGAAGTTTACATTACCTGAGGGTAACCGTAAGCTGAGGTTCTACTGTATAATATAAACCACAGAATATAAAGCAAACCACAAGAGCGAAACCACCAAAACAATGGCAGTGGCACAAGCACTCTCAGCTGCCACCTTGATGCCTTAAGTTTGACCATTTTTTTAATATGCCATTGATGGGCGAGAATGGCCCCAGATTGGAGACGATGGTGGGAGCAGAAGTGAGTGAGAACAATAGGGAGGATGCAGCAGGCAGGAGGAAGATGGAGGAAAAAGGCACTTTTTGTGGGGACAGATGAGCAAAAGAGGTGGTTGCTGTGGTGTGGTATGTGTGTTTGTTGGGGGGGGGGGGGAGAAATGACAGCAACCATGACCTACCTTGGATGCCAGCTGTGTTGTGCTTTCCATGATGAATGGGCTGGGGAATAAGAAGGTCCTGGAAGGGGCATTTGGGTCTCAGTATAAACCCAAACAAATTCTGCTTCTCTTTGGGAATAGGCTTTCCACAGTGTTGCCTCCTCTTTGCCTAAGTGAACCCATAGCATTGGCTGGCTTTCTGTGAGGTTTAAGCAGTGAATGAAGTGGGGGAAATGAGGATTTTCTCTGAACACAATGAAAGGAAACCTTATAATAAACTAACTGAAATACAAAGCTTTCCCAGCACATTACCTTCTAGCTCTTGTTTTCCATCCTGTTTCTGCATTCCAGGTCCCTTTGCAAGACTTGTACTGGGTACTAATTCCTTAAGAAACACTGAAAACGTTCACGTTAAGAGTTTGGCCTAGTGACAACTTACTTGTTCCACTGCCAGCCGTTCATGGCTTTGCTTTTTAGGCCAGAGAGATGAAGAACCAGTACCCGATGTCAGCTGGAAGCTGTTTGGGCTTTCTGCTCCCATCAGCTATTACACAGCCCAATCCCCACAACACACTTTTGAGCTGACATTATCCCTGAATACTCACTCTCTCCTTTGTATGGGTCCACTTAGTGGGCAGTTGGTAGTTTAGTATTAGTCAGCACCATATCAAATCTTGCCTCTCAGCACTCCATTCTTCCTTGGTCAATTTTTGTTTTCACCTCTTCGGACTCACTCAAGAATAAAATATGGGTTTTGCTACGGGAAGCAGAGATAGCAAGGCTTAGCTCTTGCTGCTGCCCTTCATCATCATCATCATCATCATCATCATCATCATCATTTTATTTATATCTTGCCCTCCCCAGCTGAAGCCGGGTTCAGAGTGGCTAGCAACAGTAAAATAATACAGCATTCTAAAATCAATTCATTATAAATTCAGTTCAAATCAAATTCATGTGCTCTGCTCACTTCTGCATTTCCTTATATCTCGCACCAGGTACTCATGTTCACGCATAAGTTCCACTTGAGCCCAGCGCAGTACCTTTTCCTCTGCACTTCCTCCAACCTATGAGTCCTGGAGATGGAAGTTAATTGGGAACAGAGAAGTGGAAGAGGAAGAGGAAGACCCCCTAGAGAGTCTGCAATAATTTGCAGCCAGCAAATTGGGTTGGGTTGAAACTTGCAACACAGTCTTCTCAATAAAGTTTTTTTAAAGGTACTTTCACCCATCTGCAGATTGAAACCTTCCCCTTGCTCCTGGTAGCTGGCAGGCAAACATGGAGATTTCAGGTCAGCCCTGGAAGTTTGGCAACCCTAGTTGTTGCTCAGGAGGCCCTATATCATATTGCAAAGGCCCACTTTCCACCAAGTGCATCTCTGAAGATGGCAGAACATTAAGCAGAACCTCAGTTGTGAAAAGCAGTGCAGAAGCAGGTTCCTGTGGGAGGTGTTTTCTTGAGGATGTAAATGGGTGAAAATTTTCTCGCTAATTCCACCATGTAGTTTTGATTTCTGGCAACTTCCATTTCCCCTTCAGCATGTATGCTAGAGCAGGGGTCCTCAAACTTTTTAAACAGGGGGCTGGTTCACTGTCCCTCAAATACTGTGAACTATAGTTTGAAAAAAATATGAACAAATTCCTGTGCACATATTTTATTTGTAGTGCATAAAAAACAGGGGGAAATACAATATTTAAAACGAAGAACGATTTTAATCAACATGGGGTGGGGTGCTAGCCATGGCCCCTTTGTCGCCCCAACTCCCCACACTGCAGATCCGCGCGCTTCTTTCCTGCCCAGCCCGAGTTTCCCACGCTTACCCAGATTGAAGAGCATGGTTCCCTTGAGGCTGCTGCTACTGTTGCTGCAGGTCCCTGCCTCCAGCTTCTCCTGGGTCTTGTGCAGCAGCACAACTTGGTGGTGGTGGTGCTGCTGCCTCTCCTCTTTAGCCCGCTTGTCTATCAAAAATAAATCCTGTGCAGCATGCTGGGCTCTGTGGTCTCCACCGTCTCGAAGTGCACGCGGTCCTGGGCCAGCCCCAGCATGAGCAGCGGAGCCCAGCAGCTGCGCACCAGCACCAGCTGCTCGTTCAGGGGCAGCTCGTGGAAGTAAGGCACGTTCTGAATCTTGACAAAGTGCAGCGTCTTTGCCATCACCGCCGAAGCCAACTTGCACACCACCTGCGGACTCTGCAGAGCCACGTGCCGCATGCCTGCTGGAACTAGCCACCGCCACCACTGCCGCCGCTCCTCACTTTTCAGGATATTGTAGACAGTGGCAGGTTCTGGCAATTAGCAGGCTAGATTGAGGACCCCTGTGCTAGAAGAATGCTCTCTGGATTGTTTACTACTGCTCAGTCTCCATAGGAAAACCTCATGTAGTAGTTCTGTAATCTGTCTGTGACCTAGAATAATAAGGGGAGAGTGTTAATAATAATAATAATAATAATAATAATAATAATTTATTATTTATACCCCACTCAGCAACTCTGGGTGACTTCCAACAGAACACTAAAATACAATAACCTATTCATGCGGAAACTAGGGGTGTTTCTCTAAGGAACTATTAGGACACCCCAGAGCACTACTCATTTACAAGCTGCAGGTTATAAATTGCTGGTTTAAATTTCAGAGAGATTTGCCAAAATGACATTATGCTTGCTAGGAAGTGGAAAAGTTTTGTTGATTGTTCAGTGTTTGAGCTTTCAGAGAGTTGTTCACTGGTAGTGAATCTACCTTAATTATGCTTTCTCCAATGTGCTTATAAAAGTCATAGATGAAAGGATTCATGTAACTTCCTTTGGGAGTGTTTCTATAAACGAATAGATCTCACTGCATGAATGTTTCCACTGTTTACTAAATTTTCCCTTTCTTAACATGCAAATAGTTTCTCATGACAACTGACATGTTATGTTAAATGTTTATTCTTATTGTTACTTTAACTTCCCTTTTGAGAATTGCTAGATGTTGTAGGGTGACTGTTGTTATATTTACAACTCTTGTTAGATAACAGCTGAAATGCAGAGTTCATTGTCCTCAGGCTGAACAAAGGAGGTGGAGACGCTCCTTCAGGTATACTGGGCTGATGCCGTTTAGGGCTTTAAAGGTCAGCACCAACACTTTGAATTGTGCTCAGAAACGTACTGGGAGTCAATGTATGTGTTTCAGGACTGGTGTTATGTAGTCTCGGCGGCCGCTCCCAGTCACCAGTCTAGCTGCCGCATTCTAGATTAGTTGTAGTTTCTGGGTCACCTTCAAAGGTAGCCCCACGTAGAGTGCATTGCAGTAGTCCGAGCAGGAGATAACCAGAGCATGCACCACTCAAGCGAGACAGTTTGCGGGCAGGTAGGGTCTCAGCCTGCGTACTAGATAGAGGTGGCAGACAGATGCCCTGGACTCAGAATTGACCTGCTCCTCCATGGACAGCTGTGAGTCCAAAATGACTCCCAGGCTGCACACCTGGTCCTTCAGGGGCACAGTTACCCCATTCAGGACCAGGGAGTCCTCCACAGCTGCCTGCCCCCTGTCCCTCCAAATCAATACTTCTGTCTTGTTAGGATTTAACCTCAATCTGTTAGCTGTTATCCATCCTCCAACCACCTCCAGCCACTCACACAGGACATTCACCGCCTTTACTGGTTCCGATTTAGAAGAGGTAGAGCTGGGTATCATCCGCATGAACACTGAAGAACACCCAGCCCTGATGATCTCTCCCAGTGGCCTCATATAGAGGCACCCCACAAGTGAGAGCCCAGGGGTCTGAAAACTCATCCCACAACACCACTTTCTGGACACGGTGCAGGAGGAAGGAGGGGAACGACTGTATAACAGTGCCCCCAGCTCCTTTAGACGGTCCAGAAGGATGTTATGGTTGATGATATCAAAGGCCTCTGAGAGATCCAGCAGAACTAGGAAACAGCTTTCACCCTTGTCCCTAGCCTGCCAGAGATCATCGACCTGCGTGACCAAGGCAGTTTTAGTTCCATGATGATGAGGCCTGAATCCTGATTGGAAGGGATCCAAATGGTCCGCATCCTCCAGGCATGGAGTTGTTCAGCAACCACCTGCTCAGTCACCTTGCCCAAGAATGGAAGATTTGAGACTGGGCGATAGTTGGCCATATCAGCTGGGTCAAGAGATGTTTTTTTAAAGGAGCGGTTTAATAACTGCCTCTTTTAGCGGGTCTGGGAAGGTTCCCTCACAGAGGGAAGCATTCACCACCCTGCAGAGCCCATCACCCAGCCCTTCCTGGCTCGCTTTTATGGGCAAGGATCAAGGATACAGGTGGTCGGTTTCACTCGTCCAAGCAGCCTGTCCACATCCTCGGAGGTAACAGATTGGAACTGATCCCATGCAACTTGACTAGACAGGACTCCAGCACTCTCCTGCCCTGGCCCTGCTCCCACGGTGGAGTCTACTTCTTTCCAAATCTGAGCAACTTTGTCTGTAAAAAACTTTGCAAAATCACTGCAGGAGATCTTGGGGTCTTTACCACTCCCTGGTGGCAAAGGTGGTTCCTTTAGATTGTGAACCACCTGAAAGAGTCTCCTGCTGCTATTTTCTGCAGATGCAGTAGAGGCGGTGAAGAAGGTCCTCTTGCCATTGCTATCGCCACTTGGTAGGCTTGACTCTAACCTGTGTCTGGTCTGATTCAGAGTGTTTTCCACCACCGGCACTCTAGCCATCTCAAGGATCGTTTCATCGCCCTCAGCTCTGGGGAAAACCACAAGGCTGTCTGGGTTCCATACAATCAGAGAGGGCGCTTTGGAGCCAGACAGTCGATAGCCCTGGTTAACTGCATTCCAGCAGGCCACCAGGGAATCAGCTGAAAAGCCATCAACATGGGATAAAACATCCCCTACCACTCTTTGGAAACCATTTTGGATCCATTAAGTGGCTGGGGTGGACCATCCGAATTGGTCCCACCTCCCTGCAGAGGGGAAGGGTCGGAGAAAAGTCCAGTTGCACCAGGAAGTGATCTAACCATGGCACTTCTTTTGTTTCACTTTTACTTAGTGTCAGATCACCCACATCTATAGAGGCAAACACCAGGTCCAAGGCATGTCCACAACTATGAGTTGGGCCAAACTTATTCAGCGACAGCCCCATGGAAGCCATGCTTTCCAAGAAGTCCCGAGTGGCCCCTTGTAAGGTCGTGCCGACATGGATGTTAAAATCCCTTAGGACAGGGGTTGGCAAGGTTTACCAGCCATGGGCCAGATCACTCCCACGGAGATTGTTTGTGGGCCGGACTGGCGCAGCGCGATGCTGGAAATCACATCTGTGCATGTCCACGGCACCGGAAATCGCTTCTGCGCATGCCCAGGCACCGAAAATGGCACCTGTGCAGAAGCGATTTTCGGTATCTGGACATGTGCAGATGCAATTTCTGGTATCTGTGCATGCACAGACGTGATTTCCGGCACTGCTCGGCGAGTCCCTGCGCCGCACTGGTTTAGCGCAGCACGAGGTGGACTCGCCAAGTGGGTGGCTTGGTTCAGGGGTGGCTCGTGGGCTGGTAAAACAGTCTTCGTGGGCTGCATCCGGCCCATAGCCCACACGTTGCCGACCCCTGCCCTAGGACAACCAAACTAGGTATCTCCAGGAGAACATCTGCCACGACCTGAAGCAGCTCAGGCAGGGAATCCTTGGAGCAGTGGGGGGAGGTTGGTACACCAATAGGAATCCTGTTCTGCCCTTATTGCCCAGCTTCCAAAACATGCACTTAGAAAACTGGGTCTTCCCAATAGGACACCTGGTGCAAGCTAATGACTTCCTAAAAATCACTGCACCCCCCCCCCCCGCCCATATGACCAGGGTTCTGTTAGAGAAACCTGGTAGACAAGCAGCAGCAAGAACAGGCCCATCTGCTTCATCCAACCAAGTCTCTGTTACACATGCCAGGTCATGTCCCCCACCCGCAATCAAGTTCTGGATAGCAGTGGTCTTATGAATAATAATAATAATAATTAATAATTTATTATTTATACCCCGCCCATCTGGCTGAGTTTCCTCAGCCACTCTGGGCGGCTCCCAATCAAGTGTTTAAAACAGTACAGCGTTAAATATTAAAAACTTCCCTGAACAGGGCTGCCTTCAGATGTCTTTTAAATAATAATAATAATCATCATCACTGACTTCGCATTGCACCTTCAGGTCATGTGGGTCTCCCTTGTTGATTCCAGTATCCATCCGGTCAAGACCAGACCCGGAGGCAGGGATAGTCCTCAAACAACAACGAAACCTGCCTCCTCAGTAACGACATGGTCTGGTCTTAGCATAACTCTTCCTCCTATCCATGATCACTGAGATTGGGTGTCCCAGTGCTATCTGCCCTCCGCCCCCCGGAACCTGCCCAAACAATCTGTTTGTTGGGGCCTACTCCCAGGCAACAATTGACTCTACCTTTGGGGAAGTCATTTATTGAGGTGGGACGAGGGGGTCTCATCCATTAACTACATCCCAGCCACCCCAGCTGCATCTTTGGTGGACATCAGAAGGGATTGTGGGGTGTAGGACTGTGCTATAAATTGATATATTGTCTGATACCAATTTTTAAATAAAATTGTGATGACTTTTTTTTTTAAAAAATGACCTTGCAATATATCACAAATTGTGTACGTGGTGTTCAAAAAGCACAATGTTGGAAGAACCGGGAAGCCAACACTTCCTCCTGTGTGTGCAGCCCTTGCTAACGCTGCCTCACTCATCTTTTCTCTGCCAGCAGGCTGCTGCAAAATATTTGAGAATGGTTTGCTTTCCCCTGCTACCACAACAAGTAGCTACAACAGGCTGAGCAAAAAATTGCTCCTCTAAAATCACTGCCTCTTTGAGAACAGATTATCACCTCAAGTAGAACAGGCTGCTGCAAAAAATCACCTCACACTACCTCATTGAGAAAGTGTTATCAATACAAATAGCTAAAAACAGATCTTTCAGAAACCATTCCTACAGTCTCCCCTGCCTCCCCCCCCTGTGTTAACCCTTTCCCTTCCAAATTACTTGCTTCTTTGTTCCAGTGATGAGCTTCTCTCTCTGTAGCACTACCCTTCCAAGGAACTTCTTTTATTGCTGCCTCTCTCCCTCTCCCTCTCCCTCTCCCTCTCTCTCTCAAGTTGCTTGCACTAAGCTGCCACAAGTGGGAGGGAACCCCCTCCCCCCAATTCTTGGCTTGCAAGTTGCTTCAGAATAAAGGGGGGACAACTGTGTTGTGTACACCTTTCTTTTGGGGCAGAAACAACGCACAGACTATATGGCTATGCCAGCAGTGGACAATGAAGAATGCTTTCTGATATGGTGGACATATGGAGGCATCCTTCCTGATGTTAAAGGAGCTTACAAATAAGTTTTTGCCTATCCCGGGAACAAGTGTGCCATCTGAAAGTGTGTTCAGCACTGCTGGCAATGTTCTTCAAAGACAAATGGCATCTCTATTGCCAGAGATTGGATTGTTTCTATGATCCCTAAGGAAATGATCCTTTTTTAGACTATTAAAAAATATTTCATGATGAACACATGAGCAGAATTTGAGCTATGAGCAACAGAAATAATTGAGATTATAATATTGTGGGGAGAGCTGAAAATAATGCCAATTCTGACACTCATGTTTCTGTTTCGTAGCTCACCATGGTGTTTTGGATTTTTCCATTGAACAAAGCTGAACTTGGCAATTGCTTTGGGCTATAAGAGATCTTAATACATGCTAGGCGCCCCGCCCCCATGTGTATATATAAAACCAGTGCTTTTTTCCCTAGAAAAATAGGTGTCCGTACTCACCATGATGTTGTTACAGTAAGTGCCACACTTTTTTTTTTAAAAAAAAGAGGTGCCGGTACTGTGTACCCTTGAGTGTCCCGTGAAAAAAGCGCTGTATAAAACACTGATGTTTGTCTGTTTGGCTGGTAAAATAGATAGCCAATGTACAGGATTACAGTTTATCTTACTGTATATTGTACCCAATATAGGGCTTGTTCCACAATCTAGCATTGTCTGTTTAAAGTCAAGTAAAAGCATAAAATTATTAAACATTTCTAAGCTTGCCAAAATTTATTCTGCAATGAAGAGTAAAACTATTTGCCTTGAAGTTTCTAGACAGAACCGTGCATTAGTAAGTTGACCTGGAGAGAATACTTCTTTCTTTGCGGCATTGTGTCATGATTTGCATCAAAATTCAATGGAAATTCTTTGGATATGTTGACTTCACTCAGTAATTTGAAAATAATAATGAAGTCTATGCATTATGCTTTTTCTTCTAGGCTGGTGGATGACAGATGCGTGGTTCAACCAGAGGCAGGTGATCTTTGCAATCCTCCTAAGAAATTCAGAGGTACGAAATTGAGAGTTAATTTTAGAAGTAGAAATACAGTGGATCCTCTTCTTGCCTAAGTTGATACATATCTTATATATTTTGAAGTTAGATCTTGGGTTTTGTCATATTCTATGCACTTGTGAGTTTCACAGACTCAGTTACCGTATTTTTCGCTCTATAAGACGCACTTTTCCCCCTTCAAAAATTAAGGGGAAATGTGTGTGCGTCTTATGGAGTGAATGCAGGCTCCTTAGCTTCAGCGATAGCAACGCAAAGCCTCCGAAGCGCAGAGGGAGCGCTCCTGCCACGCTCCGGAGGCTTCGCGTTGCTTTCGCTGAAGCCGCCTGAAGCCTCCGGAGCACAGCGGGAAATCCTGCTGCACTCTGGAGGCTTTAGGTGGCTATCCTCGAAGCCTTCGGAGCGCAGCAGGAGTTCCCGCTGTGCTCCGAAGGCTTCGGGAATAGCCGCCTGAAGTCTGAAGCCTCCAGAGCGCAGCGGGAACTCAAATGTGGTGGTGCAGCAGCAGGGAAGTAAAGAGTTAAGTGGCATATCAGACTGATATGTTGATAGATGCCACAGGAACTAGGTGACTCAGGAGATTTCTGCAGTGTGTACCAGTACTGCACTTGTGCTTTGAAAAATTGTATTATAACAAATACACAACAAGCTTAAAGCACACAGTGTGGGTAAACGTACAGGCTTCCGTTACTCTAGAAAACCACAGGTTCAAAGACATGTGTGATAGGTCGTGACTATATGTTAAGGTGGTGGGCTTGTGTATTAGATGTACTGAACAGTTATAAAACCGGAGGTTTTTAAAAGAGGAGCAGGTGGAAGCAGGATGCTGAATGTTACCCTTTCCGCAGCTACTTTACTCATGGCTGGCAGATCAGGTGGAAGCCCATTTGGACGAGACATAGAATCATAGAATCATAGAATCATAGAGTTGGAAGAGACCACAAGGGCCATTGAGTCCAACCCCCTGCCAAGCAGGAAACACCATCAGAGCACTCCTGACATATGGTTGTCAAGCCTCTGCTTAAAGACTTCCAAAGAAGGAGACTCCACCACACTCCTTGGCAGCAAATTCCACTGACAAACAGCTCTTACTGTCAGGAAGTTCTTCCTAATGTTTAGGTGGAATCTTTTTTCTTGTAGTTTGGAACCATTGCTCCGTGTCCGCTTCTCTGGAGCAGCAGAAAACAACCTTTCTCCCTCCTCTATGTGACATCCTTTTATATATTTGAACATGGCTATCATATCACCCCTTAACCTCCTCTTCTCCAGGCTAAACATGCCCAGCTCCCTTAGCCGTTCCTCATAGGGCATCGTTTCCAGGCCTTTGACCATTTTGGTTGCCCTCCTCTGGACACGTTCCAGTTTGTCAGTGTCCTTCTTGAACTGTGGTGCCCAGAACCGGACACAGTACTCCAGGTGAGGTCTGACCAGAGCAGAATACAGTGGCACTATTACTTCCCTTGATCTAGATGCAATACTCCTATTGATGCAGCCCAGAATTGCATTGGCTTTTTTAGCTGGCTGCCGCGTCACACTGTTGGCTCATGTCAAGTTTGTGGTCAACCAAGACTCCTTGATCCTTTTCACATGTACTGCTCTCAAGCCAGGTGTCACCCATCTTGTATTTGTGCCTCTCATTTTTTTTTGCCCAAGTGCAATACTTTACATTTCTCCCTATTAAAATTCATCTTGTTTGTTTTGGCCCAGTTCTCTAATCTGTCAAGGTCGTTTTGAAGTGTGATCCTGTCCTCTGGGGTGTTAGCCACCCCTCCCAGTTTGGTGTCATCTGCAAATTTGATCAGGATGCCCTTTAATCCATAATCCAAGTCGTTGATAAAGATGTTGAATAAGACCGGGCCCAAGACAGAACCCTGTGGCACCCCACTAGTCACTCTTCTCCAGGATGAAGAGGAACCATTGATGAGCACCCTTTGGGTTCGGTCAGTCAGCCAGTTACAAATCCACTGAGTGGTAGCATAGTCAAGACCGCATTTTACCAGCTTCTTTACAAGAATATCATGGGGCACCTTGTCAAATGCCTTGCTGAAATCAAGGTAGGCTACATCCACTGCGTTCCCTTCATCTACCAGGCTTGTAATTCTGTCAAAAAACGAGATCAGGTTAGTCTGACATGACTTATTTTTCAGAAATCCATGCTTACTATTGGTGATCACAGCATTCCTTTCCAGGTGCTCACAGACTGTTTGCTTAATGATCTGCTCCAGAATCTTCCCTGGTATTGATGTCAGACTGACTGGGCGGTAATTATTTGGGTCCTCTCTTTTCCCCTTTTTGAAAATAGGGACAACATTTGCCCTCCTTCAGTCTGCCGGGACTTTGCCTGTTCTCCAGGAATTCTCAAAGATGACTGCCAGTGGTTCTGAGATCGCATCTGCCAGTTCTTTTAATACTCTTGGATGCAGTTCATCTGGCCCTGGAGACTTGAATACATCTAAACTAGCCAAGTATTCTTGTACTATCTCCTTAGTTATTCTGGGCTGTGTTTCCAATGCTGAATCATTTGCTCCAAATTCTTCAGGTCGGGCATTGTTTTCTTTATCGGAGAAGACTGAGGCAAAGAAGGCATTGAGGAGTTCAGCTCTTTCTGTGTCCCCTGTTTGCATTTCACCATCTTCTCCTCTGAGTGACCCCACTGTTTCTTTGTTCTTCCTTTTGCTACGAACGTACCCATAAAAGCCTTTTTTTGTTGCTTTTAACCTCTCTAGCAAGCCTGAGTTCATTCTGTGCTTTAGCTTTTCTGACTTTGTGTCTACACGTGCTGGCTATTTGTTTGAATTCCTCTTTGGTGGTTTCCCCCCTTTTCCATTTTTTGTACACATCCTTTTTTAATCTTAACTCAGTTAAAAGTTCTTTAGATAGCCACCCCGGCTTCTTTAGGCACCTTCCATGTTTCCGTCTCATTGGTATTGCCTGAAGTTGTGCTTTTACTATCTCTCTCTTAACAAACTCCCAGCCATCATGAACTCCCTTTCCTTTTAATATTACTGTCCATGGGATCTCCTTTCCGCTGTATAGTAAACTTCAGAAGAGCATGATCAATCGCGCCTAATGATCCTTCCACTTCTACCCCACTAACCAGGTCATCAACATTGGTTAGGACCAGATCTAAAATGGCTGTTCCTCTTGTTGCTTCTCCCACTTTCTGGACAACGAAGTTGTCTGCAAGGCCAGTGAGGAATCTGTTTGACCTTATGCTCTTGGCTGAGTTTGACATCCAGCAAATATCCGGGTAATTGAAGTCCCCCATTACTACTATCTCCCTTCCTTTTGCATGCTTGGCCATCTGTTCCAGGAAGGCATCATCTATGTCCTCCGTTTGGCTTGGGGATCTATAGTAAACTCCCACAGTGAGGTCCCTGTTATTCATCTCTCCCTTAATTTTGTCCCAAATGCTCTCACTTTGGCTTTGAGGTTCTAAATCTTGGATCTCTTCACAGGTATACACATCCCTGACATATAACGCCACTCCTCCTCCTTTCTTGTCTGGTCTGTTTCTCTGAAATAGATTGTAACCCTCCATTATTACATTCCAGTCGTGGGCCTTACCCACCAGGTTTCAGTGATGCCTATTATGTCATATTTAGTTTGCTGTACCAAGAGCTCAAGCTCATGGCAGGGAACGGGCTGATTCAGTGTCAAAATTATCAGATGGGAGGAGGATTCAGCAGCTTCTCTGTCCTTCATCCTGGCTCCTGTGCAGGTTGAGTTTCATTTCAAGATGCGCCATCAAGCCTACTAATAACCAAAGCCTATGGGAAGATCATACTTATGGCTCCAAGATGGATGCTGAGCTGCAAAGCCGACAGGAGCCTAAGAGGTGCCTTATACTGAGTCAGACCACGGGTGCATTTAGTTTTATATTGTCTACACTGATTAGCATGGTTTCAGGCAGGAGACGCTCTCTATCCTACTTGGAGATGCTTTTTAACCTGGGACCTTTTGCCTGCACTGCCACTGAGCTGCAGCCTGTTCCGTAAAGCCGAGAGCAGATAATGGGAATTGTCTGAGCAGCTTCCATCAAAATATTAAAAATACAATAAAACACCAGACATTAAAAACTTCCTTAAACAGGGCCTCCTTCAGATGTGTTCTGATAGTCAGATAGTTCATTTCATTGACATCTGATGGGAGGGCGATCCACAGGGCAGACGCCACTACCGAGAAGGCCCTCTGCCTGGTTCCCTGTAACCTCACTTCTCGCAGCGAGGGAACTGCCAGAAGGCCCTCGGCGCTGGACTTCAGTGTCCAGGTAGAACGATGGGGGTGGAGATGCTCCTTCAGGTATACTGGGCTGAGGCCATTTAGGGCTTTAAAGGTCAACACCAACACTTTGAAGCGTATTGGGAGCCAATGTAGGTCTTTCAAGACTGATGTTATGTGGTCTTGGTGGCCACTCCCAGTTACCAGTCTAGCTGCCGCATTCTGGATTAGTTGCAGTTTCCGGGTCACCTTCCAAGGTAGCCCCACGTAGAGTGCATTGCAGTAGTCTAAGCGGGAGACAGTCTGTGGGTAGGTAGGGTCTCATCCTGCATACCAGATGGAGCTGGTAGACAGCTGCCCTGGACACAGAATTTACCTGCGCCTCCATGGACAGCTGTGAGTCCAAAATGACTCCCAGGCTGTGCACCTTCCCTGTTGTTTCATGCATGCTGCCCTTTTGTTTCTAAGATGGGCACTGACGCTCATGTTTCTGTTTTGTCGCTCAACATGGTGTTTTTGATTTTTCCATTAAACAAAGCTGAACTTGTCAATTGCTTTTGGCTACAGGAGAACTTAATACATGCCAAATTCCAAATCACCTGCCTCAGATTAACCCCTTGATGTCGCTGAATTGTTTGCCAAGGCACAGGGAAGTTGTGAGGAAATGTGTTCCTTTTGCTTTTGTGTTTAATTTCCCAGAGTGAAAAACTCCTTATCCAAAGTTCTGTCTCAAAGTTCTGTTTTCCATTAAAAGTAACTCTAACCCTCACCTTAGAAATTGACATTGGAGTCACTTGCGGGTGTTGGCAAGAGGGTGTGGCATGGTGAGGGAAATGCCCTTATGTATGTTTGACTGTGGCTCACGGAGCCTCAAATGTGCATTTCCTTTATCCCTACCCCACTGTGGTCCTGATGGTGTTAAGTCAGGCACAGGGAATCTCAGGGCGGAGGGCGGGGGGATTCAGTCATTTGGGTCTCTCTGTGTCAGGAGCCGGAGACAGAAGCAGGCCAGCAATAAAACAGCCACTGTCAAATAAGTTAGCTCTTTATTCAAAGTCACCCAAACAGTGCAGGCCTAGTTATCACAGCAACTCTTCCCAGTAGGTCTTGCTTCAATGAGGCAGTTGCAAAGACTGAAGATCCGTACCTTCTCTCCACTCTCCAAGACCTCCTCCTTTGGGTCCTTCCCCAGCAACCAGATACTCCTTTGTTGTCTCTTTTTGCTATTCCCTCTTTATTTCACTTTGTGGTCTCGGAAACCAGAGGGGAGCTGAGCTGAAAGGAAGGGGAGAACACCAGGCTTCTTTAGCAGCCTGTCTCATATTTGCCTCTTGGCCCCCCTCATCTCCAGCCTCTGATTCTGAACTGCTCTCTGCCACAGCTTCTTCCTGCTCACTAAACCCTGTTGCCTCTTTGGCTTCCAACAATTCCTCCTCCCAGTCTGATCCCTCTTTGCCCTCTGACCACTTATTGTCGTCCCACCACTAATGCCCAGGCTCTGAGCTTCCTTTCCAGACCACTTCTTTGCATTCAGCCAGTCCATTACACTCTGTCTGAGGCCTCAAAACTGTCCTCTGCTTTATGTCCTTTTCTGGTGCTTTTGCATGGCTGGAATTTGTCCTTGAACTGCAATAATGCCTCTTGCTTGCCTGGATGGAGAAATCTCTGGGATGCAGCTCGTCAGGCCCTGGAGATTTGAATTCATTTACAACCTCTTTCCTAAACTGGGCTGCAGCTCCCTCCTTACATCATTTACTCTGTTATCACCAGGTTGGGCGTTGTTTTCCTTTTGGGTGAAGATAGAGGCTATGTTCAGTTTTCCCTTGCCTCTGTATTGTGAAACCCAGGAGAACATGATCACTTCCTCCCAAGTTTCCGAGTGCTGTCACTTCATTGGTCAGTTCCTCCCTATTGGTGAGGATCAGGTCCAAGACAGATGATCCCCTGGTTGTTTACTCCACCTTCTGGGAAACAAAATTGTCAATGAGGCAATAGAGGAATTTATCAGACCTTCTATTCTTGGCAGAGTTTGAGTCCCAACTGATATCGGGGAAGTTGAAGTCCCCAGTGACTACTATATCTCTTCTTTTTGAATGTTTGGTAATCTGCTCTAGTGAGGCATCATCCAAGTCTTCAGTTTGGCTTGGCAGTCTATAGCAGACACCCACAGTAAAGGTCCCTGTTGTTTCTCTCTCTTATAAGTTTTACCTATATACTCTCAATCTGCTTTCCATGCTCCAGGTCATGGATTTCTTCACAAGTGTACACATTATTTACATATAATGCTACTCCTCCTTCCTTCCTGTTTCTTGTTTCCCTCCCTGTCTATTTCTTTTAAACAGGTTATACCCCTCAATTCCTACATTCCAGTCATGATCTCATCCCACCAGGCTTCAGTAATGCCTACCAGGCCGTATTTGCAATCCTGTACTAAAAGCTCCAATTCGTCTTGCTTGTTTCCCACACTCTGTGTATTTGTGTAGAGACAACTGAAACCACGAGTCGTTCCCTCCAGTTGCTTCCTTCCTGTAGTTTCTTGCCCTTTAGCAGGTTTCTGGAGCACTGCCTCAGTTTCCTGTGCATCAATTAAGCTATTATCCCCAGTGCCAGGTGCTATTCTGTTGTTTGTAATGTTGTCTCCCTCCTCAAGATCTAGTTTAAAGCTCTCCTGATCTTGAGACTTTTAGCAAAGCCATTCTTGCCAACCACTGTGAGGTGCAGCCCATCTTTCACCAGAAGTCTTTCCTCAAGGAAGCAGAGACCATGATCCAACAAGCCAAATCCTTCCTGACGACACCACCTGCACAGCCATAGTATTTTCTTCTCTCTTTCTTGGCCACAACCTTCAACAGGAAGGAGTGATGCACAGTGTCTCATAGTCCCTACCCAGTGTTTCATAGTCCCTTGCTATGTGTTGCAGGCTGTGTGTGGCTGTGTGTGGCAGTATTATTTGCACCCACATGAATCAGAAGGAGGGGGAAGTGGTCAGTAGGCTTTATAAGACTTGCCAATTTCTATGTCACATTGTGCTGTGCTTTCCAAAGCCTGTTTGGAGTTTTCTAATGTCTGCACCTGCTGTTCGTGAGTCTTCTCCACTTGTCTATTAGAGCTTTTTTTTTATAGTGCTGGGATAAGTTACAAAGGCAGGAACCTTATGGTTTGAATTACACCACACATTTCCTTGCATTTTGCTGGTTCATCACTTCTGCAGAAAATCTAGGACTGACTAGATGAAAAAGCACTAAATTTATTGAGCTGTTGGCTTTTTTGCTCTAGAGTGGCCCAAGAGCAGAGATCTGTGAAAATTAGCTTTTATTGTTTACTATTTTTCACACCTGGTGAATACGAGACCAAAACAAAAAAGGTATAGTAGTGAATTATTTATTATTTATTTATTTAATTTCTATACCACTCTATACCCGAAGGTCTCAGGGCAGTTCACATAAAATATCAAATACATAAAACAAAAAACAAAACCAACAACCCAATACCCCCCCAAGACCCAGCATTTTTAGAAAGGGTGTAAGATGTAGATCAAGTCAAGACCTGGCTGAAAAGGAACATTTTTGCCTGGCGCCTAAAGGTGTATAGTGAAGGCGCCAGGTGAACTTCCCTGGGGAGAGCATTCCACAGACAGGAAGCTACTGCAGAGGAGGCCCCGCTCTCATTTTGCCACCCCCTGAACCTCTCAAGGAGGAGGCACACGAAGGAGGGCCTCAGAAGGTGATCTCAAGGTCCAGGTAGATTCATATGGAAACAGGTGGTCCTTGAGGTATTGTGGTCTTGAGCCGAATTCAGAAGCCTTATTATTAAAGTCTACTGCACCTGAAGCCTGGCTGTGTTAATCACTACTGAAGGCATTCTGTATGCAAACACACCAAAGGCACATCTAGCACCACTTTCTGTTCTCACAGCAGCCAAGCAGAATGCTGGTTTGAAACCCACAGGCAGGACATGAGTGCAACAGCACTCTCCTGCTTGTGATTCCCCACAACTGGAATTTGGAAGAATTTTTCTAATCAAAAACATATGCAGAATCTCGTAGCTCACTGCTGCAAGGAAATAAGAAACAAACGTGATTTTGTTTTCTTGTCTTCAGACTGCCTTTTTAAGGTATGTCCTATGAACCGATACTCTGCACAGAAACAATACTGGAAAGCCAAGCAAGCAAAACAAGGGAACCACACGGAAGCCGCTTTGCTGAAGAAGCTGCAAGTAAGTGGCACCTGAGCTCCCAGTCTTTGTTGTCTTTTTATGAGCTGTTTGTTAGTGCCATGATGCACAGCTGTTAGTTCTTCAGCAGCTAAGCCCAAATTACTTTCTCCCAGCTGGTAATTCCACTGGGCTGAGAAACAGCAAATTTAGATGACTCAAAACTGCCCTGTTTTGTTTCATCTAAGGACTATTCTCTCTCCCTTCTTACTTCCAGAGGTGGCTCACTGGGTGTGCCAGAGTCCCTGACAGGTGGGTTGCTGTTGCATACTGGGAGGGAGATGGGTGAGGTGGCTGGGAGGTTGGTCTGGTGCAAGTATATAAGTAGGAGTGCGGGATTGTCTCTGCCAATGTGTTTGCCCCATCCCAGCTCCCCCCACCCACTGCCTTGCCTTTCATCATCTCCAAGAGCTACAATTCCCAGAGTGGTTCAACAATTGATCTCTCTTTCCAGGTAACTCTGGGAAGTGTAGCTCTGTGAGGAAAATAAGTATCTCTCAGCCCCTTATAAACTGCAGTTCCCAATATGCTTTAGGGGATTCCATGATGGTTTAAAGTAGTATCACAGTCCTTTAAATGGATGGGGCCAAAAGTAAGAGTTCTATCTGTTGTTCTCCCTACCTTTGGATCTGGCCCTACCAGTCTTCTGCCTTCCACTCCACACACCTTTAGCATGTGCCCCCCAGAAGGGTTGCCAATAATAATAATAATAATAATAATAAGAATACTTTTATTATTTATACCCCACCCATCTGGTGCTCCGTCTGAAAAAAATCCCCCCACACACCAGTGCTAAAGGTTGAGAGGTTGAGTTCATGTAACAGTTTGTGACTTAAACTACAAAAACAAAACAAAAACTCCAAGAAACTGTGACTATTTTGCAGCATGCTGCAGAACTGGAACAAAAACAGAATGAATGTGAGAACAGGAAACTGCTGGGTGAAATTGTGAAGTACAGCAACGTCATACAGGTGAGCCTTTGAAAACTAGACTGTCAGTTTCTCAAAACCTCAAGGTGAGCAGGAGTTTAAATATATCAGAAATGGCATGGTGTGAAAAGATTACATACCTCCATGCCATACCAATCAGCTCTGCAGTGGGAGTTCCCCACAGCGGATTTTTTTGATGTGTGAAATCAGTAAGCATAGCCTTGAGCAGGCTTCCTCAACCTCAGCCCTCCAGATGTTTTTGGCTACAACTCCCATGATCCCAACAATCCCAACATCTGAAGGGCTGAGGTTGAGGAAGCCTGGCCTAGAGGCAAAGAAGAAAGGGCAGGGCTCTTTGCCTTTGCCTTTAAGGGCAGGGCTCTTTGCCTTTGCCTTTAAGGGCAGGGCTCTTTGCCTTTGCCTTTAACGACAGTGCAGGGGAGACTGTTTCAGGAAGCACTGTTTTCCTCACCGCAGCATGACAAGTTGCACCAGCCCAGTGTCATCTCCTGCTCCTCTGTACCCCATCTTCCCTTATCGCTTATCTTGTGTAGAAATGTAAACTGTAAGCACCTGGGCTTACAGGGGACCTTTCTCTTTGTTATATCACTTAGTACACTTAGACTACAATTCCCATCATCCTTGACCGCTGGTCCTGCTAGCTAGGGATAATGGGAGTTGTAGGCCAAAAACATCTGGAGGGCCAAGTTTGAGGAAGCCTGACTTAGTAGAACAACATTTATGGCATTATATAAATAATACACATGATTAGAGGCAAAGGAGGCTCATATTCCTTTGCACTTGGTCACCATAAGAAACAAATGAAAAAGGAAGATATGGTGGAAATTGGGCATGTCAAAACTGAAAATCAGAAGAATTTGGAAGGAGTCATAAATTATGGTCATTTGGCAGTAGATAGAGTGGTACGGGGTAGCCAACATGGTGCCCTGCAGTTGTTGTGGGACTCGCGTCAGTCTCAGCCAATGATCAGGGTGCTGAATTTCTTCATCAACACAGAGTGTGTACAGTGAATGGATCGTAGAAATAAAAAGCTGTCCGCAGTATCTTTCCTTAGTTTTATTTTCAAAAACATAATAGCGAAACACTGCAAGCCATCACTCCTCCTCACCAGCAGCTTACAAGACATTTGATCAAATTAAATACAGTTTCAATTAACCAATTATCCTATCACATCCCCTTCTGCACCTGGTGCATTAAGTACCGTATTTTTCGCACCATAGGGCGCACCAGACAATAGGACGCACCCTGTTTTAGAGGGGGGAGAACAAGAAAAAAAAAATCTCCCCCTCTCTGCCCAGCGCCCCTTCAGCGAAGCGGCAGGAGGCGCTGCACAGAGAGGGGGAGAATTTCCCCCCTCTAAAACAAGGTGCCGTTTAAGGTGCGTTCAGGCGGCTACTTTGGAAGCCTGGAGACCGAGAGGGGTTGATGCGCACCGACCCCTCTCGCTCTCCAGGCTTCAGGTTCCTTTTGACCTGCTCTAAAGAGCAGGTCGGGGAGCAGCAGAAAGGCGCACAGCGGAGAGGCTGCTGCCATAGACGCACGTCACCTCTCCAGCCGGGAGAGGGTCACGGGCTTCTTTAGCCCCGTGCGCGCTCTCCCGGCTGGAGAGGTGGCGCGCGGCTAAAGAGGCTCCTGCCATAGCTGCGTGTCACCTCTCCAGCCGGGAGAGGATCACGGGGCTATGGCGTCTTCGCTCCATAGGACGCACACACATTTCCCCTTCATTTTTGAAGGGGAAAAAGTGCATCCTATAGAACGAAAAATACGATAACTCCCCTTTTAATTAGGCAAAAAGTCAAGAGACCACAGGTGTGCAGCTAAGTAGGTCAACCTGCAGACATACACTCTGAAACCAACCTGGTTCCTGAGTAGCATAATAATAATAATAATAATAATAATAATAATTTATTTATTTATACCCCGCCCATCTGGCTGAGTTTCCCCAGGCACTCTGGGCGGCTCCCAATCAAGTGTTAAAAACAACACAGCATTAAATATTAAAAACTTCCCTAAACAGGCCTGCCTTCAGATGTCTTTTAAAAATAGGATAGCTGCTTATTTCCTTGACATCTGATGGGAGGGTGTTCCACAGGGCGGGTGCCACTACCGAGAAGGCCCTCTGTCTGGTTCCCCGTAACCTCACTTCTTGCAATGAGGGAACAGCCAGAAGGCCCTTGTTGCTGGATCTCAGTGTCTGGGCTGAATGATGGAGGTGGAGACGCTCCTTCAGGTATACAGGACTGAGGCTGTTTAGGGCTTTAAAGATCAGCACCAACACTTTGAATTCTGCTCGGAAACGTACTGGGAGCCAATGTAGGTCTTTCAAGACCCATGTTATATGGTCTTTCTTGGTGGCCACTCCCAGTCACCAGTCTAGCTGTCATATTGGATTAATTGCAGTTTCTGGGTCACCTTCAAAGGTAGCCCCACATAGAGCGCATTGCAGTAGTTCAAGCGGGAGATAACTAGAGCATGCACCACTTTAAGATAAAGAAAAACAACACAGGGATGGTGGGAGTTTGCTCCCAACAATGTCTGCAGGGCATCATGTTGGCTACCCCTAGAGATGGTTAACCAGACAAAAAAAAGTCAGGAGGGAATTCAGTCCTACACTTAACCACCTAATTAACATCTTGTTTTATGATTGCTGAATAACATGTTGCCTTCAGCCATGCTCCCATGTTGGATTGTTTTGAGCTGATGTTTTGATAATTGAAATTATTCCCAGTTACAATGATTTGCCAATGAGCAGGTTGTTAAACCCACTTGAAATATGTTAAAACATTGTGTTTTTTCAGACTGTCAGAAGTAATTTCATGTGTAAGTTTAATTTCTCTCAAAAAATATGTTTGCCCTACTAACTGTGATATCACAGCTATAAATCTGGCCTACATATCTTGTGACCTCCTGAGCTGAATGCTTGCACTGTTGCCAGCCAGGTGTTTGACAATCCCTCTGTGTGGGTCTTGGCTGGCTACAACAAGCATTAATCCTTTGGTGTAAGGGAGGCCTCATTGTGGGTTGAGTTGTGGCCAAAGTCTTCATCCAGAACACATGTATACATTCATTTGTTTTATTATTATTTACAGCTACTTCACATAAAAAGCAACAAATACCTTACAGTGAATAAGAGATTGCCAGCCCTATTGGAGAAGAATGCTATGCGGGTCTCTCTGGATGCTGCTGGGAATGAGGGGTCCTGGTTTTACATCCAGCCCTTTTGGAAACTGAGGAGTGAAGGTGACAATGTAAGGGAATGAAATATGTTTCTGGGAATTGCTGGAATAGGCACTGTTACCACCTCCCCATCTTTCTAGGACTAGATGTCTTTGTATGACCCTTGTTGTGCAGCGCTTGTTGCTCTGCTCCATAATGCAATGTGCTTAAATCCTGATGCAGTGCATCTTGGGATATTATTCTAAAAGGTGGTTTGGGACAGAAATCATATTCAAGGGAACTGAGCAAATAAGAAGGGGAGACCTAATGGGCTATTAACACCTGAAGAGCTCTGCAGCATCAGACCACAGGCCTATCTCATGCAGCATTTTATTCTCACAAAGCCCATCCAGATGCCTTTGAGAAGTTGCAAGGAGGTCATGAGTGCAACAGTACTTCCCTTGCTTGTGATGCCCAGCAACTGGAATATTAAGGCATGCTGCCTCTGAAAGTTGAGGGAGAGCACAGCCATTGTTTCATTTGCTAGGTAACCAGCCCTCTTGCCATCTACAGTTCCCCTTTAACTTGTCCTAAGTGTATTTATTTACTTGCTAGGTTCTGTACTGCCCAATGGCCATAGAGCTCTGGGTGGCTTACAGTAATGGTTGAAGTCATAAAATCGAACAATGCACCAGATCTACAGCAAAATAAAACGACACAATGTAAAACTAGTGATGGTTAGCAGCAGTGAAAAGATCTAAGAAGCACTAAAATGTTGCTAAAACACCTGAGAAAATAAAGACCTCATCACCTGCTGTGGATAAAACCACAGAGTAGACACTAGGCAGACCTTTCTGGGAAGCCATTCTGTGGCTGTGGTGCCACCCCTGAAAATACTGTCTTTAGGCAACAGCAGTGGTAATGGGTGAGGAAAGGAAAAGCCCTTTGTGGCCAGATAGCAGCCACCCCTGGCTAGATTCAGTCACAGGGTTAGTAGTTACTGACTTCAGACATGGAACCAATTATTTCACTAACATGGAAGTGGTTTTTTTTAATAAAAAATATTATTATGCTTGATTTCTACTTTCAGTGAATTTTAAATTATTGATTCAATTCTGCAGGTTTGTTTTCTCTGACCTTACATGGCTGTAAGTAATGTTTTTCTGCAGCATGGCATGCAAGGACACTTTGCATTAAATAAAAAAGGGCATCACATTCTTATTGGAGATGTTCTGGCTTTAAAATATATATAACAAATAATACGTGTTTATTTCTATCTTTGTTTAAAAAAATGCCAGGAAAAAATAGTGACTCCAAACCAGTATTTCTGACTTTACTTAGGGTTGGCAATTAACTGGTCAAATATTGTAACATAATAGTCTTCTAGAAAAGACAACAAGATGCCATCCCTTCTTGAGGCTTTATAGAGCTTTGCAGGTATGGTGAGGACTTCTGACCTTGCCACAATGATGATTGCCTTCCTATGTTTGCTTGGTGCCTTCTCCTAAACCCTTTCCTTATCCTGCTCGGTGATGTCTTTGTAATCTCTCACTCTGTAGGTCCTAAGGGGTTTAGGTGGAATAAAACTTGCAAACAGTTAAGGGAACTTGTGTCATTCTAACTAAAGAAAAATTGTTCACAGTAATTGCCCGCAAAGAGCTCAATAAATAATTTGTCTAATAAATGAACAGTGCGGCATTCTCCCTTGAGTGCAAGAGAAAATTAGAAATTTCCTGCTTACAAACCTTGTTGCCAGCCTGTTCAAACTTTTTTTTAACCCACAAAGGTGCTTCAGAGTTGTTTCTTTCAAATTGCATTAGTACCAAAGTGGCAGAACAACCACAGCAAATGGCTTATTTGTAATGCAGCTTGAATGACATAACCCTTATCCAAGGTGATTAATTAGCTGCCCATTGGAATAAGCTTCCATTTGCGTCCATTGAGCTCTGCACTGAATGATTCTACCCTAATGAGTGTTCCATCTCCAATTACTGGCACTCATGCTGTATGGCTTAACTAGGAGGAGAAAGAGCAGAAACTCTCCAGAGAGAGATTAAAGTTGCAGGACAATGTGAGTGTCAAAGTACTAGGAAGCAAGGAGCCTTCAATATTGTTTGTTGAGTGACCCCATGATTTAATAAAAGCTAATGTGTCACTCATCTACATAAGTATTCTTGAAAATATTTGACCGTCCTCAAGCTGTAACCAACCAGTTGCCAGAATTTAGTCAGCTGATCTGCATCTTTATGCCAGTTCTACTGGAGCTACATAAATTATGAATTTTGCTTTCTGTCAAAATGTTGGCAAATGGGTTAAGGAGCAAAGACATTTGTGCATGTGTTGCAAAGAAAGCATGGATCGTGTTCACCATTCATATCAGTCACTTTGTGGTTCTAGCTTGTGTGTATAATTGTTCTGTATGATGGAATGTACTGTACACTGAATTGTTGTGGACTTTGCCATCACCTGTATGTAATTAGATCAGATCTTGTAAAATCTCACTCCACTGCATCTTAAGATATTTCTCGTCTTCCCGTATAGAAATTCATACAATGTAAATAATCTCTTTGTTTTTAGGTGGGAAGCAATTTGAGAGGCCAAGTATCCAAGAACCAATTGTATATAATACCATACCAGCAAATGGATATAGCTAGCAATGGAACTATCAATCTGTTTACCTTATTTTGGACATTCATTTTTCTGTTTTTCAGCTGACAGTGTCTCACATCAGTCAATAAAGGTTTAAAAGCAATGAAACAATATAATCAAAACAAATAGAGCAGATGAGTGCCAGACTAGATTTAACACATTTTTAGAGTGTAATTATTAAAATGTACAGAATTCACTGTAGCGTATGTTGTGAGCACCTTGGGAGTGTTAGTCCTGAAAGGCAGCATATGTCTCCTGAAAGCAAAGCAACAGTCTAAAAATGTGATGAATGAGAAAAACCTGGGCAAATGAGATTGGTTAGGAAATCACAGAAATCTGTGGTAAAAGAGGCAGTCCAGATCACTAGAAGTCAACAGAATTTTGCCACTGATTTTAATGTGATTGTATTTCTGTAGTGCTCCCCCCCCCACAAAAATGACTTAAGAATCTGGGGGTAGTTGTCATAATGTGGAATGTTCTGGATCACACTAGTAAAAAGTTGCCTTTGCAGGAACCCCCACTCCGCTTAGAAGTTTGTGTGTGTGTTTTTAATCCTTATATGATTTTAATATATGGCCATTTTTCACAGTAACAGATTGTCATTTATTTATAAACTTTTAAAATATATTAGCTATTTTAATTTCCAGAGATAATATATTCTCCCAAATTAATTCTATATATGCTTCTCCAGGAGTAAGTCCTGTTGAACTCAGTGGGCCTTACTTCTGTGTCGGCACATATTAGATTGTACTGTTAACTTTTTGTTCAGTTTGTTCAGATGTATTACGTAAACTTGGATGTGAAATTGTTTTTATACATACATACATTTTTTTTTTAAATGAGATTGTTTTAGATATGTTTTTATTGTTGTTTTTAGATGTTTCATAGGAGGTGACTCATAAATTAAAGGAAAGAAAGAAAGAGCCAACCACTCAATTTGCAACACCCATTCCAGAAAAAAACAAATTAATAACCTTTCCAACATGATGACCTTCATGTTCCACAGCTTGCTCACTCTTTCTTAAAATTCCCAGGACATTTATTTATTTGAAAAACTGAAAGCTGAGATTTCATAGTTTATCTAAGGGCTGCCAGAGGCAAAGGAGGACTGGGCTCCTGTACCTTTAACAGGGAATTTCAGCCAAGTTGAGCTTTTGTAGAAAGATACAGGAACCTTTTGATAAAGGTACAGGAAGTCTGCGCTGTTTTGCATCTGGCCACCCTGCAGTTAGCTATTATACCAAGCCTATGAATGGGGTCTCACTTTAAATAGGAGGAAGAGGAGAAGGAACTAAAATAATCATCCGTGTGAAAGGATATTGAATTACGATATATAACTCCTTTTCCAACTTCTATCCTCCAGATTGTTGTAGGGGACAAAGTTGTACTGATGCCGGTCAATGCAGGGCAGCCTCTTCATGCCAGCAACATAGAACTTCTGGATAACCCTGGGTGCAAAGAGGTGAGTTTGACAGAGGCCTGTGGTTCTGGTATGTAGAGTTAGAGTGTGGGATCAGTAGCAGACTGAGAGGAAACTACAACTTGGTGGCAACTATAGGCAGAATTAAGAAACTGACATAGAGTCGCTCCATGCAAAAGAAGTTAGAGATTCTGCACCTTTAATAGTTGTACAGAAGAGGAAATTTTAGGAGGCCATGGTAACTACACCTCTCGCATGCCATTGCTGCTTCCTGCCACTCAACAACACTGTGCTGTTTTTATTTACTAATGCTGTTAGGAGGTGAATGTTTTCTTCTTTTTAACATGCACCAGAGCACTGGCATTCTAAAAATCAGATGAAAGTGTATGACCTACTAGGTAATAGAGATAGTGGCTGCATTCCCCCCCCCCCCAGGTGCATTCTGTCCCAGGAGTGTCTAGGTGGCCGCCGTCTCCTATTGTTTGTTCTCAACAATTGGTATTCAAAGGTAAACTGCCTTTACATGTTGAGACTTTGATTAGCTATCTGATACTTACCTATTTATTTGCATATTGTGTTTTGCACCCCAACCTTTCATCCTGGAACTCAGGGAAGTATACATGGAGTTCCCCAGTTATCTCTCATCTAGATACTGATCACATGCAAACCTCCTTAGCTTCAACCAGGTTCCTGAATAATGTGCCTCCAGACCATGTTCTCTTATCCTCTGTGAGCTTGACTATTACTTTTTCCTTTTCCTTTTTAACAGCAGCCTAGACAAGTGGTCATGCCAACAAAGTTTCATGTATTTACAGATAATTGTTTAATTCCAGATTTTTTTGGGGCGGTGGGGTGTCAGTGGCATAATATAATTGAAATTGTCTTGAAAACAATAGCTATCATAGTAGACGTTGGCAAGCATGAGCCTTGTCAGATTGTAATGCTCCAGAAGCATTAGTGTCTGGGCCTTCTGCAACATAACCTATAGTTGTTATCTGTGCATTTGACTACAGGTAAATGCGGTCAACTGCAATACCAGCTGGAAGATAACCTTATTCATGAAATACAGTTGCTACAGAGAAGATGTACTCAAAGGTGTAAGTATGAATGAGAAAAATATTGATATTTTTGAAATGGTAATATTGGGTTTGTTTGTTTGTTTGTTTGTTTGTTTGCTTGCTTGCTTTTTGTACATGAGCAAGAGGCCACAAATCATGTAGTTTGAAATTGGTTTTAAATAGAATAAAAATGCACCTGTTCCATATTATCCATTGTTTTCTTTTGTTCATTAGCCATGAAGAGTGATGATTTCGTTGCATGAGCAGCTAACCTACTGGTACAGAGCTGCAACAATAGCCTTCCACTAGCAGTGTTGCTGCTTTGTAGTAGGAAAGGGAGGGAGAAGGTGGTAGTGAAGTTGGGGGTATGTGGGCACACGACCGTGAGAACAGGATTTGGCTCCGCCAGTGCATCGGCACAACCCCAAATTCTCAACTACCTCAAACCTCTCTTTCCTGGTACACAGCAGCAGCACTGCTTCACCAGGCAAGCTGCTTGTGTTTCATTGCAAAGTGTGCGAGCAAACTGCATCCATCTCCTCTTCCCCCTTTAATGAATTGTTATTATTTCTAAACTGCCCTTCATCCCAGAATCACAGGGCAGTTTCAATGTAAAAAGACAAAAATATACAACATAGTAACAAACAAAAGCAATTCCACCCCACCAGTTTAAAATGGCATATATTGCCAAAGGCCTGGTAGAAGAATATTTTTGCCTGGTGTCGAAAGATATGTAATGAAGGCACCAGGTGAGCCTTTGTGGGGAGAGCATTCCACAAGTGGAGGAGCCACCGCAGTAAAGGCCTGTTCTTGTGTTGCTGCCCTCCAACTATAATGTTTGACTATAATGAAGGGAAGACCTTGGTTTCAAACACATCATGGACACCTTGATCATTATATAAATTGTATAGACACTTGAATCTAACAGAGAAGTATTCTTGCTACGATAACTTTGGCAAAGCTTCACTTTTGTGTTTGTGTTTCTTCAGGGAGATGTTGTCAGATTGTTCCACGCGGAACAGGAGAAGTTTCTGACCTGTGATGAGTATCAGAAGAAGCAACATATCTTCCTTCGCACAACACTGCGTCAGTCAGCCACTTCTGCAACTAGTTCTAAAGCTCTGTGGGAAATAGAGGTACTGTGTGATGCTTCTGATGTTTTCCCTAGCTTGGATTCAGAGAGTTCATAATATTTACCTCCTAAAGGGTAGTGTCCAAGCATTCTCTTTATGTGATAGATCTCATGCACTACTTCTGCAGGTGGTGCATCATGATCCATGCCGTGGAGGAGCAGGGCAATGGAACAGCCTATTCAGATTTAAACATCTAGCGACTGGAAACTACTTGGCTGCAGAGGTAAGAGGCACAGACAGTTGAATGTGGTAGAGGATGAATAACTGGGGTTGACTAAACAGGGCAGAGCCTTTGCTCTTTTGGAATTGTCACTGCGCCAGGTTGTATGTTGTTCTGAGAGCATAGATGCTGCTGGAAAGCCAGACTGCACAGGCACACCTGTGTAATGAGCTGTCTGCCTGATTTAGACTGGAAATAACCATGTTGTTGTTGGGAAGTTTCTTCATGGTTACTGCCACCCTTAGTTATCCAGGGAGCCCCTCTTCTAAGCAACCCATTGAGTGACTGAGGCAGCCATGCAGCTTGGTTTCTGAAGGGCAGCTCTGCCACCTGGGTGCGACTCTGTGAAGAGAGTGAGACTATCCTGCTTCTTCAGCTGCAAACGTCTAACCTTGAAAGTGCCTCAGGAGGACATGGTGGCTCTTCTCCCCACTTCTTATGTGGAGGGGGAACTGTGGAGAAATGCCACAGCTATACAAACATCAACTCCATTGTCATGGTGCATTTCATGAGTTATCAAAGGATGGTTTGAGGATCAGGATCACATAGGAGAAAGTGACAGAATGGATAGCTCAGTTGGTTAGAGTGTGGTGCTGATAACACCAAGATTGCAGGTTTCATCCCCGTATGGGACAGCTGCAGATTCCTGGATTGCAGGGGGTGGACATCAGGGTTCTTTCCACTTCTACAATTCTATGAGATTGCTTCTGTGAGATTGCTTGCTGCTTTCCCTTCAGTATGATGGTTTAGTTTTAGGCTCAATGTACCCTGAGAACACCTAAACCCTCATATTCACGGTGTGTGTGTGTGTGTGTGTGTGTGTGTGTGTGTGTGTGTGTGTGTGGCTTCTGGTAATTCCTTGATTCCTCCAGGAAAAAGTCCAGAACTCTCATCACTTACCAAGTATTATGTTTGTTCGGCCTTTTAGTTACAGAGCCCCTTATAGTTCTCTCTCTCTCTTCAGGGAGTTCACTTGGCTTATCAATTACTCGCCTTGCAGTCATGTCCCTCTTCAATGTTGCTTCTAGTATGCTACAGTGTCCTACAGTCTTCAACCTTTGAGGCCTTACTCTGCACCCCCCAACTGCACCTTCTCCCTGTATGCACTGGTGGAGGAAGAGGAGTGCGGGGGGAGCATACCGTCCCTGGCAGTGTGATCCCGGTAGGGTGCCTGCTCTCTGCCCCCCCCCCCCGGTATGCTAATAGAGCATTGTACATCCTTACAGTGCTGCAGAATTAAAATGTCCCTCACTTTCAGGTAGGACTATTGTGGGCACATATATTCTGAAGTAAAAATGTTGCTTTTTGATGAATCCCAAGTAGGTGTCCTTAGTAGCTCCCCCCCTCCCTGTTCTTCACTTACATCTAAACCTTTTGTTAGATTGATCTCTTTCACTTTTGTGTCTTGTGCCCAACTCTTAACCAGGAAAATGTGCCAAGATAAGACATCTATTTGTCTTATCAAATCATTTGGGGACTGGGGATATCTAGAAAAACTGCAATGTAAATAAGTCAGGCAAGTCCCAGTGTAGAGGAAAGCCTTTTATGTTTGGCTTAAGGTTAGATTGTGAATTATCTTTCTTCTTCTTTGGCGATCATTCATAACTGAGTAAGATTGTCTTCCATGACAATCTTAACAGTGAGTCCGTAAGTGACTGTGGAGGCCAATTCTGCATCCACACGTCCTTCCATAGTGGGGACATAGTACTGGAACAAAACAAAACCAGACCAGACCAGGAAAGAACAGGAAAGAACAGGAAAGAATTTCCTGCCTGATGAGATTCCTGCTCTCCCATGGCTAGCGGAGCGCTGCATTAATCCCGAAGCTTGGGGCGTGCGGAGCTCAGCGCGCCCCAAGCTTCTGGGTGCCGGGAAGGTCTCCGCTAGCCGTCTAGACCTTGCCGGCACCCAGAAGCTTGTGGCGCGCTGAGCTCCGCACACCCCAAGCTTCGGGATTAGCGCTCCGCTAGCTGTGATTAGGCTGCGGATAGCAGCCTGCTTCCCGGAGTGTCGGGCGCCCTGAAAGCAGAGCGCCCGGTGCTTCGGGAACACATCCGCAGCCTAGGCAGCCCTGTGGGAGGTCCCACAGGGATGTCTAGGCTGCGGATAGCAGCCTGCTTCCCGGAGCGTTGGGCGCCCTGAAAGCAGAGCGCCTGGCGCTTCGGGAACACATCCGCAGCGTGGGGAGCCTTGCAGGAGTTCCCCGCAGGGCTCCCTACGCTGCGGATAGCAGCCTGCTGCCTGGCGGGTGGGGCGCCCTGAAGCAGAGTGCCCCTCGCGCCAGGCAGACATCCGGAGTGTGGGGAGCCCTGCAGGAGTTCCCCGCAGGGCTCCCCACGCTGCGGATAGCAGCCTGCTTCCCGGAGCGTCGGGCGCCCTGAAAGCAGAGCTCCCGGCGCTTCGGGAACACATTGGCAGCGTGGGGAGCCTTGCAGGAGTTCCCCGCAGGGCTCCCCACGCTGCGGATAGCTGCCTGCTGCCTGGCGGGTGGGGCGCCCTGAAGCAGAGTGCCCCGTACGCCAGGCAGACATCCGCAGAGTGGGGAGCCCTGCAGGAGTTCCCCACAGGGCTCCCCACGCTGCGGATAGCAGCCTGCTGCCTGGCGGGTGGGGCGCCCTGAAGCAGAGCGCCCCTCGCGCCAGGCAGACATCCGCAGAGTGGGGAGCCCTGCAGGAGTTCCCCACAGGGCTCCCCACGCTGCGGATAGCAGCCTGCTGCCTGGCGGGTGGGGTGCCCTGAAGCAGAGCGCCCCTCGCGCCAGGCAGACATCCGCAGAGTGGGGAGCCCTGCAGGAGTTCCCCACAGGGCTCCCCACGCTGCGGATAGCAGCCTGCTGCCTGGCGGGTGGGGCCCGCTGAAGCAGAGCGCCCCATGCACCAGGCAGACATCAGCCAGCCCCACAAGCTCGGGGGACAGCAGGGAGGCGCAGCGCCACTATCCCGCTGTTCCTCGACCTGGTTCGGTTTCCCTGACCTGCTTTTGGGGGGGAAATAAAGGGAAATTTTTCCCCCTTTATTTCCCCCCCAAAAAACTAGGTGCGTCCTATGGTCCGCTGCGTCCAATCGTGCGAAAAATACGGTAGGCTGAGGATCATGACCTGCTGGCTGAAGGCAGATTGACTGTTCAACCTAAGGCTGGTCACACCAGCAGCACTGATGCATTTTGCTTCTTTCCCTCTTTTCAGCAAAGGGGAGAGAATGGGTAAAATGAGACAGGGAAGATGGTGAGGAAAAGATTGTGAGAGAAATAACAATGCATTAAAAAACCTCCTCCAAACCATAAAATGTTTAAAATAAGTCCTGTGTTCAGAGCCTTTAAAAAAGAAAAGAAAAAAGAAACCAGAAGTGGCTCACCCTGATAGCAGTGTTTTGCTCTGTCTTTCCAGGAGGGAGAAGGCAAAACAGTGGAAAGGTCAATGTGGCATTGTTGCACCAGTGGAGCCAGTCCAATGCTCCCATCAGTGCACTTGTACTGTATTGTGTTGACCTCCCCACTGCCTTGCCCCAGTTGGTAAGCAGCAGCAACTTTCCTACTAGGAAACTAGAGTTGTGGCTCCACCTCACCAGGCAAGCAGCCTCTGGCAAAAACTACTTTGAATGAAGCATGAATGTCAGTTCCTCGCTTGAGCAGAAAGGCAAGAGCACACTTCTTTGTCACCTTTCTTGAGGTACGCTTGATGCAATTACAGAGTTGGGATGATTTGCTGGCATCAGAACCTTGCTTCCACAAATTTGTGTAGCTGTTCTTGGCATCTGCCTTGATTCTCTGCTGCCTTGGTTTAGTGCTCCAGGGGTGCCAGTTCAAACTTCAGCGAGGGAAGGGCAGCGCAAGATTCTCTGTAAGATTTTAAAGCCTGCTTGTGGATATATTTAAGATGAATTTAATGCAAAGCAGTGTGCATTAGGAACCTTCCTTGCATTTACCCTTTTAATACCTCATGTGGTCTAAACCACAGAGCCTAGGGCTTGCCGATTAGAAGGTCGGCAGTTCAAATCCCCATGACGGGGTGACGGTCCCTGCTCCTGCCAACCTAGCAGTTCGAAAGCACATCAAAGTGCAAGTAGATCAATAAGTACTGCTCCGGCGGGAAGGTAAATGGCGTTTCCGTGCGCAGCTCTGGTTCGCCAGAAGCAGCTTAGTCATGCTGGCCACATGACCAGGAAACTGTACGCCAGCTCCCTCGGCCAGTAAAGCGAGAGGAGTGCCGCAACCCCAGAGTCGTCTGTGACTGGACCTAACAGTCAGGGGTCCCTTTACCTTTACCTTTAATATAGCAATATTGCAAATGCTGTTCAAATTATCACTCCCACTACTTTTATTCAAAGGGATTTGTGCCTTTTGTCATGCACAACTGGTACACATAAGCCCCATTTCACTATTTATAATAATAGTAGTCATTCACTGTGTAGAACCAATGAAAAGACTGGAAATATGAGGTGTTCCTGAAATATAACCATATGTGGCCTTCCTTACATGTGAACCAAAGTGATTTCTTCTCCAGTGTATATTCTCAGGCATCATTTGGGAAATTCCCAGTTTCTCCCTTTTTGTCACAAAACAGTGCACCCTCTGCTTGAACAATACTCCAGATGCTTCCTGTTTCCATGCAGCTGTGTGTTTCTCATGACCAAACCTAACCTCATTTCTCTTTATCAACTGATAAAAGCCTCTTTGAGCTAGATGGCGGTTTAAGCTATAACAAATGCATGCACACGAATGTACAAACCCTCGCTGTTCCTGACCAGCAGAAGGCATTTGATTTTGTAAATGAGGGCCTTAGATTCTAAGATGCTGTATGTTGTCCAGTATTCAAAGTGACATACCACCTGATGATATGCTTGCTTACTCTTTACGCATACAATTTCGGCCTCATTGTTTACTTGGGGCTTCTAAATATGTATAATCTTGTGAAATGGTTGCCCTTTTATTTTACTAGACTTATTTCAAAGCTGGCATGCTGACTTGATAAACTTGTTGGTTTATCTACTTATTTATTTTACCCCTCGGTTTCCATTGCAAGAGGAATGCTCATGGCAACTTGCAGTATTTTAAATACAAACAGTACAAGGAGTGCACGCTAATGCTCTCTTCACCCTCCTGTTCACTGTGCTCTCACTGCATTTGCAGTGCTGGATTTTTCATAGTCACATGGATTGTTGAAATGCATTATATATGCATTTATAATGCAGATGCATTATAAAATGCTACTGTTTGATGAGTTGTTTTTCAAACCAGCTTCATGCCAATTTCCATTATTAATTCACTTCTAGCTAAAGTATGAACACCTTTGCATAGGGTAAATACATCCTTGTCCTATCAGCATCAATGGTCCATGTGTGTATACAGACAGTAACAAATGGAAGCCCTGCTGATGTGAACACTGGGGAAAGAGCTGTGAAATGTACATGGGGAGGCAACAGGTGTGGGGACCTTCACTGGGGCACAGCTGCTGAGCTACCTTCCTAACACACCTTCCTTGCAGCTTACCAGAGGGCTGGTGAGGTCAGGGCTCTGTAGATGCCCAGTACTGGATTGATTCCACTGGTGCATCTGCACAAACCCTTACCTTACAATTTCCTTGCTCTTCTCCTGCCCAGATAGGCTGCAGTGATGCTGATGCTGGTTGGGTGGCTCTGCCCTTACCACAGCTGCTGCTATTGCCCCTATCATGGCAATATAAAGCATTACCTGGAGACTAAAATTGAACAGCATGAAAGCCAAGTGCTTGCTTAAGCAGAAAGATTCTTCACCTGGGGGCGAACATTTGCAAATGAAGAGGCAGGGTAAATCTCATCAGGCAGGAAATTCCATCATCTAAGCTAGGGGGTCACCAAACAGTGCCCAAGGGGGCACCTGCAACAGCAGAGGTCTTTTCTGTGCCTTCCAGAATGAACCACTCTGTTGGAGTCAACAAGCTGCAATATATGCTTGATTGCAGCGTGTGTATGTTACCCATAACAGTTTTCCCTGGGCCCAAAAGGTTGGCAACACATAACTAGACTACCACTATACATTTAAAGCTGTTTTGTATCATGAAAAAGAAAAGCATGCCACTAGGTGGCAGTGTACACTTACTCCTTACATAAAGCAGTGAAGTATTTGTAATACAGTACAGTGGTACCTCGGGTTAAGTACTTAATTCGTTCTGGAGGTCTGTACTTAACCTGAAATTGTTCTTAACCTGAAGCACCACTTTAGCTAATGGGGCCTCCCGCTGCTGGCGTGCCGCTGGAGCACGATTTCTGTTCTCATCCTGAAGCAAAGTTCTTAACCTGAAGCACTATTTCTGGGTTAGCAGAGTCTGTAACCTGAAGCGTATGTAACCTGAAGCGTATGTAACCCGAGGTACCACTGTACTGTGGAGTATTTAAGGTTTGTGTGAGAATGAGACACAAGGACTGAAGCAGATATGGTAGCAGAAGCATTTCAAAAAAGTTTATTTTCAGTGCTGAAATTTGATTTCTATTTTTTTAAATATATTTTTTATTCTTTTTCCATAACAAATTATACATCCAAAACATCTTTTTTACATCCAAATTCCTCCTTACTGACTTCCCTCCTCCCGCCTGAAAAACCTTCCTAGTACTTACTTTCTCCACATTTCTTAAATTTAAATTACACCACCAAATTATTAATTAATTTTTTTACAATCTAACAATATTCCTACCTTTTCTCTTCACAGAGCTTCCTTAAAACTTACAAACGTTATCTGATTATCCCTTAATTTTTGCATATATTCAATAAATTTCATCCAATCTTCTGTAAATCTTTGATCACGTCGGTTCCGGATCCTTCCTGTTAGTCTATCGAGTTCCACATAATCCATCATTTTCATTCTCCATTCTTCAATCGTAGGTAACTCTTCTTGATCCACTTCTGGGCTGCTGGGCTGCTTTCAAAGTTCTTGCTGCTGACACTGCATATAAAAATATCTTCCTATCTTTCTTATCTATCTCATTACCTATTATTCCTAGTAAAAACACTTCTGGTTTCTTTACAAATGTATATTTCAATACTTTCTTCAATTCATTATAAATCATTTCCCAAAAGTTTTTGGGAAAGCGACATCTTAGGCCCCTTCTGCACTATACATTTAAAACAGTACCATACAGCTTTAAATAGTCATCTTCCCTAAAGAATCCTGGGAACTGTAGGGCACTGAGAGTCTCTCCCTTCACAGTGCTACATTTCCCAGAGTTCCCTGGGAGTACCTCTCTGAGGGAGAAGGGGAGATGAAGAATTTCATTGTGTTGGATCAGAAAATTGATATGCTTACCAACAGGACTGGCCCAGGACATCTTGAGGTAGAACAGCAAATGGTTGACTGATTGAGATACGTTGGCCTCTGAGATAGGAAATTTCACAAGTACCACTCCATGGGAGTAAAAATTCAACAACAAATTATAAGAAGTAAAAAAATGTTGTCTTTTCACATCACCCTAAATCAAGCTGTTTTCATAACTGTTTTCATAGCACGCTAGAGCAACATAGGCCAGCTTTAGGCTTTTGCGTTCTGCCCACAAAATTAAAATTCCTAATTAAAATTCCTTTGGTCCAGTGATGTTTGTTTTCAAAGCAAGAATACAAACTTTTTCTTCCTGAACAGTTAAGGCATAACTAATACATGCTAAGTAATGCTGAGAACACACTTGCTTATGGATATAGGAAGTGACTTTCTCTTTCAGACCAAGGCCCCTCTAGTTAAAGGGAAGGCAGGAAATTTCCTTATATTGTGCAAGAACATCCTAGCTCAGCAGAGGCTCTCCAGGGTTTCAGGCAGGGGATGTTCCCACTCTTATCTGCAGAGGCCAAGGATTGAACCTGGGGCCTTCTGCATGCAGAGCAGATATCCTGATCACTAAGTAATGACCCTTCAAGCATATCTGGCAAGAATCCAAGCAGGCACTAGGTGGTCCACTGGGAATTGGCCAGTGGTCCATCACTATATTACCATTTACTACTAGTATTCTACCCCAAGGCCAGATAAGCCCTCCCCCACCCATTTCTTTCTGCTCTTCAAATTCCCTACCAGTTTTGGTCACAGTCACAAAAGAAAATAGGGGGAGCACTGGTGTGTTTAAAAGCAGGAGGTATTTCCCTATCTTAAATGATCCACACAGATCAGTGTGTGTGTGTGTGTAGCAAACAAAAGTGAGGGAGGTAGCCACATCCCACCACTGTCATGGTCCCCCTGGAGGTCTAATGGTTAATGTGGCCCCCAAGTCAAGAAAAGTTAACCACCCCTGCACAGTATCCAAAGCACTTTGTATAAAATGCTGTAAAGTTTACAGCAACCCTTTAGAAAGGCTAGTATTCTTTTTATTTTTAAATTAATTTTCAGTTTCAAAAAGAAAAAAAATCTTTTTACACACACACACTTGTTTACATTAAACCATACTTCATATCGGTACCTTTATGGGGTTCCCTGAACCCCTGGACTTCCCTCCACCCCTCCTTGGCTTCCAAAATTTATCTTCCTTTTTAAACTAAATCTAATTGCATTTATCCAAATTACTGTACTTCATTTTTATCCTTTGTTATTTTAAATTACAAGTGCTATGTCAATCCTGCTAACGTTTTTAGATTTTCACAGCGTTCTTTAATATATTCTATAAAGTTATGCCATTCTCTATTAAATTCCCCGTCAGCCAACCCATCATCTTCAATAGCCATTCTTCCTTCAATAGGGCTCTTTCTTCTTTCCATCCCTGGGCAAATAGTATTCTTGTCACTGTCGTTGCATACATACAGTGGAGTAGCAAGGTCAGGTGGTACCCAGTGCAGAAAATTTTTTGTCACCCCCCCATTTATTAATTTTTTTTGCCTGCAAAAATGGTTTGACTTTGTTTCATGTTTTTTTTTGGGGGGGGGGGGAGCCAGCCAATGTTGTTGAGCTATTGCGTGCATTGTGATGAGTCTGCCTGCCACCGCTGAGGGGGAGCCAGCGGGCGGACCGTTTCTGCAGCGGGAATACAGCACGCACCAAAGCCATAGACGTTGAGTGCTGTAAACCATTTTGTCACCCCTTTCAGAGGTGACACCTGGGTGGACAGCACCCACTGCACCCACTTTCCTATGCCCCTGAATACTAAAACAGTATTTTCTTATCATTCGGTAATTCTTCTCCTATTATACCTAATAGAAAGGCCTCTGGTGTTTTTTAAAATCAAAAGTTATTTTCAACATTTTTTTCAGTTCATTATAAATCATTTCCCAGAAGGCCTTAGCTATTTTACAGGTCCACCACATATGATGTGGACCTGTACCCTCTTTAACTTTACATTTCCAACATATGTTCTTATAAATTTTCACTAATCTTGTAGGAGTCAAATCCCATCTATACATCATTTTCATATAGTTCTCTTTTAACGTACAACAGGCTGTAAATTTTAAATCCTCATTCCATAACTTCTCCCATGAAGCAAATTGTATATTATATCCCACATCTTTTGCCCAGTGTATCATTACAGATTTTACTTCCACATCTTTTGTTTCCCATTCCAGCAACAATTTATAGATTTTTGACAGAACTTTTTCATTATTTTCCAACAATTCTTTCTGCAATCTCAAAAATTCTTTACCAAAACTGACTCCTTTATCCAACCTAAAGATGTCATTTAGTTGATGATATTGGCGCCAATCAGTTAACAGATGTCTTATGTCTTCAAACTTTTTTACTTTCAATTGATTTTCCTCCTCAGTTAACAACTCTCTATACATTGCCCATTCTTTTCCCATATTTATTTTTTTAACTGACAACACTTCTAATGGTTGCAGGTAGGTAGCCTTGTTGGTCTGCCGTAGTCGAAACAAAATAAAAAAAATCCTTCCAATAGCACCTTAGAGACCAACTAAGTTTGTTATTGGTATGAGCTTTCATGTGCATGCACACTTCTTAGCCACCATGGGGTTTTATTCTCTAATAAATTCTTATATTTTTCCCAAAGAGCATAAATTGAATTTCTAATAAAATTGTTTAGAAATCCCCTCTGGACCTCAGGTATATCAAGCAGGAAATATACAAAATATTATCTTCAGTTCTTTTATGCCTAATCCAATCCCCCCCCCCCATTTGCTGGGAAATGGGGGAACTGGAGGTATCTCCACCAAACAGGACAATGTATTACCAGAAACAAAAAGGAAAAGAAAAATAGTACAGTGGTACCTTGGTTTGCAACCACTTTGGATTACAACTGTTTTGGATTACAACCATGTCAAACTCGGAAGTGCATGTCCATTTTTTTTATTACAACCTATTTTTTTTGGATTACGAACAAAATTTTTTGGGAGGCCGCATTGGCGAAAGCGCGCCTTGGGTTACAACCTGTATTGATTTACAACTGGACCTCCGGAACGGATTATGGTTGTAAACAAAGGTACCATTGTACTTCCATTCCCAATTGAGTCTAATCCACTTTTTGCCGATTCATAGAATCATAGAATCATAGAGTTGGAAGAGACCACAATGGCCATCGAGTCCAACCCCCTGCCAAGCAGGAAACCCCATCAGAGCACTCCTGACATATGGTTGTCAAGCCTCTGCTTAAAGACCTCCAAAGAAGGAGACTCCACCACACTCCTTGGCAACAAATTCCACTGTCGAACAGCTCTTACTGTCAGGAAGTTCTTCCTAACGTTTAGGTGAAATCTTCTTTCTTGTAGTTTGGATCCATTGCTCCGTGTCCGCTTCTCTGGAGCAGCAGAAAACAACCTTTCTCCCTCCTCTATGTGACATCCTTTTATATATTTGAACATGGCTATCATATCACCCCTTAACCTCCTCCTCTTCTCCAGGCTAAACATGCCCAGCTCCCTTAGCCGTTCCTCATAAGGCATCGTTTCCAGGCCTTTGACCATTTTGGTTGCCCTCCTCTGGACACGTTCCAGTTTGTCAGTGTCCTTCTTGAACTGTGGTGCCCAGAACTGGACACAGTACTCCAGGTGAGGTCTGACCAGAGCAGAATACAGTGGCACTATTACTTGCCTTGATCTAGATGCTATACTCCTATTGATGCAGCCCAGAATTGCATTGGCTTTTCTCCTTAAACACAATTGCACAGGAAAAAGGAAACAATGTTTTACACTGAAACTTAGTGTCTGTAGCCACACGGCTTTAACCTTATAGCCATTGTTTTAAAAGTCACTTTCTGCTGGAAATTCTAACAAAACACACTGTTCATTTCACTTCCCAAACTTTTAAATATAAGAAAACTTACGGACAATGTCCCTCACTCTCTCTGTCTATTAATACTTTCGTTCGGCAAGAGTTCCCGTAGAAATCAGAGCGAAGATTAAAATGTCCTCTCGCCTCCCTTCTTTACCGGGAGGCAGGATTCTCTTCTGTCCTTGCACACTGTAACTTATTCTTCCAGTCTTTTCAGTCTTCTACTTTATCTTTACTGTAAAAAATTAGTTGGATATTTACCAATTATAAAGTTCTTTTAATGTTATCACTACCTGTAAATTGTCCCCATGCAGGGTAGCTTACACCAGGAAGGGGTGGACCTCCTTAAATTTCTCTCTTCACAGCCCAATTATTCTACTTTCCAATTAAGTCCAATTAAAGTTGTTTTATGCAATACGGGCTTTAAATTATATGGAGAAGGTTACCACATCCAGGCCGGAGTTTTAGGCTTCTCATCAGGGAGTTGATGGAGTTTTTCTTCATGCCGCGTCTAAATCCTGTCCCCTCCCGCCTTGTCTTTCGGCTCGGGGGAGGGGGGGCAGACAGGAGAGTTTGCTTCTGGTGCTGCCTAAAACTTCACCACTCAAAATTTCCTTTTGAGCTTCTTTTGGGGTGCACAGCCCCCTTGTTCTCTCCCCTAAACCCCTCTTGATGAATGAGCCTTCCCTGGTGGTTAAGGCTCTTCACTCCGTCGCCATTCATGGTTCCCCCAGAAGTCCCAGGGAGACTAGTATTCTTGTCTCCTTATTGTGGTGGCTGGTTGAATTTTAGTGGCTTGCCACTTCATGAGCTCAGGGCTGAGATAAGATTTACTTTCCTGCACCACAGCTCACAGTTTTCTCATCAGCTCTTGGAGACTTGGGCAAACTGAATCTCCGTTTCGACATGATTGGCATGCCTCAATGTGATAATATGGTTGCAGCATTTCTTTTAGGACCTATAAACGTTTGACTACAAGTTAAGTCTTTTGAGAGAACTGAAAACTAATCAGGGTACTATTAGCAATGAACAATGCCAACCTAATGAAGAGGAAAAGCTTGGAAACGTGTGTGTGCATGTTTGTTATTATTGTTATAAATTATTGTGTGTCTTAGCTATGTTGATTGAGTGCTGTGCATTTGTGACTGAGCACTAAATTCACTGAAACTCCTCCCCCCCCCCGCTCCCAAGTGGGATCCTTTCATTGATGACCTCATAGTAATTTCATATTGATTCCTAGTAGTAAGCCAGTTGTTAACATTTCACTGAGCAAAAACTGGTCAATATAAGTGAGTTTTTATAGAATAGAATTTGTCTGTCTTTTGAAGGCAAAGTGTATTCAAGGTCATTGTGACTTCAAAAAAGGAACCTTTTGGCTGTTCTAAAATACCCTGCCATATACCTCAACTGCATTCTTCTCATTTAGAGGAATAGTATTATTTTTGAAGTGTGTGTTTTTTTCTTTACAAGTCCTTTGAAAGGCAACAAAGTGAGCTGAGAGGAAGTTGCTGGGTGATAGAGGGAGAGGGGCTGCAGGAGTCAGTCCATAATCCCAGACCCAACTCCCCATGTCTTAACCATGTTAAAGAGACAGAACATTAGAATCATAGAATCATAGAGTTGGAAGAGACCACAAGGGCCATTGAGTCCAACCCCCTGCCAAGCAGGAAACACCATCAGAGCACTCCTGACATATGGTTGTCAAGCCTCTGCTTAAAGACCTCCAAAGAAGGAGACTCCACCACACTCCTTGGCAGCAAATTCCACTGTCGAACAGCTCTTACTGTCAGGAAGTTCTTCCTAATGTTTAGGTGGAATCTTCTTGTAGTTTGAATCCATTGCTCCATGTCCGCTTCTCTGGAGCAGCAGAAAACAACCTTTCTCCCTCCTCTATGTGACATCCTTTGATATATTTGAACATGGCTATCATATCACCCCCTAACCTCCTCTTCTCCAGGCTAAACATGCCCAGCTCCCTTAGCCGTTCCTCATAAGGCATCATTTCCAGGCCTTTGACCATTTTGGTTGCCCTCCTCTGGACACGTTCCAGTTTGTCAGTGTCCTTCTTAAACTGTGGTGCCCAGAACTGGACACAGTACTCCAGGTGATGTCTGACCAGAGCAGAATACATTGGCACTACTACTTCCCTTGATCTAGATGCTATACTCCTATTGATGCAGCCCAGAATTGCATGGGCTTTTTTAGCTGCCGCGTCACACTGTTGGCTCATGTCAAGTTTGTGGTCAACCAAGACTCCTAGATCCTTTTCACACGTACTGCTCTCAAGCCAGGTGTCACCCATCTTGTATTTGTGCCTCTCATTTTTTTTGCCCAAGTGCAATACTTTACATTTCTCCCTGTTAAAATTCATCTTGTTTGTTTTGGCCCAGTTCTCTAATCTGTCAAGGTCGTTTTGAAGTGTGATCCTGTCCTCTGGGGTGTTAGCCACCCCTCCAGTTTGGTGTCATCTGCAAATTTGATCAGGATGCCCTTGAGTCCATCATCCAAGTCATTGATAAAGATGTTGAATAAGACCGGGCCCAAGACAGAACCCTGTGGCACACCACTAGTCACTCTTCTCCAGGATGAAGAGGAACCATTGATGAGCACCCTTTGGGTTCGGTCAGTCAGCCAGTTACAAATCCACTGAGTGGTAGCATAGTCAAGTGGTAACATTGCCAGAGTCTCTTTCTCTCTTTTAAGTTAGGCAGATGTTTGCTCTCTTAAGGCCTTCTGGATAAATTCATTTTTCACAAAGTGGATAAATTCATTTTTGGCTTCTACCATTAAACTCTGCTGGGGGAGGTGGAGAGGAACTTATGTGACTGAATGCTCCTCCATTCAAGGTACAAAAATTAAAGTCCATATTCATGTCAGCAATTGTCTGCAGTCTGAAGTGGTACAGCCCAGAACCAGGGTTGCTACCATGTTTGCTGTTTATCAGAACTAGAAGCTGGTATTTTCAGGCTGGCATGTTAAGTAACTGTTCTTAAACCTTATGTTAGATGAAGGTAATCAAACACAACTCTGTATGCAATGAAAGTACAATATGCGTACAATTAATATTATGACTGAAAATCTTATTCTTCGCCGATCACTCGTGCTGTTGTTCTTTATTGAGTTTATATACCGCCCTATACGCGGAGGTCTCTGGGCGGTTCACAGAAAACTTGCAGCCAAGTAAGATTGTCTTCCATGAATACAATCTTAACAGTGTGTCTGTAAGTGACTGTGGAGGCCAATTCTGGATCCACACATTCTTCCACATTGGGGACATAGGTTTCCGAGTGGGAGTTGTTCACAGTGACAGTTTGCCAAACGTGCCTTCCACTTAGCATGTTTCTCCTTTTTGCCCTGAGTTTGTGCTTCTTCAAAGTCCAAGACACCTTTGGTAAAGGCTGTTCTCCAGTTGGAGCATTTGTAGGCCAGTGTTCCCTAGTTATCAGTGCTTATACTAAATTTTTAAAGATTTGCCTTGAGAGCATCTTTAAACCTCTTTTGTTGTCCACCGGTATTTCAATTTCCATTCTTGAGTTGAGAATAGAGTAGTTGCTTTGGCAGATGATAGGCATCCAAACTAAATGACCAGCCCAACAAAGTTGATGTTGAATAATCATTGCTTCAACATTGGTGATCTTTGCTTCTTTCAGTACTGGCATTAGTTCGCCTGTCTTCCCAAGTGATGTGTAATTTTTTTGGATACACAATTGATGGAATCTTTTGAGGAATTGGAGATGGCATTTATAAGTGGTCCATGCTCCACAAGCATACAGTAAAGTTCATAGTACAGTAGTTTGTAAACAAAGATTTTGGTTTCCCTGCAAATGTCCCGGTCCTCAAAAACTCTGCGCTTCAATTGGGAGAAAGTTGCACTCACAGAGCTCAGGTGATTCTGGATTATGACATCAGTGTTGGCCCTTGTGGAAAGACAACTGCCCAGGTAGGAAAAGTGATTGACACTTTCCAATGGTACACCATTAATAATAATAATAATAATAATAATAATAATAATAATAATAATAATTTATTATTTATACCCCGCCCATCTGGCTGGGCCTCCCCAGCCACTCTGGGCGGCTTCCATAAAAACAAAAAATACAGTAAAATCACACGTTAAACACTTCCCTGAACAGGGCTGCCTTAAGATGTCTTCTGAATGTCAGGTAGTTGTTTATCGCTTTGACATCTGCTGGAAGGGCGTTCCACAGGGCGGGCGCCACTACCGAGAAGGCCCTCTGCCTGGTTCCCTGTAGCTTTGCTTCTCGCAATGAGGGAACTGCCAGAAGGCCCTCGGCGCTGGACCTCAGCGTCCGGGCAGAATGATGGGGGTGGAGACGCTCCTTCAGGTATACTGGACCGAGGCCGTTTAGGGCTTTAAAGGTCAGCACCAACACTTTGAATTGTGCTCGGAAACATACTGGGAGCCAATGTAGGTATTTCAAGACCGGTGTTATATGGTCTCGGCGGCCGCTCCCAGTCACCAGTCTAGCTGCCGCATTCTGGATTAGTTGTAGTTTCCGAGTCACCTTCAAAGGTAGCCCCACATAGAGTGCATTGCAGTAGTCCAAGCGGGAGATAACCAGAGCATGCACCACTCTGGTGAGACAGTCCGCAGGCAGATAGGGTCTTAGCCTACGTACCAGATGGAGCTGGTAAACAGCTGCCCTGGACACAGATTTGACCTGTGCCTCCATGGACAGCTGTGAGTCCAAAATGACTCCCAGGCTGCGCACCTAGTCCTTCAGGGGCACAGTTACCCCATTCAGGACCAGGGAATCCTCCACACCTGCCCGCCTCCTGTCCCCCAAAAACAGTACTTCTGTCTTGTCAGGATTCAACCTCAATCTGTTAGCCGCCATCCATCCTCCAACCGCCTCCAGACACTCACACAGGACCTTCACTTCCCTCACTGGTTCTGATTTAAAAGAGAGGTAGAGCTGGGTATCATCTGCATACTGATGAACACCCAGCCCAAACCTCCTGATGATCTCTCCCAGCGGCTGCATGTAAATGTTGAAAAGCATGGGGGAGAGGACAGAACCCTGAGGCACCCCACAAGTGAGAGCCCAGGGGTCTGAACACTCATCCCCCACCAACACTTTCTGAACACGGCCCAGGAGGAAGGAGCGGAACCACTGTAGGACAGTGCCCCCAGCTCCCAGCCCCTCAAGACGGTCCAGAAGGATGTTATGGTCGATGGTATCAAACGCCGCTGAGAGATCCAGCAGAACTAGGAAACAGCTCTCACCTTTGTCCCTAGCCCGCCGGAGATCATCAACCAGTGCGACCAAGGCAGTTTCAGTCCCATGATGAGGCCTGAATCCCGACTGGAAGGGATCCAAATGGTCCGCTTCTTCCAGGCGTGCCTGGAGTTGTTCGGCAACCGCTCGCTCTATCACCTTGCCCAAGAATGGAAGATTTGAGACTGGGCGATAGTTGGCCATTGTGGCCACATCTAAAGATGTTTTTTTAAGAAGCGGTTTAATAACCGCCTCTTTCAGTGGGTCTGGGAAGGCTCCCTCATGGAGGGAAGCATTCACCACCCCACGAAGCCCATCGCCCAGTCCTTCCCGGCTAGCTTTTATAAGCCAGGATGGGCAAGGATCCAGGAGACAGGTGGTTGGTTTCACTCGTCCAAGCAGCCTGTCCACATCCTCGGAGGTAACAGATTGGAATTGATCCCACTCAACTTGACTAGACAGAACTCTAGCACTCTCCCGCCCTGGCCCTGCTCCCACGGTGGAGTCTACTTCTTCCCAAATCTGAGCGATTTTATCTGCAAAAAACTTTGCAAAATCATTGCAGGAGAATATGTGGCCCGTACTGGGCCCCGATGTTACAGGTGGTTCCGCTAAATTGTGAACCACCTGAAAAAGTCTCCTGCTGCTGTTTTCTGCAGATGCAATAGAGGCGGTGAAGAAAGTCTTCTTCGCCGTCGCTATCGCCACTTGGTAGGCTCGACGTTGAGCTCTAACCTGTGTCCGGTCAGATTCGGAATGAGTTATCCGCCACCGGCGCTCTAGCCGTCTCAACGATTGTTTCATTGCCCTCAGATCCGTGGAAAACCACGGGGCTCTCCGGGCTCCATGCAATCGGAGAGGGCGCTTCGGAGCCAAACAGTCAATAGCCCTGGTTAACTCCGCATTCCAGCGGGCCACCAGGGAATCAGCTGAAAGGCCATCAACATGGGATAAAGCATCCCCTACCACTCTCTGGAAACCATTTGGATCCATTAAGTGGCGGGGGCGGACCATCCGAATTGGTCCCACCTCCCTGCAGAGGGGATGGGTCGCAGAGAAGTCCAGTTGCACCAGGAAGTGATCTGACCATGGCACTTCTTTTGCTTCACTTTTACTTAGTGTCAGATCACCAACATCTGTAGAGGTAAACACCAGGTCCAAGGCATGTCCACGGCTATGGGTTGGGCCAGACTTATTCAGGGACAGCCCCATGGAGGCCATGCTTTCCACGAAGTCCCGAGCTGCCCCTTGTAAGGTCGTGTCGGCATGGATGTTAAAATCCCCTAGGACGACCAAGCTAGGTGTCTCCAGGAGAACATCCGCCACGACCTGAAGCAGCTCGGGCAGGGAATCCTTGGTGTAGCGGGGAGGTCGGTACACCAGAAGGAATCCTGTACTGCCCCTATTGCCCAACTTCCAGAACATGCACTCAGAAAACTGGCTTTTCCCAATAGGACGCCTGGTGCAAACTAATGACTTTCTAAAAATCACTGCAACCCCCCCTCCCCGCCCACATGACCTGGGTTGCTGTGTGTAAGAGAAACCTGGTGGACAAGCAGCGGCAAGGACAGGCCCATCTGCTTCATCCAACCAAGTCTCTGTTAAACATGCCAGGTCAAGTCCTCCATCCATGATCAAGTCATGGATGGCAGTGGTCTTATGAATCATTGACCTGGCATTGCACAGCAGCACCTTCAGGTCATGTGGGTATCCCTTGCTGATTCTAGTATCCATCTGGTCAGGACCAGACCCGGAGGCAGGAATAGTCCTCAGACAACGACTAAACCTGCCTCCTCTGGAATGACATGGTCTGGTCTTAGCGTAACTCCTCCTCCTACCCGTGATCACTGAGATTGGTTGTCCCAGTGCATTCCCCCCTGTGGAACATGCCCCAGCCATTTTGTGGGCTGGGGCCCACTCCCCGGCCGCCCTGACCCCTCCCCCTAAGAACAAAATAACAACTTATACAAACAAACAAAACCAATAAAACAATACAAACAAAAAAATGTAAAAATTACAAAAACATCAAAATAAAAAAAATAATTCCCCAAACCCAACCAAACATCCATCCCACCCCCACCCCCCACATACAAAAAATCCAAAAGAATTTTTTAAAAAACATTTTAAAAACAATCTGTGCCCCTCCTGCAGTAACACTGTCCTAGTGAGGCCTGTCAGGCCCCGCCCTGGGCCAGGTGGTAAGTGGCAGGAAGGAGCAGGGCCCTCAGGCACTCACTCAGGGGAGTCCTCCTGGGCAGCAGGCAGCAAGCACCAAGCAGTCCTTGTGAGGCTTCAGGCCCCGCCCTGGGCCAGATGGTAAGTGGCAAGAGCAGGGCCCTCAAGCACTCACTCAGGGGAGTCCTCCTGGTACACCATTAAATGTGCAGCACTTTGGTTTTTTGGATATTGAGTGATAGGCTAAGCTTTCTGTAAGCTTCTGTGAAGACATTTAGGATGGTTTGGCGGTCATCCTCTGAGTGTGCACACACTACTTTGTCATCAGCATACTGAAGTTCTATGACGGAAGTTACGGTAACCCTACTCTTTGCTTTCAGCCTGCTCAGATTAAAGAGGTTTCCATCTGTTCAATATATGATTTCCACTCTGGAGGGGAGTTTCCCTTCGACAATGTGTAGGATCATGATGATGAAGATAATAGAACTGAGGTGATAATACATCCTTGTTTAATGCCTGATCCTACTGTTAATGGTTCATTTTGCGAGTCATTGTTATCATGGCGGAGCCGAAGGATGTTCACAAATTTATCTGGGCAGCCGATTTTCAGCAGGACAGTCCACAAGGCAGTATAATTTACAGTATCAAAGGTCTTAGGTCAATAAATGGCATATACAGGGGTTGATTTTGCTCTCTGCACTTTTCTTGAGGCTGTTGAGCTGTGAAAATCATACCCACTGTCCCCCTAGAAGATCAAAAACCATTTTGGGATTCAGGAAGGGCATCCTCAGATATAGTTAAACTGTGAAGTTTGTGTTCATAATTGGTTCAGCTCCTGACTTGCATGGGCACTCAGATCCTAGTATAATGCATTAAATATATCTGGACCGACCTGAACAAGGCAGATGAAACAAAGACCTTACCTAGGTGTCTCGTTGGCTGGAATCCTCTGTGTACACAGTTTTATCTACAAAATGTACTACATAGTTGAACTCTTGATCTCAGTTATATTGAATAGCTATTCACAAGACTGTATATATTTTTTCAAATTCCTCGTGACTGTACTTATATGCTTTGTGCTGGTATTATTTTGAGTCTTATAAAATACACTGAAAGCTCAATACAATTTGTAATACTTTTATTGCATGCTTACAGAGTTGTGTTTGATTGGATTCTATTCACTGTATTCCTTTGTTGTTGGATACTAAAATGAAGGTAAAGCAGTTGTGAGGGGGTAGTATGGTAGTATGAGGGTAAAACTTAAAGCAATTTTTTGTACATTTTGCTTTCCTTGAGTTGAATATTAAGGTACACTTCTGAATCCATTGACTCAGTGTGGCTATTCATCACTTTGTAATACTGCTTGTTACTATTCAGTACTATTCTATGTGGGGCTGCCCTTGAGACTGACCCAGAAACTCCAGCGGGTGCAGAATGCTGCGGTGAGACTCCTTACTTGCCATTGGATCACATTCACTGGTGCCCGGTGGAGTACCGGATCAGGTTTAAGGTGCTGGTTTTAACCTTTAAAGCCCTATATGGCCTAGGACCCTCGTACCTATGGGACCGCCTCTCCTGGTATGTTCCACGGATGACCTTACGGTCTTCAAACAAAAACATCTTGGAGGTCCCGGGCCACAGGGAGGTTAGGCTGGCCTCAACCAGAGCCAGGGCTTTTTCGGCTGTGGCCCCGATCTGGTGTGTGAGTGCTCTGTCACAAGAGACTAGAGCCCTGCAGGACTTGAAATCTTTCCGCAGGGCCTGCAAGACAGAGCTGTTCCACCAGGCCTTTGGCCAGGGCACAGCCTGACCCCCTCCTTTGGTAATCCTCACAGAACTCTAGCCCAATTGTTGCTATTAATTTGATTTTGAATTGATTTCAGAATGAATTGATTTTAGAATGCTGTGTTACTTTTATTGTTGTTAGCTGCTCTGAGCCCGGCTTCGGCTGGGGAGGGTGGGATATAAATAAAATGTTGTTATTGTTATTGTTGTTGTTGTTGTTATTATTATTATATTGCTTGGGTCCAAAACTATTGAATTAACCTTATGAACTAGTTATGTTTACAAATTAGAACCAGCTGTTCTAGATGGCCTGGAATTTTTTTTTTTTTTTTTTAAAGACCCCGCTCTTTAGTTAGATACTTGCCTTCATTATGATAAGCTGTATGACTGGAGGCGGAAATACTTGTAAAAGATCTTTAAATTTTTGCTATAAAAAAAGAAACTGTGTTTATCACTCCCTCTAGAACTTTAAGCAACTGATTAAGCAAATCAGTGGATTTGTGGCCCAAAGTATACAGGAACCAGTGAAAAGCTGAGACAAGTGCTGAATGTGTGCAGTGAGCATCTCAAGAAGTAGCAAGAGACATTCATTTCAGCTCTACATAGAAATGTGCGTGTGCAGTGCATTGCTGAGCAAAATATGACTTTATTTATTGGTTTCTCTCCTGCATGTGTGTATGTGTGAGAGTGTGTGTTTCTGTGGTGTGTGAGTGTGTGTGGAGGGGGAAACGACACATTCCTCATATAACAATATAGCATGCTAACTATTTGTTAATAGACACTTTGAAGCTTCAGAGGTTTCAGAAAAGTGCTGGGTCTCTGAACTATGTCTTCTGCATTCCACTTCTCAGACCACAGGTATGAATGTGGTGGTCAGAAAAGGACAGGAGCTGTGTGGAAGATGGGCTAAAAGGATGTTATTTTTCTCATCCTTGACTATTCTGGAGACTTTAGGTTTGGATTCATTTGATTCTGGATAAGCATGCTAACCTAACTTGTGTGTGACAGAAATATGGACAGACAAGTTAAAAAGTGTTAACCTCTCCCAACGCCACCCCCAATTTCTGAGTGTTGCATCCTGCAAGTTGGGGAGGTAGAATAAAGCCATTCTTCTCTCTAGGTGTCCTGTCTACCAGTCAGCCTTGGGGTCCTCTTGATGTACATATAGCCCACTGCTCAATATTCTTCCTCTCTGAGGTGATGTTGGGCTTCTCCCTCCTTAAAGGTAAAGGTAAAGGTACCCCTGCCCGTATGGGCCAGTCTTGACAGACTCTGGGGTTGTGCGCCCATCTCACTCAAGAGGCCAGGGGCCAGCGCTGTCTGGAGACACTTCCGGGTCACGTGGCCAGCGTGACAAAGCTGCATCTGGCGAGCCAGAGCCGCACACGGAAACGCCGTTTACCTTCCCGCTGGTAAGCGGTCCCTATTTATCTACTTGCACCTGGAGGTGCTTTCGAACTGCTAGGTTGGCAGGCGCTGGGACCGAGCAGCGGGAGCGCACCCCGCCGCAGGGATTCGAACCGCCGACCTTTCGATCGGCAAGTCCTAGGCGCTGAGGCTTTAACCCACAGCGCCACCTGCGTCCCCTTACTGCTCCCTCCTTACTGTTCTTTAAAATTTCAACATTAATGTTGAGGTTCCTTAAGGGAACATTTCAGCAGTTTGTGGTTGTCGTGACAACCATGGCCCTGACTTAGTTAATACTAGATCTGTCAGGACATGAGGTTTAGAAAAAGTCTCAGTGGCTCACTGTGGCCAATTTGTGCCACACTTTGCAGATTGGACTACAGATAAATTGTTGTGTCTGTGGATGTGCCTAAAATATCTGCTTGTCTTGTTGTGAAGCATATCTTTCAGTTTGTTTAGCCTGAGAATATGGGCAGGAACTTTGAGGCCAGCCACATGTAAACTTGACCTTTCCTACTCTTGTTCACTAAAACTTTAAGGAAGGAATTGTAGAGGGGGTGAAAAATGTGAAACCACTGCTAAAAAGAACCCTCCTACCACCTGGACCAGTTTCCATCCTCTTTTTTGGGGGGGGGCAAGGCGCTTGAGTGGGTGGTGACCCACCTCTAGGTGGTTTGGATTATACAGATTATCTAGATGCATTTCAGTCAGACTTTAGGACTGAAATTGGTTTGGTAGAACTATGGTAGAACTATGATTGGAACTGGACAGGAGAACTGCATCCCTCTTCTGTCAGACCTCTTGGTGGCTTTTTATACCATTGACTATGGTATACATCTGCTGGATTGGATCCCTGGATGGCACAGTTCTGTGCTGGTTTTGGTCCTACCTGGTGAACAGGTTCCAGAAATGCTGCAATAGTCTAGATGTAGACTAAGAGACTGGGAGTTAATTCAGGCAAGACAGGCATGCTGTTGGTCAGGAGGTGGGTTTGTGGTGGGAAAGGAAAGTTGAAAAGCCTTAAGTGCATGTGGAACAATATTCATGGCCTTTTGAACATACATAACATATGCAGTTTAAGATCAACCTCCCTTTTTTCAAAATTTTATTAAAAGTGCTTTCTTTTTACAGCTTAATCCACACTATCCAGATGGTAGTAATGGGGAAAAGGCTTTGGTAAGTGCAACTGCTTCTTTAAATAAAATGTGGTGAAATGCTCCCTTACATAATCTGATCTAATTAGAAAGAAAGTGCCTGTGACATTTGGGTTGTAGAAACAAACTGTGTACAATATCGACAAGAAATATATGTTGATGTGACTTTTGCTTTCTATTTATTCATTTATTTTAAAACCTGGCAACAACTTTTCCTGACAAAAAGTTCTCCAAGCAACTGGCAATAATTATGGCTTTCCAAAATAAACAGACCAAACAAATTTTACAATGTGTCATGAGTTGGCTTAAAAACAAATGCCACAATATGCTTTAATTCTATTAATGTTTGTTTTTTTAGTTATTGTTCCCCCATGTTTTTAGCTGCTCATATTTTATCAGTAAGCTGTCTTTAGACCCTGTCAGGGAAGAAGGTGGGATATAAATAAATATATAACAACAACATGACTCCAAAAATATATAGAGGGTGTTAGGCTGGTACAGTTCAAGAGGGAATTATGGACTTGGGAAGCCATGATAGCAGAGGTGCTAATCTGGATGTTGCTGGGCATCGTCCCATCATCTTTGACCATTGGCCATGCTGGCTGGTGCTGTTGATGTGAGAGACCCCCAAATAAGTGTGGTAATTATACTTTACAGAGTTGTGCAGAAGTTGTTTTTCACAGTTCTCTTTTTCCCATAGAAAAACCACACAAAGTTTTAAAATAACATATCACTTTACTTGCTGTGCTTGCTCTTGTCAGATTGAATATACAAGAGAGGCATGTAATACGTTACTAAAATATATTTACATGACTTTGTATCGGAGTGACTAGTATTTACAGACTGGCTCTTAGGAGGCAGCCTCATAACACAACACATTTTCTGCTCTCACAGTTAAAACTCTAAGTTGATAACTGAACTATACAGTATACAGTATATATGACATCACAAGATTATATACTACAGCATTAACCCTTTGCATAGTTTTTTGGATGCACCATTTCCACAATAAGCCACAGGTTATCATCATTGCATTATAGAGAGGGGCCTACTTCTGATCTCAGTATAGACCTGGCACAAAAGAGAATCAAGAAAGTCTGAGACTTTTTTTTTTTACCTTTTAAGGCTATGGATTATTTTCATTACCCTATAGCAGGGGTCAGCAACCTTTTTCAGAAGGGGGCCGGTCCACTGTCCCTCAGACCTTGTGGGGGGCCAGACTATATTTTGAAGAAAAAATAATGAACGAATTCCTATGCCCCACAAATAACCTAGAGATGCATTTTAAATAAAAGCACACACTGTGTTTAAATGAAAACACTGTGTTTAAATAAAGACACTGTGTTTAAGCTGGAGACATATTATAGTTAATTAAAGTAAATAAGTTAACCTGAAAGAATGCATTTCCTGACCCACTTTGTTTCACAAATTTCATTTTGTTTAATAAAACTTTTCTTGTTTGTTTGAGCATTTTCTGCCTGAGACTGTAATCACAAAGTTTTCCCTCACACAAGACACCCACATGATAGCCTGTGCTAAATTGTAAAACCTGGTGTAATTAGCATACAGAGAGAGGTGTGTGCTATATTGGTGGCAGTTAGTGGGGTGAGTCCACTGTTTGTGCACACTTCAAAAGAGGAACGAGAGAGAGAGAGAGAGAGAGAGAGAGAGAGAGAGAGAGAGATTTGGCCCCTAAAGCTGGTTTTGTAAGCCGCTGCTAAAGTTGTTTTAACACAGAGACACCAGATTATGCTTGATTTAGCAGATGTTTCTAGAACTCTGGTGGTTGTTAAATTTAATTTTAAGTTCAGTTAGTACTGCAGTTTAATGGTCTTCATGGAGGGAAATAACATTAGGACTGTAACTATGCTTTCAGAGGCAGCTTTTCCGAAGAATGAGCCTATAAAGTCTGGGGCACTCGTGCTTATGCAGAGAAACAGTGCAGGAGTGTACTGTTGCAGATTTCTGGTGGAGCAGAATAATCTTGAATGTCTCTCTAAGTTTAAAACAAAAGATCAATGCATGTAGAAAAGTAGTAAGATGAGCCTTGGGGTCTCTTTTAACCCTACGATTCTGTCATTCTAAGTAAGGAAAAATACTCGGTTAAAATTCTTCATCCAGACATGCTGTTTTTCTGTATGCAGGTAGCTTTGAGTTTATTAAAAAAAAAACTTCGGAGAGAATTTGAGTTTAGAATCCTCCTCCAGGGCATATATACAGTCCCAAGAAAGGCTATACCACACCACATGATATTCATAGTCACAATACCTAGCTAGGACCTGTATTCACAGTAGTAGCTTCCTGGTTGAGCTTATGCCACATCTCAACAGCTAAATGTGCAGTGTAGGACTGTTATGTACTAGAACAAGAGGCAGGTAGTGTCCTAGAATGCAACAACCTGATTGGCCTGCAGGAGCAGCCCAATCAGGCTCCAGGAGGGAAACATAATCAACCAATCAGACGGTACTCATTGTGTAAATAATGCATGTAAAGCCTGAGGTTCGGGGGGGGGGGGATTTGCTCACTGTTATGAGCTGAAATAAAGAACATGAAATTACTACTCAACTGAGTATATTTCAAGGACTGATATAAATGGAGCACATATCATGGACAAGCTGTTTTGCAAAGTTGATGGCCCTTGTTGGTGGGGACAAAAAAACACAGCCTTTCCTGATGCTCGATGCCTCCTGTCTGTCCTTTGTCTCTTTGTACTCCTTTAAAGCAAGCGCTTTGATGCTGTATTCCTCTGCCAAACACCCAGCAGCCCTGATGGAACTCACATTGAGCAATAACATGTTCTGTCATAGGGACTTTTTGTTGGCCTCTGACCTATTTGTGTGAAAAGGCAGCTTGCATCCCAGCATCCTTGAGGCAGGTTGGTCCTTCTGTTTTGAATATGAGAAAAGAAGCTAGTAACCCTACAATTTCACTCTAGTAACCCTACCCCCTTCACCTTGCAAAGAAAAAATATATCATTCTTGCAGAACTAACAATAGGATGCTGTGTAAACCAAAGTGTCCTTGTTCTTCATCAGCAGAGAGACAGCGAACTTCTCATTTCAAAGAAGAAACGACATGCTGGGGAAAAAATTATGTATACGCTGGTGTCTGTGCCACATGGAAATGATATTGCCTCTCTTTTTGAACTGGATGCTACCACCCTTCAGCGAGCTGACTGCCTGGTTCCAAGGTAGTGTTGCATGTGTATCTGTGGGCTTGCCAGCTGAAAAGTCAGCAGTTCAAATCTGTGTGATGGGGTGAGGTTCTGTTGCTCTTTCCAGCTTCTGCCAACCTAGCAGTTCAAAAGCACACCAGTGCAAGTAGATAAATCATGTTTCTGTGCACTTTGGCACTCATTACTATGTCCCATTGTGCCAGAAGTGGTTTAGTCCTGCTGGCCACATGACCTGGAAAGCTATCTGTGGACAAACATTGGTTCCCTTGGCCTGAAAAGGGGGAAGAGCGCCGCAACCCCATAGTCGTCTTTGACTGGACTTAACCGTCCAGGGGTGCTTTACATATGTGTGTGTGTGTGTGTGTGTGTGTGTGTGTACATAGACGTGTACCCAGTGCTTTTTTGGGGGGGGCGGGGGGTTCCGGAACTCATGATGAAGTGTGGAGGAGGAGAGAGCCTGTGCCGGTCTATAATAAGGGGGCATTGCAGCAACCCAATTTCAGGGTGTTATTTTAAGCTTGGAAGAAATGTCAGGTAGTGCTTGGGAGAGAGGCAGAGGTTGCCTTCCATGTACCTGCTTAGCCGGTGTCTCCAGCCCCTCTCTCTCTCTGGGGGTGAGTGATTATGTGCGTGAAGACCGTATGACCCTGCAGAGCAATAGTGCTTCCTAAGGGAGCATGCTAGGCTAGCCTTCCTCCACCTCCTCCCTTTACTTGCCTCTTTGTGATGGAGGTAGCTGGTGCTGGCTAGGAAATCAGGGGAAGAAGAGGGGTAGGCTAGTGCTCCACATTTCCTTCTTCCTTCCTCTTGTTAATCTGAGCATAAAGCCTCCAACCACAGGTGGAGACCAGGGCTGGACCCATTGTCAGCTGATTCCTTCCCAGTGGATTTGAAAACAACATTTGATGCTCCAATGATTTTACATTTATTCCTTGAGAGCTGTTGTTTTACTTTGTTTAGAAATTCTTATGTGCGACTGAGACACCTGTGCACCAACACATGGGTCACCAGTACCAGTATCCCAATAGACAAAGATGAAGAAAGGCCTGTGATGTTAAAGGTAAATACCAACAGTCAACATAACTTAAGCAAAGAAAGCTGCTTTCTCACATTAAATTTTGGTTGTTCTTCCCCTGCCAATATTACAGATTGGGACCTGCCAAACGAAAGAAGACAAGGAAGCATTTGCTATTGTGTCTGTTCCTCTGTCTGAGGTTAGAGATTTGGATTTTGCTAATGATGCCAACAAGGTTTTAGCATCCACAGTTAAAAAGTTGGAGAATGGCTCTGTAACTCAAAATGAAAGGAGGTCAGTGATCCTTTTTTACCTTTTGCCTCCCTCCCTGACCTAAAGATACCAAGCAAATGCTTACAGCTAATACAGGCTTTCACAAGAGACTACTAAACCAGATGTTGGAAATAATTGATCAGCATTATTTCAGCATTATTATGCTACAGCAGCTATGAGGCATCTGTGGCCCTCCAAGTGTTGCTGGAGTCTTAAGATCACAGAATTATAGAGTTGGAAGGGACACCAAGGGTCATCTAGTCCAACCCCTGCACTGCAGGAATCCTGCTTACAGCTGTCCCTGAGTGGGCTCCGACCACCAACCTTCTGGTTAACAGTCTGATGCATTAACCCATTGCACCATAGGAGAATGCCATTACCTCCAGACCACATGGCCCAATGGGCAGGAAAGAGAAGAGTTGCAGCCCAACAATATATGAAGGGCCACAGATTCCCCATCCCTGTGCTTTTTCAGCCCTGGAGCCTATTTATGCTTTCAAAAATGTGTATGTATTGAACACAAGGAGGATTAGGGAAAGTGTATCAACCCCATGCCCCACTTTCAGGCTCAACAGACTTCTGTGCATTGACTTCCTTATGTGCATACAATGTGTCAATTCTGTATTCCCTTGGCTTCTGATAGTGCAAGAGTTGTGGAAAATTGTATTTTTCTTAGGTGTGAAGGTCTGCAGATTTGTGGAGTCAGAGGATTGTATGTAATGCTGCAACAATGGGTTTCCTGTCCTCCGCTTGCATGTCCCCCAGATCTGCTCCAGAGAGCCTCTCAAACCTTAGAGCTGATTTTGAGGGTGTGTGGCTGGTGGGGTAGGTAGTTTGAGGGGACAGGAGAGGAAGAGGTAATTCTGCTATGTGCAAAAAAAAAAGTCTGCTGGTGAACCAGCATGCTAGAGACAACCCCATATATTTTTGTCAGTAATAATTATAACAAACAAGGAAAATGCCTGTCACAAGGGGGGTGTTTGTGGAGGTTGTGGTTATGTGAAAAATATCATTATTCATTATTATCTATATTATCTACATCCTTATCCTTTTATATATAAAAGGCAGGTGTCTTGTCGTCTGGGCAGCCCAGGACCTCTAGACACACTGCCCAAGCTTGTGCCCCAGGGAGGTCACTGCTAACACAACAGTTTGACTTCATCCCCAGAGGCACACTCCATTGTGTTTTGAGACAGATGGATGCCAACAATCTATACCTATTTGAGGTATCTTGTGCTTCTGTAGCCCAAACCTCACTACTGCGGGACAAGAGAAAAGTATTAGCAAATCCCAAGTACAAAAAAAACTGCAGGGGGCAAAAAACTGGAACTGTGTGTGAGTAACCCTCAAAACAGTTCCATAATAATTGAACGGCATGGAAATTTGAAATGGGTGGGAGTCAGGAATAGAATAGTGTGGCTAGAACAAGGAGATTGGGACAACGCCCATACACCCGTTAGAAAGAACCATTTCATTGTCTTGATAGGTCACTTCTTACATTATACAGAGAAGCTGTTTGCTGTTGTCGTTGGGGACTTAAGAGAAAGTTGCCCATAGATACCAATGAAGAAATGAAATAAGTTGATGTTACTGAGCCCCACTCCCACCCCCAGCATCCAGAAACCAATGGGAAAAACGGAGATAAAATATTTATCAAAATAGCCCAATGTGGACTGAACATGATGCAAGGGTGCAGAATGATGACTGACTGCTGGGAGTTTGGGGTGGCGGGAAAGGAAAGAGTGGTTGAAACCCTGAACAGAAACACTCCACACTGTAACATTTTGTTACAGAGCTACACTTGTTCACTGTATTGTACTTCTTCAAACAACATAGGTTTGTAATCAAGCTGTTGGAAGATCTCATTTTCTTTGTTGCTGATGTGCACAATAATGGCCAGGAAGTGTTGGATGTGATGGTCATTAAGCCCAACCGAGAGAGGCAAAAATTAATGAGGGAACAAAATATATTGGCACAGGTATGTAATTGATAGAAATATTTAATATGGAGCATATTCTTCAAAGATACAGTGGCCTTGTTTGCATATCGCTTCAAGGTGGGGGGGGGGGGAACTGACCCCTTTAGTCAGTGTTTCCCAGACTTTTTAAACCCAATGTCCCCTTTTAGGTAATATAAAAATCTCTTCAAACCTGCCTCTCCTAATTATTTTATTTGCATTTTCAAAATGATTGAAATTAAATGATTGAATATTAATTATAAATAATATTTTGGGGCTTAATAATAAAAATCAATCAAAGTGCTTATAACTTTTTAAAAAACAGTTATTCAAATTTCCAAAAAGCTGCACAAAATTATAAATTTCAAAAAAATGCTTTTATTATTATTAATATCAACATTGATTCTGCATGTTTGTCACAAGCTTTTGGATTCTGGGCACCGTGGAAGACAGAGTACATCTTGTTTCACTTTCAGCATCAGCCTGCTGTGCTGCTTTGTTTCAATATCTAAAAGAACAGAAAAATCATCTTCACAAAGGCATGTGGATGAAAATGTCACAATGAAGTGCAGAGGCTGCTCTTCTGTTTTGGGATATACAGGGAAATATTTCAACCAATTTTTTCCTGAAGGGAATTGTTTGAAATCATCTTTGGCAGCTGAATCACACTTGCTGTCCAAAAAATCCTTCTGGAGATGCTCTGACAAGGACTGAACATAAGTGATAAAATCGTTTTCACAGTGTGTTCTGCAATCAGCTCAGTTTCCATTTTCTGAATATTTTTTATTGTCTGCAGAATCAAGCTGCCAAGCAGTGAAGCTTTTTCAGAGGGTTTCTAGGTGGTCTGTTTCAGACTCAATGCAGGCATAAGGTCTGTAATCTGCAAAGCCTAACTAAGGGTTGGATGAGTTTGGTGAGCAAAGCCAGCAGGGATTAATAAATTGGTAGAATTCGGGGGGCCACCAGGTGGCGCGTTGGAAGATGGCCGACAATAACATCTCTCTGACCCATACGAGGTAATTAAGGGGCTGCTATGGGAAGTATGCAGCCTTCCCTCCCCCCCCCAGCATGTGTGTGGGGGAGCTGTCTTGCCAGCGGTGTTCACAATGCACCCCCTGATCCGAGAGATGGGGGTGCTGAACACTTGGCATGAGCCCTCGGTGAAGTCAGCTCTTCCTGACGCCGATTCCAATTAGCGCGTGCTGGTTGCTTCAGCTCGGAATTATAATTGGAAACATGTGATTGGAAATGAAGCTGAAGCACATACATCAAGTAAAGCTCGACAGATAAGGCTGCTGATTAATGGATCTCTGTGACCGGGAGTGATGGACGGATAAGTAAATCTTCTGATGAATCACTACTAGGAGACTGTACAGTGGTGCCCCGCAAGACGAATGCCTCGCAAAACGAAAAACGCGCAAGACAAAAGGGTTTTTCGGTTTTTGCGTCGCTTCGCTAGACGAATTTCCCTATGGGCTTGCTTCGCAAGACGAAACGTCTTGCGAGTTCTTGCGAGGTTTTTTCCTTTTTCTTAAAGCCGTTAATAGCCGCTAAGCCGTTAATAGCCGCTTAGCTGCTAAGCCCCTAAGCCGCTTTACGAAAAAACCGTAAGACGAAGAGACTCGCGGAACAGATTAATTTCGTCTTGCGAGGCACCACTGTATGTTTGGAACGAAGGGGGGTGGGTGGAGGAAAAAACTCTTCTCATCTTTGCACGATGTGATATTAATAACCCTTCACCCCAGAAAGAAATAAGATCGTCACATTTTTATTAATCATAAGCAGGATTTTAAGAACTGTGTGGGGATGGATTACAACAGGAGAGAAAACTGGTGAACGGTGAGAAAGAGGAAAATTTTTATGACGCAGTTAAAAAATGGCGTCTCGCCAAGACAGGCTTGCCGGAGAAAGAAGGACAGGGGGGAGGAGAATCGCGATCGTTTGAAAGAGAAGGAGTGCTGGAATGCAAGTTTGACCTGACAGAGCCCCCTGATTTATTTGATTTATTTGGCTAGCCTGAGAAAAAATAAAGGACAGACCGAAGATTAACTTTGTTTATGGAAGCGTTGAACAGAAGCTGTCCCTGAGCGAAATAGTTTTTGAACAGTACAAAACCCACACAGAGACGCCAGTTTTCAGTCTGCTTGTGAGAATCATCAGAGATCGCAAAGAAAGGAATATATGATAACAACAAGATGAGAAAGAAAGTAATAAAGGACTATCCGGATCGAACTGGATAGAACTGTCTAATTAAAGCAGTAAAATAAGTGATGCCTGGAGTTATCCGGAATTTTGGACTCGTGCGGAGCTTGATGTATGGGTACCCTCAACAAAATTTAGAATTTGGCTGTATAATTTGGAACTAATGTGATTTGAATAATGTGATGTGATTGGCCTGTTAATAAAAATTATTTAAAAAATAAATAAATTGGTAGAATTCTCTGGATTGGCTCACTAACTAGATCACTTATGCCTTTCATACTCAGCTGTAGTACTCTCTCCAGCTCTCGTGTTTGTGGGGAAAATGGTGAATGTTGTTCTCATTCAAGAAAGCAAGAGTAAAAACAAATAATTTTCATTGGTGAAATATTTGGCAAGCATTGTGATCAAAAGTAAATGCAGGCCTGCTTGTCTGTGGAAACAAGAACCTCCTGTCTTTATATCCAGTATAATATGCCACCATTGACTAACTGGAACCCATGACCAGCTGTTATGTATTGGCTGCGCAGAAGGAACACAGGGTGTGAGATAAGGCTAAGCTACAAAAACAGGAGTACTTAAAGGGTATTTACAAGGATGCAAGTGTTACCTGCCCAAAGGTGAAGATGAAGTAGAGGAGGATCTATGGTTTGGGTAATTTACATACAGACACTGAGCTCATCTAATTTATATGTGTACCATCCCTGATATTATTTGTCATTTAAGTGCTTAATAAACACATGCACCCAACACATCCACTTTTCTGTCCATTTTTCCAGCTGCACAATTCTATCCCCACATAGCACACTGAAAAAACCTCAGCCTTAAATCGAGGATAATCTGATATGTAATAGCAGTAGTGTATGGTATGTTCAAAGTTCTAAAAAGTAGTGGAAATGAGTAGTATAAATCAACATGTGAGTGATTAACCACACAGTGCATGACGAACTGCTGCGCTCTGTATATTGCATGTCACACCACTTAAGAGATAATGTTGAACTTCTTTGCACTCATGATGACATGCAGATCATGCTGCATGTGATCTTCTCATCCTCTGAACATAACATTTCAGACTTGTATACTTTCATGTTGTTAATCTTTTGGTTAGATCACACTTTCTTTAATGGAAACACTCACACATACCCTGAAATGTTCAGGTGCCCCCCCCCCTTGTTGAGAAGTCAGTGTTCTAGATATTTCAGGACTCCATATTCCATCAGTCCCAGCCAGCATTGCCAATGATCAGGGATGATGGGAGTTGTAGTCCAGCAACATTTGCAGGGCCACAGGTTCCTCAGCTCACTGCAAACCACTGTTACTTTTAAACCATAGTTAAGCTTATCAGGCAGCATGCTGGGGCACAGGGTGAAAATCATGACCACTTTCCTCCTGTCTTGCTCTTGTAGCTGCTGCACTGCTGGGAACTAAGCTACAGTATTATTTAAAATAATTTAAACATGAGATGACCTGTTGGAGGATGAAGTGAACTCATAGTGAAAATTACATATAGAATGCCATGCAATTTTCATTGCTGAATTGATTCAACCTCAGTGGTGGGGCACATTTTATTTCCCCCTTGGCTCAAAATGCTTATATAATATATTGTTCACTGAATTCACCAAAATACCCTGTTTTTCTATCCCCACCATTAGTCATCACTTTGTTTTTGTATTTATGTGTCTTTATGTGTATACAAACAGATCTTTGGGATCTTGAAAGCTCCATTTAAAGACAAAGCGGGAGAAGGAGCCATACTGAGACTTGAAGATCTGGGCGACCAGAGATATGCCCCATACAAATACATGCTGAGGCTTTGTTACAGAATCCTCCGGCATTCCCAGCAGGACTACAGGAAAAACCAGGTTTTTCTCTTGCCTTCTCATGTGGCTACATAATTGTATACAGTGGACTCCTTGGTTGTGCTTATAGATTCATTGAATCCAGTGGAATGACTGCGGCAGGAGAGTAATGCCAACTTGATTTTATGGAACCAAAATTCCACTTTCAGTGTGACTGTGGATTAATTCCATTACTTTAACCAAGTGCAGTATAGTAGCATGAGGTGCTGTTGAGTTGGAATCTCTTTGCTATGATTGGCTCCACCTGGAGTTAAACAGATGAAGGTGGGATTAATTCGCTGCTATCAACAGTCAGGCAGGGTGTTCCTAGGACACCCCCCTTAACCCATCTTGTTTGATAAACTGACTTGTTTTCTTATTTTTAAAAAAAGATTGGTGCCATTTATTGGTTGATTTGTTGACTGTGTGTGCAATTTTTGAACTGATATGGTTGACTTCTTACCGCTTTTATTGTTTTGCTGGTTTCTTTCCATGAGGGCTCCAGGGAGCTATGCATGGCATAATAGAATTATTTAAATAAATAAAAGCAAGGAAAGGAGCAGAGTGGGGAGGTGATCTGACCATAGACTAGCAGAGGTACTTGCACTCTTCCAGAATAGCGCCTGCAGTGGACTAGTGGACCCCCATCTTGATGAATCACCTGGGAACAAAAGTCTGTGAGAAGGAATCTTCCTGTCATAAGGAATATTCTAGTACTGATTGGTACATGGAGTATCTAAGCATTTGTGGGTCATACTAGGGCAAACTTTACAAGGAGTCAAGTAAACATCAAAGCTAAAAGTTGGCTGATCAGACAAAGGTATGCTGGTCAGGTTTTTGGGGATGTGAAGAAGCAACTTTTATTATCATGCTGATTAGCAGCTGTACTAACTCTAAATTGTCTTCTGGGCACAGTTCAAGGTACTGATTTGGATGTGTAAATCTTGTAATAGCTTAGGTCATACATACCTCAGATACACCTTCTTGCTGGTCCTGTGTATCAGCATAATAAGTATGTGAAGTGAGAGTGCCTTCTTCACTGTATGTCTAGGTGTCAATTTTGAACCAGTCTGGAATCCCAGCTATGAATCTATGGTGCCTCTGCAATACCTTGCCAGTCCAGTGGCACCCGGAGTGCACCGGGTGGAAGGCCACTGAATTCAAGAGAGGTGCCCTTTGTCAGGCCAGAAGGCTGGACCTTCAAGAGACTCTAGTTCTCTGCAAAGGGGTGAAGCCTAGCAGAAGTGGAGGTAGAAGCTCAAAAGGCTCAAAAGTTCACTTCTGCAAGTTGCTCATCAGGTGCTCTCCATGTGATCTGCTTTGCTGCTTTGCTCCATAGGTTCTTCCATGGGACTAGAACAGCACATCAGCCAACATGGGCATTAGCCATGCTTGTTGGGATTGATGGGGGTTGTAGTCCAAAGCATCTGAAGGGCACCAAGTTGGGGACAGCTGTTACAGACCAACATTTTTGGTGGCTGCCTCACAGTTGTGGAGCAGCCCTTCTCTGAGCTCTGTGAAAGTCCAAACCTGAATCCAACTCCATAAGAGCAAAACTTTCCTCTTGGGATATCTTCAATATAATCAGACTTGGAAAAGATTTGATTGATTTGAGTATTTTTTTTTGTTGTTGACCTGTGTTTTAATGATTTTTAATGGCTTTTGTGCCTTGAGAAGGATCAAGATAGAAACAAAACTAAAATAGCTAAACACATATGGAGTATGCTCTAGTAATCTAAAGAAAGGAACCATGGTCTCTCATCTACTTGCCTATCAAACTAAATATTGCTGGTCAAAAATGGGGTGTGGGTCATGTGTGGAACCTTCCATCTTTCAATCTGGTGACAGACTACCATGGGATTTTCTTCCAGGAATACATTGCTAAGAACTTCTGTGTCATGCAGTCTCAGATTGGCTATGATATATTGGCAGAAGACACAATCACAGCTTTGCTGCACAACAACAGGAAGCTACTAGAGAAACATATCACAGCTAAAGAAATAGAGACGTTTGTAAATTTACTCAGGAGGAATCGAGAGCCAAGGTTTGAATTAGCCCACACCATTTCTTTGCTTTCTTTTAAAAATTTGTACACTGATCATCTTTTTATCTGTGTATCTTTGATCATGAACCTGTGTCCAGGAACAAATGATAGATTACATAAACTTTGCACTATATGTAATTTAAATTTGCATTCAGTATTTTACGGATAGGGTACTATTGATAATCATTGTGTTGTTTCTTTTCAATAAATTCCTGCAGTGTGACCCATCCCATTTTCTTGTTAATCTCCCCCTCACCTCAAGGTTCTTGGACTACCTGTCAGACTTGTGTGTTTCCAACACAACTGCAATCCCAGTCACTCAGGAACTTATTTGCAAATATATGCTGAGCCCAGGAAATGCTGATATTCTCATTCAGACCAAGTAAGTTAATTGACCTCTCAGTTTAATTATTTTACATTGTCTCACACAGTTTTAAGAAGATCATTAGTAGGTATAGTGTAAACTGTTTGTTTTAAGGTTGGTCTCAGTGCAAATGGACAACTCCTTGGATTGCTCCACCCTCTCTGATGATCTGGACGAGGAAGAGGTTTGGCTGTACTGGATTGATAGCAACAAGGAGCCTCATGGTAAAGCCATCAGGCATCTTGCCCAAGAAGCTAAGGAGGGCACCAAAGCTGATTTAGAAGTCCTCACTTATTACAGGTAAAGCAGCTTTCCGAAAAGGTGAATTATTTGTCCCACAGGACACAAGTTAATCCTTTCTGTTCCTTCTGTGTTCTCTGGATTCATCAGTATCCTCAGAGTTCATTGCCTGAATTCAACATGCACTCCACAAATTTTGGAGGCCTGAGCTAAGCATTAATTCGGTAAGAATTTTCCCTTTGAGAAAAAATATACTGAACACACACCCATCTCCAGCATGGTTCCACCAGAAAGTGGGATAAACTTTGGAAAACAATGACTGAACAAAGCTGTGTTTATAAGGTACTGCAATGGTGTTTTGTGCAACGTGGTCCAAGGCTGAAAGGATATGCATTGCTGGGTATGGACTAAATTAATATTTTGGGTAGAAGACTACTATTGATCTGTGAAAGATACTTCACTGGGGGTCAGATGAATGGCATGGGAACACCCACTAGCATTGTTGAAGCTACAAGAATGTGGATCTGATCAGTGCATGGCTAGGAGACTACAAAGAGCCCCGTGTAAGATACTCTGCTAATAGAAGAATGTAAAGTTATACCACCATCAAATTAAATCAAACTTGGTGTTGCTTCATTTCCTGGAGGGGAAATAACATCTGAACAAGCCCCAAGATGTTTAATGTACAATCTGCAGTTCATTGATAGGTTTTCATTTAAACTAAAGTTGTTTCATTGAATTAAATTAAGACTGCAATTCTTGGCGCATTTACCAGGAAGAAAGCCCTCCCCACAACATACACACATTGGAGCTGGCTTCTGAGTAAAGTGCATAAGATTGACCGTATACTGTAAGTCAGCTGATTGATTTGTGGATTTTCAGCCTGTGTCCTTAACATTTTCATTAGGCATGGCTTATGGCAGGATACAAGGCTAGGTTGCAAAACTGCTATTAAATGTAAGAATTTCAATGTCACTGAGGGATTTATTCAGAGCAGTGCTGTGTACACCATGCAGGGTTGGGCAATGTCAGCATTTCAACATCGTGATGTATCACCAGCCAAACATTGGAATATGAAATGGAGGGGATGCAACACACACAGCAAGTTAGGAGGGGGGAAGGATGGGCCCTGTCTCCCTGCTTTGCGTCACTCACTAGCCACCATTCTCCTCGGGGCAGCTGATTTCATAAGGAGCCAATTTCTCCGCCTCCTTCACCACTCGCCTGATTCTCCCTGTTCATTCCTTCACCCCCCCCACCCCAGTTTCAAGGCTCCTTCACCGCATGCCCAGTTCTCCCTGCTCTTTCCTTCCCTTCACACAAACGCACTGATTTCAAGCCTCCTTCACCATATGACAGATTCTCCTTGCTCCTTCTAACACACACACACACGCACACACACACAATTTTCCCTCCTTCCTTCGCACATACCCCACCCCAGTTTCAAGGCTCCTTCACCGCATGCCCAGTTCTCCCTGCTCCTTCCTTCGCACATACACCAATGTCAAGCCTCCTTCACCCTGCACCCAGTTCTCACTGCTTCTTCTTACACACACACACACACACACACACACACACACACACACCGATTTCAAGCCTCCTTCACCTCATGCCCAATTGTCCCTGTTCCTCCTGCCCCCTCCCCAATCTCAGGCCCAGCTGGGGCCACTTGTTCCTGCTGCTGGGTGCTGGAGGCGGAGGACTCAGGAGCAGTGGTGGTTTCACTCATGGTATACCACCGGGTGAAGCTGCCATCGTGTCCTGGGTGATGTATTGATACATTGTCCAGGCCTAACACCATGTAATGTGGATTGTATTTTATAACTGAGTGAGAGTCTAACAGGCATAGTCCAGTAAAAGACTAGAAATGTGTTGGTTGAGTTTCTATAATATTCCTCAGATGTTTAGATTGGTACCTTAGCAACCAGGTTATTCAGTAACAAACACAGAAATAGAAATGACATTATTTTATTATCTTTTCTAAGGTACCAGTTGAACCTCTTTGCAAGAATGTGTCTGGATCGCCAGTATTTGGCTATAAACCAGATTTCCACACAGCTGTCAGTGGATCTGATCCTGCGCTGCATGTCAGATGAGAGCCTGCCTTATGACCTGCGAGCCTCCTTCTGCCGTCTCATGCTGCATATGCATGTGGATAGAGATCCTCAGGAGATAGTGGTGCCTGTGAAGTATGCCAGGCTATGGACTGAAATCCCTACCAAGATCACTATTTACGAGTGAGTTCTCTGTTGAAACAAACAAAATGGAACATTCACTGATTGATGGCAGATTCATTTGTAGTCATCATCATCATCAGCAGCAGCATCATCATCATAGATGGCATAAGGAACACAGTCCTAGTTGGTTTTAAGAGATGATTTGACACATTCATGTAGGATAGGCTTCTTGGTTTGATAGCTAAATGGGACCTCCATGTTCAGAGGCAGTATACAGTCTTCTGAAGACAAATAAGACAAGGCCATTGCCTGCTTCTGAGCATACCAGAAGTGGCTTGCTTCTGTGGGGTGGGGCTATAATGCTAGCTTCCTGGCAGTGCCTCTTACTGGAAGGGAGAGGAACAAGGTGGTAGGGAGCTTGGCATGGTACAAGTGCATTGTCTAGAGCAGTGGATTAGCTCCACTGGTGCACCCGAACATGCCCCTCCCCATCTTGGCAGGAAGCTAATCTTGCAACTCTGCCTCACTGGGTGAGATACTTCTGCAGCACACAGAAGCACCTTGGCAGGCTACTCTGGTTTAAATTATTTTAATGGATCCTGGGTCTAAATGGATTCTGGTTCTGATGCAGCAGGGTTCTTCTTACGTTCTTATGAAGCAATTATTATTTTAGTTATTTGCTTCATATCCTGCTGTTTTCCCAGACCGGAACTTAAGGCAGTATACAATATTTCTTATCATCTCTGAGAATAAAAACCCGAGAATTTTCATGCAGCATGAAAGTGAAAAGGTTTCTGTCCTGGGTGGGTAACACAGTATAATATTTTAGTATTGACTTTTGTACCATGAAGATCCATAACAAGGGAAGGAGAAGAAGAAGAAGAAGAAGAAGAAGAAGAAGAAGAAGAAGAAGATCACCATCGTAATCATCTAGTGACTACCTCATCCCGAAGAAAGCTCTTTAAATTCATCTGCCACTCAAAAAATTACCAATACCACCCTTTTGTGGGGTATAGTTAACCCTAGGAAGAAGCTATTTGGCATAGCCTTATGCATTGCAACTGCTTCATATTAGAATTCATGTGCCTCAGAGTACCGTTGCTGACAAGCTCCAAGTTTTGCATGTAATCACTAATGCTCTGCTGTGAGTTGCTGCCTGGGGTTCCACGCTGTGTGTGCACATAAAACGGCAACAAATGGGCATGACTAATGCATGTTTATAAATGCATGCATTACGTTGGTGTCCAGAATAGGCTACAGGTTCCTGCTGTGTAGATATAAGCTTGGATTCTATATGTGAATCAAAAGAGCTTCCATTCATAGAGGGAGAGTTGTGCTCATGGAAGGGTCCTTATTTTGAGGTAGAGGTTTCTGTTGTTGTTTTGGAGGAGCCTTGCATATTTATATATCTTCAGGATGGACCTTTGAGTTTGTGGAGTAGATTTCTAGAGTATATCATCAGCCGCTTAACAGAATGTACAGTCCAGCTTAATTTTGTTTTATTTATTATTTATCCCACCTTTTAATATAGACTCTGGATGTCTTACAATAAAAACAAATTAATTAGTAATTAAAAGCAGTATAAAACTTACAAATAGTAATAATTAATGGTGAGGTCTACACTGATTCTCATGATGCCAACTCCTCTTTAACTTTCTTAGGGATTTGTGACAAGCTCTTGGGAGATGTCAACAGCCTATCAAACATTTGTGCTTGTGAGGCACCAAAAATTATTTATTAAACCTTTACTCCCTCCTGCTGTTTCCCACTTATTTAGCTTTTGCTCATGGTCTTGCTTTGTAGGTATGACTCTTTCACAGATTCCTCACGAAATGACATGAAGAGGAAATTTGCTTTGACAATGGAATTTGTAGAGGAGTACTTGAAAGAAGTTGTGAACCAACCCTTTCCTTTTGGAGACAAACAGAAGAACAAGCTAACTTTTGAGGTATTTTTCTGTTATACTTGCCAGTACTGAGTGCTTTTCAAATTTAAAAAAGAGCAAAGGGGAGCAGTGGCAGAATATCAGCTGATTTACCATCATTCTCTGCCTCCCACCTCACCATTGCACCTCCCACTTGAGGTCTTGCTGATTCTGAATTTACCAAACCAAGTATGGTGTGGGGAAGGTTATTAAGAATACCTAACAACCTGTAGGCAATGTTTGTTGAAATTTCTGAAGCCAGATGGTGGGTTCAGTACGATTTTAATGGATAGAACAGTCGATCCTGTTAAGGCCCTAGTTTCACTATGGAATGGTGAGACTTGCAGAGCCATTGATATGATCGCTCCAGCACTTTGGGGTCCATTTTGCTGCTTGGTACACCTAAGAGGTGCAGTCAGTGAGGTGGCCTGGGAGAGGGTTGGTGCATAAGTGGCGTAAAACATGCTTAGGAGTCAACCGAGCACATGCTTGGGCTCATAATTGGGCCTATCATGTGGCGGTGAGGGCAGCAAAGAGATCCTACTTTACTGCCTCCATTGCGTCCTTAGGGAGCTGTCCAGCAGAGCTGTTCTGTGTGGCTGTAGGATGGTTAATCTTGATGAAGGGGCAGATCTCTGGAGCACATGGTAACTAGCTGTCACTGGCTAAACACTCTGAGAATAAAGTTGCTGCTATTGTGACTAGGGTTGCCACCAGTTATGAAAAAATAAAACTGGCATTAATGTTTCCTCCTTTGTGCACTCACCCTAACTTGCTTGTCTTACACAGGCCAGCTTGCTAGACAATTGGAGGTTTAGCCTGCCCTCCCAAGGTGGCTGATTGACACTCCAATCTGGCCTTGCCAGTCAGCAGGCTCTTCTGGGTTGGGTTGGGTTGGGTTTCCAAGGGCTCTAAGACAATGTTTCCCAAACTTGGGTCTCTAGCTGTTTTCAGACTACAATTCCCATCATCCCTGACCACTGATCTTAGTAGCTAGGGAGAATGGGAAGTGTAATCCAAAGACAGCTAGAGACCCAAGAAACACTGCCTAAGAAGTCCGGTGAAACATTTCCCGGAGCAGCAACCTCAGCCACTTCAAAGCTAAGAATTTGTTGCTATCTTTTCTCCACTTTCTTATTTTTTTCTTTTTTAGCTGGGTTTCTACATTTATCTTACTTCTGATAGGCAGAAATTCAGCGGGTGGGGAGGATTTCCTTTCAGTATCATTGCAATGTTTGTAGTCACTGATAGCTTTCATTTGATCATTGTAATGGATTGCTTTGAAGGCATTTCTGCATCAGGTAAAGTAATTTTTAACCCCCAATCCCCCCAATTTGTCCTTTATTGTCAGGGAAGAGTTAGAGTTAGAAGTTTCCAGTTTCCCAGAGGGAGAAAGCTTTCTCCAAGGGGGGAAGGAGAGCAGTGAATCTAATAGAAGAGAGCAAGAGGAACAACAGGGAGGGACAGGATGTTCCCAGGAAAGGCAAGGGTTCAGTTCTTGCTCAGATTGGGAGGAGGGGAGATACAAGCCAGCTCTAGCCAGGAGGTTAGAAAAAAGAGTGGGAAAGCGAAGGGAAGGGCGCGTTCGCCATTTTAAGGGTGGCTGGTCACGGAGAAGCAGAGCTCAGAAGGTATCTGAAATAAGTGACTCTGAGGAAGAATAGTTAAAGATAAGGATAGTTTAAAAGTTTGTTTGTTAATACACAATAAAAAGTTATAAAAGAACAGGAAGCGTTTGCGTGGTGATCGGAAGAGGACCACGGCCAGTCCTGACATTTATTTTGCATGACCTGTCTTGTATTTTGCCCAACCAAAGGTGGCAACCCTAATTATGACAGTACCAGCTGAGGTGGCCTGAGGATGTGGACAGGATACTTGCACTTATGCTCATTAGATCCTTGTTCATCCTGGCTTATTAAACCTGCTGGGGTGGGGAGACTGAATGGGTCATGGGTGTGGTAAACACCTCCTTGTGCGTTGGGGTGATGTCTGCTGCACTTAAAGAGGCAGTGGTGTGTCCACTTCTCAAAAAGTCCATCCTAGACGCAACAAAGTGTAACAACTATAGATCCCCTTTCTTGGTAAAGGTGGTGAAGAAGGTTATTCCTGGAAGAGACTGATTATTTTAGATCCACTACAATCTGAGTCAAACCTGGTTTTGGAACTGAATTGGCCTTGGTTGCCCTGATGAATGATCTTCATCATGAGAGGGACAGAGTGAGTGCGCCCCTGTTACTTCTGCTTGTTCACTCAGTGGCTGTTGATATCATTGACCATGGTATCCTTCTGGACCGACTTAGTGATATGGGCATCAGAGGCACTGTATTACAGTGGTTCTTTTGTATCATCAAGGTTGTGTCCAGAAAGTATCACTGAGTGAGTGTTTCTCGGCCTGTTGACATTTGTGCTATTGGGTTCTCCAGGGCACTATTCTCTCCCCAGTGTTATTTAATATCTGTATAAATATGTTGTGTGTGATCATTAGTAGTTTGGGAATGAGGTGTCACCTGTATGCTTATTTATTGATTGATTATTAAAGTTATATACCACCCTTCAAAGCAATATCTCATTTTATTACATAATAAAATACAAGATAAAAACACAAGTAATTAATTAAAACAAGGACATCAAAACAGTAGCCCCCCTTCCCACAGACACAGTTAAAAGGCTATAGTATATTAATCAGCCAAAGGTGTGCTGGTCCCGTGGGTTTCTGTGAGGCGTGGTCCGAGGCCAGTCTGAGATCGAGGGTGCAGTATTGAGGCCGTCCGTCAAAGCTGAAGCTATGTCCAAGGCAGGGAGTCGGGTGAGGTCAGGAGATCCGGCAGGACAGGGTGCAGGCAGGAACTGGCTACCAACAACATTGCTCCCACAACTTGGGACTGGAGCTGGCTGGCTTTTATCTGCCCGAGGCATAGGGCGGCCCCAGTCCACAGGTGACTCGCCTCTCCTGGCCTGGAGGTGAGCACTCTTCCTGTGGGAACTTAGTTCCCTCTGCCTCTCTGCCCTGAGCCTCTGCAGCTCAGGAGAGGCTGGAGGGTTACCAGACCCAGAGGCAATCTCAGCCTCCCCTGATGGGGCTGAGAGTGGAGCACCTGCAGGCAATGGGTCCTCCATCACCTCAGGAGCCAGAGCAGACTCAGCTGGTGCCTGCACCTGAGGATCCAGCACAGGTGAGGACCCTTCAGGCTCAAGCCCCAGCCCCGGCTCAGCTGGTTCTAGAGGCGGGGAATCCTGTGAAGGCTGGGATTCCTCAGGTTCAGCCTCCGAGTCAGAATCCCAGGCCATCACAAAAGGCCTGGTTGAGAAGGAATGTTTTTGCCTGGCACCTAAAATGTATAATGAAGGTGCCAAGTGAACCTCCCTGGGGAGAGCATTCCAAAAAGGGGAGCCACTGCAGGAAAGGCCCGTTCTTGTGTTGCCACCCTCCAGACGTCATGTTGGAGCAGTCACACAAATAAGGGCCTCAGATGATGAACACAGAGTCTGGGAAGATTTATATGGGGAGACGGTCCTTGAGGTGTTGCTGTCCTGAGCTCTGCTTCTCCATAACATCTGATTCAGGAGAAAGCTGAATCAGGAAAGCTCTGGACTGGATGCAGTGGTGGACTGGATGAGGGGCAATAAAACTGTGTTTGAATCCTGGGAAGACAGAGGCTCTTTCGGTGGGTGGTTCCCATGTTTGGAAAATTGGCAAGTTACCTGTTTTGGATGTGGTTGCACTCCCTCTGAAGGAGCAAGTGTGTAGTTTTGGGGTATTCCTATCTTTGTCACTTTGCCCAAGTGCCCTCTGTGGCAAGGAGTGCCTTTTACCAGTTTCATCTGGTTCACCAGCTACAGCTGTTCCTGGACAGGGATAGTGTGACCACCATGGTCCATGTGTTGGTAACCTCAGGGCTAGATTACTGTAATGTGCTCTATGTAGCGCTGCTCTTGGGTTTGGTTCAGTAGCTCCAGCTGGTGCAGACCGTTACAGCCAAGTTGTTGGGAGCTTCTGATAAAGAACGTGTGACACCATTGTTAAAAAAACTGCACTGGCTAACCATTTGCCCCTGAGCCAGGTTCAAGGTTCTTGTATTGTTTACAAAGCCCTGAACAACTTGAGTCCAGGATACCTCAGAGATCACCTGAACCCTTATATTTCAGCTTGACCACTGAAATAATCTGCAAGAGCATTTTTGATTGTTCCATAAGTTTGTGAGGCTAATTTGGCAACAAAGAGAGATCAAGCCTTTCTCCTAAACGCTCTGCCAGTAGAGATTCAGTGGGTGCCTTTTTGCAGGTCCAGGTGTCCTGCTCCCCAGTCCCCAACCCAGATAACACCCCCACAATGATCTATTGATATTTGTTTTTAACTTCCTTACTTTAAACTTGTTTTTAACTTAACAATTTTATTAACCACTGTGATATTTTTTATACAGTTGGACATAAATGTTTTTATAAATAAAAATTAAATTTCCATTGTTTATAGGGGCAGGGGTCTAGTGTCCTGCATAGCTTCATACCTCTCCACATAACTGGAAGAAATAGAATAAATTATACCAAATAGCAAATCTATGCAAATATTGTTGAATTCACATAATTCCTAATGATTGCAGCATGTCAGCTTTAATCACATCCAAATGCAGTTTAGATTAAAAACAACAATATAAGTGACTGACCTGCCGAGTGGCCACATCAATTTTTTTCAGCTCCATCCTGCAGAAGTATGTTTGTATGTGTGTGACAAAATGTAAGTGCTGAGAAAGCAACATATTTTTATTTTTCTGGTTCTTGTTTAAACCCATATCAGCTGATAGAATCTTCTGCAAGTGCCTTTTGGAGGTTATGAAAACTTTGGTAGGGTTTGGGGTGGTATCTTTGAAGAAGGAAGGGTAGGAGAAGCCTGCTCCAGCATGGTGACAGGCAGGGACTAGGAATCCTGCCTACTCCTACTGCCCTTTCATAGACTGATTCTACCATCATATAATTTAGTGTAGGAAACAAATTTCAGATCTGCATTTTTTATTTTATTTGATGGTATCAAACCTGGTCTGTTTTGGATAACATCTAGCCTCATCAGAAATGGATCTGTAATTTGTCTCTGCTGTAACACTGCTGGGAGCCCTTGTCTGCAACTTATAAGTGAAGAAGGTCATGGTGGTGAAGGGTTTCGGAATACCCTGCAGACACTGACTTTTAGACATTGAAATTGATGGGTATTTATTTGCCAGGGTATTCGTGGGAAGTCTCCTCACCACCTTCTTTTTCCTCAGTAAGGAGAGGAAACTGAAAGCCATTGGCTGGTGTACAGCTATGTCAACAGTTCATAGTAGGAGATAGGGCTCTACGCTGTTCTGGGTCAAATCCATAATTTGGATTGATTTCTGTTAATCTCCAGAAGATAACCACAAAATTTAGATTAGATCTGGAGGGCAGCCACGTGGGTCCATTCATCACTAGTTAAATGTTGGGACCTCTTTCTTTCTGTTGATATTCCTGACCTTCCCCCCCCCTCTTCCTTTTCTTTAGGTGGTGCACCTGGCTCGCAATCTTATATACTTTGGTTTTTATAGCTTCAGTGAGCTACTCAGACTGACTAGAACATTACTGGCTATCCTTGATATTGTACAAATGCCTATGTCATCATACTTTGAAAGATTAAGCAAATTTCAAGATGGAGGTGAGTGTGTGTGTGGGGTGGTAGTAGAAAATTATTTGCAACACATAATACATTACCTAGTGATACCTTGCATTCATTAAAGGCCCTGCTCTTTATTTTCCCCAATGGCTTTCTCTTTACCTTAAGGTGTGTTTCCCATAAAATACCGTATTTTTTGCTCTATAAGATGCACCAGACCACAAGATGCACCTAGTTTTTGGAGGAGGAAAACAAGAAAAAAAATATTCTGAATCTCTGCACAGTGAAAGCAGCAATCCCTCTTGCTGTACTGGCTTCTGGGATAGCTGCGCAGCCTGCATTCGCTCCATAAGACGCACACACATTTCCCCTTACTTTTTAGGAGGGAAAAAGAGAGTCTTATAGAGCAAAAAATATGGCAAATTGTATGCCATTCTGAGAACCCTGCTACTGAAGGACAGCTTATAAATTGTCTAAATTAAAGGAAATAAATACACCAAATAAAAATTGGCAGTATGTCTTCTTGTTTTGAAATATTTTAACCTTAAAGTTACCGTATTTTTCCCTCTATAACACGCAGATTTTTTCTCCTAAAAAGTAAGGGGAAATGTCTGTGCGTGTTATAGAGCGAATGTGTGGTCCCTGGAGCCGTTTGTCCCAAGTGCATGGCAAAAATCATATTGCGCCGTCACGGAGGAGAGGAGGCTGCTGCTTTCCTGCATTCTGCCTCAGGGTCTTACTGCCCACCCTGTTCTGTTTCGGTTGCTGTTTGCTCAGACGGAACAAAGAGCAGTGAAATCCCCTCCCCTCCAGGCAACCCCTCCCCTCCGGGCAAGTAGAGAGGAAAGCAGAGCGTCCCTGCTCCGGTGTGCGTCTGGGGACTCGGCAGGCAGCGGAAAACATGCAGATGAGAGAGAGAGAGAGAGGGCTGGCTTGAGTGGGTGGGTGGACTTTTGCCTTCCTTCCCCCCCCTTTAAACCCCTCTCCTGCATTCTTAGCCAGCTGCTTCTCCGCACACCCCTCTCGTGCTCCTTGTCCCTTCTATATTTTTCCTTCCCTCCCCACTTAAAACGTGGTTACAAAGCACGGATCCACATGGATCCTCAGGATCTTTGCATTGGGTCACCCCAAATTCACCATCAGATCACATAGCAATGATCTGATGCAAAAACAGGGCTGCAATGGTGCAAAAACGTGGTTACAAAGCATGGATCCACATGGATCCTCAGGATCTTTGCATTGGGTCACCTCAAATTCACCATCAGATCACATAGCATGTCCATGGCTACAGCCTGCCCCCCAAAAATCACGTACCCACTGTTGCCTGGGGCTGCAATGGTGCAAAAACGTGGTTACAAAGCATGGATCCACATGGATCCTCAGGATCTTTGCATTGGGTCAGCCCAAATTCACCATCAGAGCATATAGCATGTCCATGGCTACAGCCTGCCCCCCAAAAATCACGCACCCACTGTTGCCTGGGGCTGCAATGGTGCAAAAATGTGGTTACAAAGCATGGATCTACATGGATCCTCAGGATCTTTGCATTGGGTCATCCCAAATTCACCATCAGAACACATAGCATGTCCATGGCTACAGCCTGCCCCCCCAAAATCACGCACCCACTGTTGCCTGGGGCTGTAATGGTGCAAAAACGTGGTTACAAAGCATGGATCCACATGGATCCTCAGGATCTTTGCATTGGGTCAGTCCAAATTCACCATTAGAGCACATAGCATGTCCATGGCTACAGCCTGCCCCCCAAAAATCACACACCCACTGTTGCCTGGGGCTGCAATGGTGCAAAAACGTGGTTACAAAGCATGGATCCACAGGGATTCTCAGGATTTTTGCATTGGGTCACCCCAAATTCACCATCAGATCACATGTCTGTGGCCACAGCATGAAGCACAAAAATGATACATCCACTGTTTCATTCAGAATGTTTTTTCCCTTGTTTTCCTCCTCTAAAAACGATGTGCGTGTTATGGTCAGGTGCGTGTTATAGAGCAAAAAATACGGTAGATACTTTGGGTCATGCAAATAATGACACATCTATTAATTTTAAAATTAGTAAGATGCACCTTAGATGAACATCCTTTATAGTTTAGGATCTGTTGAAAATAATGTTAATTATGGATAAAATCTCTCAGCAGATGACTACTAAATAAGAGAGATAAAAGGAAGATATATTCATGACTGACTGACCGGTTATTTTACTTTCACTGAGGGGGAACAGAAGCATTGTCAAAATCTTGATACCTGTAAGATTATTTAGCAGTAGAGGATGGTGTGATGGGACACTGTTGCTCACCTGGTCACACTGCTGCCACTTCCTGGAAGGTAGAGGGGGTGGGGTGAGGCAGTGGCAAGGTCAGCACAACACAAACACTTCAGTGCTCTTGCCAGTGCATTTGAATAGGTATAGAAAAGTTTCAAGGAGAAGGAACCTAAATAAATAAGTCCCAAGCCGAAAACAGCCTGATAGAAACTCAGCATGTTCCGTGGTCACAGAGTGCATAATTTTGTTTGGAGTGGAGGAATGGAAAAACAGGAATAGGGACAAGGATTGGAAAGGGATGATGTGGCTGGTTGGAATACTGAACAGGAACACTCCACACTGCAATACTTGGTTTCGGTTCCCACTTGTGTTGAATAATAATAGCGTAAATTTGAGAAGGAATGGTGGATAAAATGACAGGAATTTAATGGGAAAATCAGAGTTGGAAGAGACCCAAAGGTCATCTAGTCCAACCTCCTGCAATGCAGGAATCTCAGCTAAAGCATCCATGACAGATGGCCATCCAGCCTCTGCTTCAAAACCTCCAAGGAAGGAGAGTCCACCACCTCTTGTGGGAGTCTGTTCCACTGCTGAGTAGCTCTTAGAGTCAGAAAGTTTTTCCAAATGTTTAGTTGGAGTAGGCCCCAGCCAACAGAATGGCTGGGGCAGGTTCTGGGGGGGGGGTGCACTGGGACCCCCAATCTCAGTGATCACGGGTAGGAGGAGGAGTTACGCTACGACCAAACATTACCAAGGGGGCAGGTTTAGTCATTGTTTGAAGACTATCGCTGTCTCCGTGTCTGGTCTTGACCGGATGGATACTGGAATCAGCAAGGGAGACCCACATGACATGAAGGTGCTGCTGTGCAATGTCAGGTCAATGATTCACAAGACCACTGCCATCCATTATTTTATTGGGGATGGAGGACTTGACCTGGCATGTGTAACAGAGACTCAGTTGGATGAAGCAGATGGGCCTGTTCTTGCCGCTGCTTGTCCACCAGGGTTCTCTTCTGCACAGCAACCCAGGTCATGTGGGTGGGTGGGTTGCAGTGATTTTTAGGAAGTCATTAGCTTGCACCAGGCATCCTATTGGTAAGACCCAGTTTTCTGAGTGCATGTTCTGGAAGTTGGGCAATAGGAACATCCAGCACAGGGATGGCATTTATTAAACATTATCAATTGCTGACACATCCTTTAAAGCTGTGGTATCTGAAGAAGTGTGCATGCACACTAAAGCTCATACCAAGAACTGACTTAGTTGGTCTTTAAGGTGCTACTGGAAGGAATTTTTTTCCCTTTAAAGCTGATTCAACATTTCCTAAGCAGTGGGAATAAGACCTCAGACAAGCAAAATCTGTAGTTAGCTCACTTAGCCATGGTCCTCTGAAAGAACTTATCTAGAATGAACCAAAAAGAAATCCCATCTTCCCATAGACAATGAACCTCCCAAATTTAAACACCTGCTCCATTAATAACCCTTCTATTAGAAAGCCAGCTCTTTTACCATGGCATGAAAAACCCTTTGAGCCAAAACTTGGACAAAGTCCAGACACCCCTGGAAGCTGAAATTGGCTATTACCTGCCAATCCACACCAGTTTCTGGGGATGAGATATGTTAAATAGTGGGTAGACATAGCAGACGATGCAGCGATTTCTCCAAAGCAGCTCTTTATTTGTAAGTTGGAACAGAACTGAACACCAAACAGCTCAGCCGGCCTGCTTTTATAGGCAGCCGGCTGTCAACATTGTAGCAACAACAACCCAGGGTTTCCCACCTAAAGTAACTGACGTGGACCTGAGTGAACACTATATCCACGATTCCCCTGGGGGCCAGGGTGAGAACGTCAATACATAACACCCATCTGAAACCGAGATAAGGCATTAGTTACAATCATAGTGGTTCCATTACATACAGCAACACAGTGGTGCCTCACAAGACGAAATTAATTCGTTCCGCAGGTTTTTTCGTCTTGCGAGTTTTTCGTCTTGCGAAGCACGGTTTCCCATAGGAATGCATTGAAAATCAATCAATGTGTTCCTATGGAAACAGCCTTCAGACCAGGTCCGGGGACAGTCTGTCCCCCGACATCTTCTGAAGGCTGGGGGGGGACAAGGGCTTTTCTTCCCACCCCCAGCATGTTAAAAAGCCCCGGGACAGCAGAGGACTTCTCCGCTGTCCCGGGGTTTTTTAAAATGCTGGCGGGCGGCAGCGAAGGCTTCGCTGCCGCCTGCCAGCATTTTAAGACAGCGGACTTCTCCGCTGTCCCGGGGCGATTTTAAAGCCCCCGGGAAGGCAGGCAGGGGGGAGCAAAGACTCCCCCCCCCCCGCCGGCCTTCAGAAGAGGTCCAGGACCTCTTCTGAAGGCCGGCGGTGGGCGAAAGTCTTTGCTCCCCCCCGCCTGCCTTCAAAAGCCGTCCGGGATAGCGGGAAGCGCTTCCCTGCTATCCCGGACCGCTTTTAAAATGCTGGCGGTGGGGAGCAAAGCCTTTCGGCCCCCGCCGGCCTTCCTGGACCTCTTCTGAAGGCCGGAGGGGGGGGAAAGGCTTTGCTCCCCACCGCCAGCATTTAAAAGAGGTCCCCGGAGATTTCCCTATGGGCTTTCTTCTTGCGAAGCAAGCCCATAGGGAAATTCGTCTTGCGAAGCAACTCGCAAACGGAAAACCCTTTCGTCTTGCGGGTTTTCCGTCTTGCGAGGCATTCGTCTTGCGGGGCACCACTGTACCCGTATTGGTTTCAGTAAAACACATAAGCATATTAATTTACCCTATTCACCATACAGCTTTAGATGTGCAGTTTGTCCAGTGAACATAGTGTTTTAAATGCGCTGGGCGCTTGGAAACCCTGCTGGATTGCCAAGGGCCAGTACCAGAGTCCTGGTGGCCTTCCGTTTCTGGCGGCGACTGTGGTGCGGCCTATGTGGCATTGAGCCTGAGTTCCCTGGCTCTGCTGTTGTCGAACAAACCACCGCGAGCGGACTCAGTGGACGGTCAGGCACGGCGGTGGTATGAGTCTCTGGAGAGCCAGGCAGACCCAACAGAATGGCTTGGTTCACCTCCATGCCCTCAGTTTGTGAGGAAGATGTAGGTGGAGCCTCGCCTTCCATTAACAACTGCTCTGGAGCTGGGGCCACAGTTGGGGGCACAGTGGTAGTGTCCAAATCCCCAATCCTGCACCTTAGCTGGTCTATGTGCCGGCACCACAAGTGTCCGTTCTCGAGTGCCACCTGGTACGAACGGGGCCCTGTGACTCCCACTACCACAAAGTTCCAGGCAAAAACCTGATCCCCCAGAATAAAGGACCGTGGGGCGTTAGTACAGCCCGGGGGCTCGGCCTCACCAAAGTTTGGTGCAGCCAGTCAAGCGGTGACCTGAGGCGGTGGCCCATAAGCAGTTCGGCCGGGCTCTGCCCTGTGGCTGCATGAGGTGTGATGTGCTGCACAAGCAAGTATTCAGTGACCCGCTCGTGCCAGTCCCTCTGTTCCAGGGGCTCCAGTGTCTCTTTTGCTGATCGCACTATTTTTTCTGCCTGCCCGTTGCTGGCTGGGTGAAATGGTGCCATTAGGGCATGGCGGATGCCCAGCCCCAAGAGGTACTTTTCAAAGGTGCCCGACGTGAACTGTGGTCCGTTGTCTGAGATGAGGACATCAGGACACCCATGAGTTGCAAACAGGCCCCGCAGCACCCGGATGATGGCCTCGGTAGTGGTGGAGGGCATCAGGGCCACCTCCAGCCATTTAGAATAGGCGTCCACCACTACCATAAAGGTCCGGCCATGAAAGGGTCTGGCAAGATCGATGGGCACACTCGACCAGGCTGCCTTGGGTATCTCCCAGGTATTACCCTTAGCTGCTGGCGGTGCAGGTCTCGACTCTTGGCATGCTTGACAGGAGGCAACTCACGAAGTGATGGCATCGTCCATACAAGGGCACCAGACGTAACACCGAGCCAACGCCTTCATTTTGACGATTCCCGGGTAGCCGATGTTCAGAGCCTCAAGGATGCGTTGGTGGAGTCTTTGGGGAACCACGGCTTGGTCTCCCCACAGTAGGTAGCCGCGATGAGCCGAGAGCTCGTGCTGTCTGGTTGTAAACAGCTGGAACTCTGGTGTGAAAGACCCTTCCAGCCACCCCCCCCATACCCAGTTTAGTACACGTTTGATGGTGCGGTCCTGGGCAGATGTGGAGGCTACATCGGCGGCCGATACTGGCGCTGCTGGGTGGTCCTCAATTAGGAGGAGCGATGAAGCAGGAGCTGGGTCTTCCACAAGTGCTGGAAGAGGGCAACGACTGAGAGCGTGGGCATGGCCCATCGATTTTCCAGTGTGATGGACGAGCTGGTAGCTGTACACTGCCAGAAAGACAGTCCATCGCAGCATGCGTGGTGAGAGGACCAGTGGAGTTGGTTGATCACTGGCAAGGAGGCCCAGGAGCGGCTTGTGGTCAGTAATGAGGTCAAAGGTTCTCCCATAGAGGTATTCGTGGAACCTCTTTACTCCAGCCACAAGTGCCAGTGCCTCCTTGTTGAGCTGGCTGTAATTCTCTTCGGCCGGAGACAGCGACTGGGAGAAGTAGGCAAGTGGTGCTTCTCTTCTGTCTGGAAACCGGTGACTGAGGATGGCGCCGATGCCAAAGGGCAAAGCGTCACAGGCCTGGCTTCACAGGCCTGGTACCAGCACACTGTCCGATGAGAGGAGGGCTTTGACTGCGTTGAAGGCTGCCGTTTCCCGATGACCCCAGGACCACGGTACCTTTGTGCTGAGGAGGCAGTGTAGAGGCTCGGCTAGTGTTGCTTTGTGGGGCAGGAACATGTTGTAGAAGTTCAGCAGCCCCAGGAACGCCTGCAACTCCGCCTTGCTTTTTGGAATCGGGGCCTGCTGAATGGCTCGGATCTTGGATGCCGACCAGAGGAGTCGATAAGGTAGCCCAGGAACTCTACCTGCAGAACGGCGATCTGGCACTTTTCTTTTTTCACCTTGAGCCCGGCCTCCTGGAACCTGGTCAGCACAGCACGGATGCGCTCAAACAGCTGCTGATTTGAGTCTGCGGATACCAAGACGTCATCAAAATATGGCACCACGCCTGGAAGCCCCTGCAGGAGACGGTCCATGAGGCTTTGAAAGATGCCAGGAGCCACATTCACCCTGAACTGCAAACTGAGGCACTGGAACGCCCCTTGGTGGGTGACGATCGTCTGGGCTTCAGCAGTAGCATCGTCGACAGGCAGTTGTTGATAGGCTTGGGCAAGGTCCAGTTATTGAAGACCCTGGGTGAGGACCCAGGGAATGCAGCAGGTGGTGAACAACGAGAAACCGGGTAAGTGTGCTACTGAAGTGCCTTGTTGATGGTGCACTTGTAGTCGGCGCAGATTCTTACTGATCCGTCCTGCTTGACAGGCATGACGATGGGGGTTTCCCACTTGGTGTGGTCAACTGGCTACAAAACTCCTTGGGCGATCAGCTTGTCAAGTTGTTCGTCCACCTTAGCCTTGAGAGCAAATGGGACCTGGCGTGGCTTTAGCTTGATGGGGGTGACTTGTGGATCTAGGCTGAAGGAGATGGGCGTACCTGTATATTGGCCCAAAGTGCCATCGAAAACCTCAACAAAGTCTTTGATTAGGCCATCAACCTCTGCGTCGGAGATGCAGTTGATGCCGGTGACTTCCAGGCCGAGGGCATCAAACCAGTCTAGCCCTAGGAGGCTAGGCCACAGGCCTTCGACCACCACCATTTGGAGCAGGCCTGAAAAATTCTTGAAAGCGACCCAGAACTGGCCAACACCTACCTCGGGGATGTCATTTCCCTGGTAGTTTCTCAAATGTATGCGGTTTGGGTCGAGTTGCCTCTTGGACAGCTTGGGCATGAGTCTTTTGATGGTGCTCCAGGATATGACGGACAAGGCAGATCTCCATGTCACATGGAGCTCCTTCGATGAGCACGGTGGCATGTAGCTTGCAACGTGTAGGCGAGTTGGTTTGGCCAATCATGGTTTTGGATGGGTAGTGGCAGTTGGTGAGGGCGAAGCAGCTTCCCATGGTGGACCAGGGGGAAGACTTGGACTTGCGAGATGGTGAAGGGGGGGTGTTAGACGGAGTCTATCGACAGACCTTAGTGATGTGGCCCCTCCTGGATCATCGCCGACAGATGGCGTCTCTGAACCGACACTTGGCATGGGAATAGTTGCCTCCACAGCCGGCACATTATGACTGGCCCGTGGACTTCTGTTTGAACTTCCTGCACTCCCACTTTGTCTGGTGCACGTCATCGTCTTCACCGGAGGATGCCTCATCACTGCTGGCCTCTTCGTGATGCACAGGGACTGGCTTCTTAGCAAGACGCGGGCTACTGGCCTTGTGGATTTCCTGGGCGGAGAGTTCAGCAGCTTCTGAGGCCATGGCCTCCTCAATGGCCTTCTGCAGAGTTAGGTCTGGCTTGGCGAGGAGATGTCGTTGCAGACCCGGACCCCACAGATGATTCGATCCATCAGGGGCATCATCTAAGTCTTGGAACTTGCAGTGCATTGCAGCCTGTCGGAGGGCGGCAGTGTAGTTGTTAATTGACTCCCCCTCTGCCTGGTTCCGGTGGTAGAATGCATGGCGGGCAGCAATCTTGGACGGCTTTGGCGCGTAGTGGTTGCGGAGCTTCTCTTGGATTGTGTCCCACGGCTCTGCCTGGACTGCTAGAGGCACAACCAATGCTTGGGCCATCTCGAACACCTCGGGCCCTCAGAGACTGAGGAATAGGCCCCGCTTACGCTCCTCTGACACTTCCATCAGCTCGTTGGCTTGGAGGTAGCAGTCAAACCGAGCGAGGTAGGAGTCCCATGATTCAGAGGCTGGGGCAAACGGCGGTAGAAGCACGAGTGAAGCCATGGTTGCGATGCCAACGTGGAGGGCGATGGATGGAACACAGTGCTCTAGCCAGAATGATCAGCTCTGAATTGATTCTGTTCACTGATTTCGCTCGGTCTTTCAGCTCAGTGATTCAGCTCAGCTTAGAGGGTGGCCGCATCTGGCTGTGCTCTGATGTCCATCAATCCCATCCTCGTCACCAGTGTTAAATAGTGGATAGACATAGCAGACTATGCAGCGATTTCTCCAAAGCAGCTCTTTATTTGTAAGCTGGAACAGAACTGAACAGCAAGCAGCTCAACCAGCCTATAAAGGCAGCCGGCTGTCAACATTGTAGCAACAACAACCCAGGGTTTCCCGCCTAAAGTAACTGACATGGACTTGAGTGAAAACTATATACAAGATACTCCTGGTGGCTAGGGGGAGAATTTCAATACATAATACATAACAAGATAGATATCCTCTTACATTTCCCAGATAGGCACACAGACTGAAACTGCGGGAGAAGAACCTCCCCCCTTTCCTCCTGCCTATCGCTCATCCTGAGCTGATCTAGGCAGACCTGCATTCCAAGCAGGCAAAACAAATCACACAGACAACTCAGCACGAAGGGCTGTCTGCTTCTGAAGAGACAGATGCTCCAGATTCCATTTCCGATTCTTCAGGAGGTTTGGGGTTTATTTCAGGGTGCGGGGCAGGTGATTGGGTCAGAGCCGGGACAGAGACAGGGTCCAGAAGAACTGGGCTGAGACAGGGCTGGGGCAGATTTAAGAGGCATGGGTTCAGAAAATAGGTTAGGGCAAAACCCTGGGTTGGGGCAGGTCATGGGGGGCAGGAAGGAGAAGGGGACTTCTCTTCCTCAACAGTCTGAATTCTGGGGACTACTGGCTAAATGGAACACATGGATGGGCAGAGAGTGGGGATGGGGCATATTGCAAAAAAAATTTTAATTTGACAGAAACAACGTTACAATCATCCAAACCCATATTATACCTTCCTACCTCAGACTGGCAAAGCAGGTTTCATGGGTCAGCCCTATTAGCTTGACACACACATCAGGAACGGCCTTCCTTCCCCTGCCGATTTAAAGCCAGCTGTTTTACAGATCCTAATTTCCTCCAGAACAGTTACAGCTCTTCAGACATTCACAGATTCACACTCTTTCACCATTCACATGACACCCCTATTAATACCTTAACAAGCTGTTTTATATACAGATAGGTAGCCGTGTTGGTCTGCCATAGTCAAAACAAAAAAATTTCCTTCCAGTAGCACCTTAAAGACCAACTAAGTTAGTTCTTGGTATGAGCTTTCGTGTGCATGCACACTTCTTCAGATACATACAAGGAGTATCTTGGTATGAGCTTTCGTGTGCATGCACACTTCTTCTGAAGAAGTGTGCATGCACACGAAAGCTCATACCAAGAACTAACTTAGTTGGTCTTTAAGGTGCTACTGGAAGGAAATTTTTTTGTTTAAGCTGTTTTATAGAGCACGATCTCAGGTCCTAACCAGAATGGATCTCCTTGGCATTTGTCCGTGACTTCTCGAGGTCTGCCAGTGTGTGTGTGTGTGTGTGTGTGTGTGTGTGTGTGTGTGTGTTATGGAGTCTCCTTTGGAGGTGCCCGAGGTGTGCCGATACTTCAAAAACGGTGCCCAGTTTCTCACCAGAGTCGGTCAGAAGGCACAGCTCGTAAACAGGGCAATATGACAGGCGAAATTAATGCCTTCTTAGCTCCACGTTCTGGCACCATATGATAGGTCTGCTTACAAACCCTGAACCGTCTTTGTCACAGAGAATCAATTATTGGTGGAGACAGGGATATTCCAATTAACACCTTTAATCAGTTGAGCAAAGGTAGCGCAAGCATGCCCAACAAAGGAACTGGAAAATGCCGGCACAAGGAAGTCCAGAGTTTTAAAAACTTTTCTTCACCCTCCTCCCTCCTCAGGGGCCTCTTGGCTGTAAATAAAGACCAGGCTGGTTAATAGCCCTTGAGCACTAGACACAGGAAAAGTAACTCCTTAACACAGACACCTCCTTTTGTTACATTCCACAGCCAGAGCTGATAAGGGGCAATTAACTAGTATCCCTAACAGAGAAACAGCTTCTAAAGAAAAGACAGATTACCCCTTGATTGGCTATAAACTGCTGACACATTTCTTAGAATGAAACTCCTGACAGATTCTTCAGCAGGAAACAGAACAAAGACAGCATTAATTTAGCAAGCACAATTGTACAGAAGCGAAGATGGCATTAGTTATGAATACAAACAATGGGACTGGCAGAGATGACGGGCAGAATCCGAGACCAGGAGAAAGAGACAGTGGAAGAAGATTGGAAGAAATTTAGATTAGCTTGATAAGTATTATAAAATTAATGAAGGTTAGAAAGACATGGGTTGGAAAATAATACGGTGTTCAGAGATGCTAATTAAGAAAAGGAATGGAATTGTCATAAAACTTTGGTAAATAAGGGAATGGATTTACTGACTGGATAATGAAAATAGAATACAGAACAGGGAGGTATGAGGGAGTCGGGGAAAGTAGGTTGAGAAAATAAGGTTTGAAATTATACTTGTTTATGTTTATGTCTGTTTTTATTGTTGTTGTTTTGTTTTTATATGTTCTTAATTGAAACTTCAATAAATATTATTAAAAAAAAGTTATGAACACAAACACACACACACACACACACACACACACACAGAGAGAGAGAGAGAGAGAGAGAGAGAGAGAAAGAGAGAATAAGAACATATTTCTGAGACCCTACAGTAGCAGCAACAAATTCTTACCCCTTATCTTTTGAATTGAAACATAAACCCATCATATTCTAGAAGAACTAAGGACTGGAACAGTCTGGTTAGGAAGCTAAAGAGATCTTCAGTTAACTCAACTTGTAGACTTTGCAAGAACATTTGATAATGTAGATGTGCTTGGAGCATTGGGCTATTTTATTAATACATATATATTTAAATTTAATATCTTCTTTTTCAGCCAGAGAGGCAATTGCCCATCAGAGTGACAACTTTCTGTTTTTATATTTCATATACATAGGAAACAATGTTATGAGAACCATTCATGGTGTGGGAGAGATGATGACTCAAATGGTCCTCAGCAGAGGTTCTATTTTTCCTCTTTCTGTACCTGATGTAGCCCCAAGTGTCCACTCAAGCAAGCAAGCCAACATTGTAGAGAGTGAAGATGTCACTGTCATGGACACCAAATTAAAAATCATTGAGATTTTACAGGTAAAGACCTTTACTTTAAATTTTTAAAATGAAACAAAGCACCAACAATATATATTATGTACTGTAACATCAAGGCATGAGCGTGAAGGCTTGTGGTTATGGTGACTCCAGTTTTTGAATTGTGATGTGGGGTTTTGACTCCAGCACAAGGCCATCTCACCAGCTAGTTAGTTTCCACTAGAGTTATGGCTAGTAACAGACTAATCTGGCAACTTCAATTTCTCTCAGTTTCTCAGTTTTCCAATTTTAAATTCTGTTTTCCACATTTGTACATTTCTACATCAATTTGCGATTTCTTTGTTTATTTAAAATCCTCATGAAAAGTTTAATTGCAGTTCTAATATACACATTTTTGTATGAAATTTTAACCAATATGCACATTTTGCAATCAATTTATCCCTATACACTATATTTTTGTTATTTTTCCAAAGGAGTTCATTTTATTGTACACATTTCCCTAAAATATGCATTTTTGTACACACTGGTTGAAGAACTGCAACAAAATTTTGAGAAGTGTGACTTTTGAAGGATAGCTGTGTCTCAGTGCACATTCTGGTGCGAGAAGTGTGAATTAGGTTTGTTGTTGTTTAGTCGTTTAGTCGTGTCCGACTCTTCGTGACCCCATGGACCAGAGCACGCCAGGTACTTCTGTCTTCCACTGTCTCCTGCAGTTTGGTCAAACTCATGCTGGTAGCTTCGAAGACACTATCCAACCATCTCATCCTCTGTCGTCCCCTTCTCCTTGTGCCCTCCATCTTTCCCAACATCAGGGTCTTTTCCAGGGAGTCTTCTCTTCTCATGAGGTGGCCAAAGTATTGGAGCCTCAGCTTCACTATCTGTCCTTCCAGTGAGCACTCAGGGCTGATTTCCTTAAGAATGGATAGGTTTGATCTTCTTGCAGTGGAAGGGACTCAAGAGTCTCCTCCAGCACCATAATTCAAAAGCATTAATTCTTCGACAACCAGCCTTCTTTATGGTCCAGCTCTCACTTCCATACATCACTACTGGGAAAACCATAGCTTTTACTATACAGACCTTTGTTGGCAAGGTGATGTCTCTACTTTTTAAGATGCTGTCTAGGTTTGACATTGCTTTCCTCCCAAGAAGCAGGCGTCTCTTAATTTTGTGGCTGCTGTCACCATCTGCAGTGATCATGGAGCGGAGCCCAAGAAAGTAAAATCTCTCACTGCCTCCATTTCTTCCCCTTCTATTTGCCAGGAGATGATGGGCCCAGTGGCCATGATCTTCATTTTTTTGATGTTGAGCTTCAGACCATATTTTGCGCTCTCCTCTTTCACCCTCATTAAAAGGATCTTTAATTCCTCCTCACTTTCTGCCATCAAGGTTGTGTCATCTGCATATCTGAGGTTGTTGATATTTCTTCTGGCAATCTTAATTCCGGCTTGGGATTCATCCAGCCCAGCCTTTCACATGATGAATTCTGCATATAAGTTAAATAAGCAGGGAGACAAAATATAGCCTTGTCGTACTCCTTTCCCAATTTTGAACCAATCAGTTGTTCCATATCCAGTTCTAACTGTAGCTTCTTGTCCCACATAGCGATTTCTTAGGAGACAGATGAGGTGATCAGGCACTCCCATTTCTTTGAGAACTTGCCATAGTTTGCTGTGGTTGACACAATCAAAGGCTTTTGCATAGTCAATGAAGCAGAAGTAGATGTTTTATTGGAACTCTATAGCTTTCTCCATAATCCAGCGCATGTTTGCAATTTGGTCTCTGGTTCCTCTGCCTCTTCTAAATCCAGCTTGCACTTCTGGGAGTTCTCGGTCCACATACTGCTTGAGCCTTCCTTGTAGAATTTTAAGCATAACCTTGCTAGCGTGTGAAATGAGTGCAATTGTGCGGTAGTTGGAGCATTCTTTAGCACTGCCCTTCTTTGGGATTGGGATGTAGACTGATCTTCTCCAATCCTCTGGCCACTGCTGAGTTTTCCAAATTTGCTGGCATATTGAGTGTAGCACCTTAACAGCATCATCTTTTAAAATTTTAAATTGTTCAGCTGGAATACCATCACTTCCACTGGCCTTGTTATTTGCAGTGCTTTCTAAGGCCCATTTGACTTCACTCTCCAGGATGTCTGGCTCAAGGTCAGCAACCACACTACCTGGGGTGTGCGAGACATCGATATCTTTCTGGTATAATTCCTCTGTGTATTCTTGCCACCTCTTCTTGATGTCTTCTGCTTCTGTTAGGTCCTTACCACTTTTGTCCTTTATTATGGTAATCTTTGTACGAAATGTTCCTTTCATATCCAATTTTCTTGAACAGATCTCTAGTTCTTCCCATTCTGTTGTTTTCCTCTATTTCTTTACATTGCTCGTTTAAGAAGGCCTTCTTGTCTCTCCTTGCTATTTTTTGGAAATCTGCATTCAATTTCCTGTATCTTTCTCTATCTCCCTTGCATTTTGCTTGCCTTCTCTCCCCCGCTATTTGTAAATCCTCATTGGACAGCCACTTTGCTTTCTTGCATTTCCTTTTCATTGGGATGGTTTTCATTGCTGCCTCCTGTATAATGTTACGAGCCTCCATCCATAGTTCTTCAGGCAATCTGTCCAGCAAATCTAAATCATTAAACCTGTTCCTCACTTCCACTGTTTATTCATAAGGGATTTGATTTAGATTGTAACTTACCGGCCCAGGGGTTTTTCCTACTTTCTTCAGTTTAAGCTTGAATTTTGCTATAAGAAGCTGATGATCTGAGCCACAGTTAGCTCCAGGTCTTGTTTTTGCTGACTGTATAGAGCTTCTCCATCTTTGGCTGCAGAGAATATAATCAATCTGATTTCAATGCTGCCCATCTGGTGATGTCCACGTGTAGAGTCGTCTCTTGTTTTGTTGGAAAAGCGTGTTTGTGATGACCAGCTTGTTCTCTTGACAGAACTCTTGACAAGCCTTTGCCCTGCTTCATTTTGCTCTCCAAGGCCAAACTTGCCAGTTGTTCCTTTTATCTCTTGATTCCCTACTTTAGCATTCCAATCCCCTATGAGAAGAACATCCTTCTTTGGTGTCACTTCTATAAGGTGTTATAAGTCTTCATAGAATTGGTCAATTTCAGTTTCTTCAGCACCAGTAGTTGGTGCATAAACTTGGATTACTGTTATGTTAAAAGGTCTGCCTTGGATTCGTATCGTTTCTCATTAAAATGCAAGCAAAATCAAATTGCTCCCCTATTCAACACATGTGCCTGATTTATTTGCACTATGGAAGACAGTTTCTATTAACAGATCTGCTAACAGTAGTTTTCAAAAAACGTGTGATCTTTTGAAATATTGCATTTTATTACATACCTTTTAAGGCAACAATAATAACCTTGGTTTCACAAGCAAATCATCTTCAGATGCTTCAGAAAACTTGCACAGAGGTTCAGAAATGTGTTGTGTCAATCTCTTGCTTTGTAGTTTATTCTTAGCGTTCGGCTTGACTACAGAATATCGTACATGCTGTCAATTTACAAGAAGGAATTTGGAGAGAGCAGTGAAAATGTTGATAGTTCAGTGACATCTCCCCCTGACACACCAACTCTCACATCAGGTATTGTTATTAAAGCGGAATAATTCAACATAATGATGATTCCTTTCAATAAGTGTTGAAATAAAAGATGAGTGGGCATTCACCTACTAGTTTAGGCAAAATGTTCAGAAACTCAAATGTGGGGAAACTTTGGAGATAATGGCTGGATAATTCTGACAATGCTTCAGACCTTCCTTACTCAATTTATGAGTTGTTTCCAACAAAAGTCTTGAATGACTTATAAAAAAAATAAATCCAGCTAACAGTGCAATGTTGAAAATCAATTTAATATAGATGAGACGGTGGTCAGATTGTAACACAAATTCCTCCACACACATTCCGGCCTTAGACTTTGCCTCCAAACCAATAGCCCTGTGGAAAATTTATGGTCAAATGCCTGGCAGGAGAGAATCATCTTTGACTGACACACACACAAATGTCAATGTTGGCTCCAAGCAAGCCTCCCTGGGGAAAGTATTCCATAGATGGGAAGCTATGATAAGGTTACCAGATTTTTTTCAATGAATCTGGGGACACTTTTTAACTTCAGTAGGAATGACAGGATTTTGTCACGGGACTGATTTGTAAATCCGAGGACTGTCCCCGTGAAACAGGGACGTCTGGTAACCTTAAGCTATGACTGAAAAGACCCAGTCTCTTGTGTCTGTCCTCCAGACTGCTGCCTCGCTTGCACATGTGGGAAAATTGCAAATCAGTTTGGGGACTCGTATGCCTGCTCTTTGACTCACGTTCTCCAATTGTACAGAGAATGTAATAGGTACTGCATTTATTTGATGGTGAAATCTCTCTGGCTCTGTAATGCAAAGTCAGATCACAGATTCAGGGACTTTATTTTCTAGTTTAGTTGTTACGTTCTAGGTATGATTTTTGGTGGAGGAGAAAGTGCCTGCTCCCTGTGTCCAGAGGTTGAGTATTGTTTGAACATGCATTCCAAGAATTGGATCGTACGTAGGTGTTCTGTTTTGTTCAGTAACTTGAAGTTTAGTTGCCCTATTTTTATTTATTGCTTTTTATTTGTGGGTTATGTGACCAAGCATAGGTTGCTGTGGTCAAAAGGCTAGTGAGTGAGCTGCTGTCATCCTTGGATAATGTGGTAATAGTGTCCTTTGATTTCTTTTTTTGTGTCATACCATGGTCGTTCATTCCTAGGACAAAATAAGTAAGGGGGTGTAGTAATTTTTGTATTGCTAACTTTACCAAAATCTCATTTCATAGGAGTTGTTCCTAATATAGATGAAATTGCTGCTGAAGCAGAAACTATGTTTGCTGGCAGGTAAGCTCTAAAATGGCTCCATTCCTTCCATTTTTATACTTGGCCAACTTCGCCTCCCCCCCCCCCCATCATCCTCCTGCTTTGTAATACTAACAAACACTTCCTGTTTACTCTTTTCCCTTTCTCCTGCTTGCTGATGTACTGCTACTTCAGTGGTAGAACTTTTAATTTGTAGAATGCTTTATAAACTTTTTAATGACTCAGCCTTGAATCACAGTAGCTTCTATCTAGTAGACATAGACTGAATATTTGATTTTTAAAAAATGTTTTTATTTGCTGGTTATATTATACTGCTTTGAGATATTCTAAGTTGACTAAATAAATAAATAGCTGTTGAAATGAGCCCAATGAACAATGTGTGAGCTTCAGTATTCCAGAAATGCAACACCTCTCATCATGGAATCTGGTCAGGCTACTTATATATTTTATGTGTTTGGTTTATGTGTTTTGTTTGTTATGGCTGTAATGTTTTTGATATATTGTGAGATGGCTTAGAAGAGGATACTCTGAAAAGCAACCTATAAATAATAAGATAAACCTCATTGTCAGAGCTATCTAGTGATCAAGCCATAGCTTTTCAGACACATAACTGAGTAGAGTTTTTCAGTTTATAGTGCTTTTACATTTTTGCATCAAGTTCTTTACGCTTGCTAGTTTATGGTGGTTTTAAAGTGATTTTATGCTGTTGGTCTTACTATTTTGTATTGTTTATAACTAGTTTTGTTGTGTGACATGTGTGTGTGTGTTTACACACACACAATATCTCTTGTTACACTGAACTGGTTCGTACATAATGCTAAGCCAGACATGTTCCTAGAAAGGAGATTGTAGTCATATTGCTCTTCCTCTAGTCCTCCTGCTAAGCTATGGTTTGGCTGAGCTGTGACTCATGGTTTGTCTTGCACCAGGCAAATCATGAGCTGTAAACCCAAGAACAAACCTTGGTCACAGCTCCTAGGTTGCTACCCACTTGTGGTAAGTACAATTAGCTTTATTGTGCAGCTGAACCTGAGCTAGGGCTCCTGTTAGAAGTGTTTATTTTTTGGCAAATTTCCTTAAAATAGCTCAAAAATGTCATTTCCCCCCTGAGATTTTGCTAAAAAAAGATCACCACTCCACAAAACAACTTTTGTGTCCAGATTTTCACTTTTTGAAAATGGCAACCCTAGCATGAGCCTACTTTGTGCTCTCGTTCCTTCTGTCTCCTTCCACCAGTAGCATATTATTTAGAACCATATTAAGTGTTAGGAGTCTAGGCTTGAGAACACAGTAAACGTACGTAATTAAAAAGCAGGATTTGTTGCAAAAACAAGCAGTTAGCTCCGGACTGCTTTAGCCAAGCATCTGGCATCATTACTTAAGTTGACCCCTCTGAAGAGTTCTTCCAGCATCGACAGTTTGAACCTGTGACCCTTACGTCTCTTGTTTTCTCGCGATGTGCTAAGTACTCTTCTGAGTCAAACATGGCCTTGTGTCTCTCAAAGGCCCTCTGGGCCTCTTTTGTCCATCGGAACAGTCTCTTACCCCTTAAACAATCCATGAGGGGAGACATTAGTCTCAAGTATCCGGATATAAACTTACAGTAGTAATTCACGAAACCCAGGAATCGTTGCAAGTCTTTCTTGGTTCTGGGTTCCTGCCATGTCAGCACTGCCTTCACCTTGGCAGGATCCATGTGTGGATCAGGGGTGATGCGATAGCTCAGGAACACCACCTTGGTCACGTCAAACTGACCCTTTTCTAACTTGGCATACAACCAATTTTCTCTGAGCCGCTGCAGCACTTCTTCCATGTATTTTACACATTCTTCCAGGGTGTCTGAGTAAATCAAGAGATTTAGATAAGACAACACTGTAGAGTCCACCAGACCCCCCCCCAACACATGATTGATGAACACCTGGAACATCGCAGTTCTGGATTGTAATCCAAACGGCATGACTAGGTACTCGAAACTGCTGTATCTTGTACAAAAGGTGGCCTCCCACTCATCTCCCACTCTCACCCGTATGAGGTTGTAAGCTGCCCTCAAGTCAAGCTTTGTGAAGATCTTTGCTGATCTCAGCCTCTCCAGCAGATCCCCAGTGCGTGGCAGGGGATAGTGGTTGGGCACTGTCAGATTTCAGTGATTACAGACTTCAGGAGTCTGTAATCATTGCAGAGCCTCAACTCTGAGGTGTCGTGTTTCTTCACGAAGAGCACAGGGGCGCTCCCAGGGGTCTTAGATGTGCTCAGGCTTTGGGTCCACGCTCGCCCCTGACAGGGATCCCTGGAGCTTCCTGTCTGCACACTGTTGCACCATGTGTGTTGCTGAGCCACTCCTTCCAACGTTTTTCCCTTTCAGTTGGTGAAATTCCAGGAAAGTACCCTCCTGGTGGCACCCAGTTGCATAGGGTCCTTCCCTTCCCTTCCTGCTCCTCTTGGGACCAGCAGCTCACATTCTCCACTGGCACATAGGTACTGGGGGTTAAAGGCCTTGCCTGACCTCGGTGTATCCTGGTGCGCTCCTGCAGTCTCAAGCCCAGCTGTAATGAAGCCTGCCCAACTGCTTGCAGTGTAGGCTATGGGGGTATCGAAGCCAGTTCACCCAAAATCTGCTCATTCAGCCCCGCCTTATATAACGCAACCAGAGATTTCCCCTCCCATCCCAGTTGCGGGACGTACATATGAAACTCCAACCAATACTCTGCAACTGTCCTGTTTCCCTGCTTGAGGCTCATGAGCTTCTGGGCGAGTGCCGCCTCCCGCATCAGATCTAAAAATATGCTGTCCATCGTTTTCACGAAGGCATCCAAGTTGGCAAGTACCACATCATTGCTTAACATGAGGGGGGTCACAATGTCGAGCTCTTCCCTCTAAGAGGCTAATGAGGAATGCCACCTTTTCTCTATCGTCTTGAAATTCTGCCCCTCGAAGGCTCAGGAAATAAAGGAAGGCTGTTTTGAAGGCCACGTACTCTGAGGGCTTTCCCGAAAATCACAGGGGGCGGGGCAGCACTAGGCTCTTGGACTGTCTTCCACATCTCATGTCAACTGTCTGCCCTGCTCCCCCACCACTCCTTCCGAGCTATTGATCTGTGCCTTCAATTCCAGATTATGTTGCCACAATACCTGATAAGGATCCGCAGGCATGTTCTGGCCTCCTTCTGTCCCCCCCCCCCCGGGCAGCTGGGAGTTGTTGTTGTCTTTCCATTATCAGCTTTTTCAACTGCCGACTAATGCAAATAATTGTTGAGAAGGGTCAATCTGTTAGGAGTCCAGGTTCCTGGCTTGAGAAAACAGTAAATGTCCGTAATTAAAAAGGAGGATTTATTGCAAAAACAAGCAATTAGCTCCAGACTGCTCTAGCCAAGCATCTGGCATCATTACTTAAGTTGGCCCTTCTGAAGAGTTCTTCTGGCATCGACAGAAGATATTGAACCTGTGACCCTTACGTCTCTTGTTTTGTTTCCTGTCTATCAGCCATCCTATTCGTCTATGTCTCGGGCTCCTTGGGTCATCTGCCTCCCCTTCCTGTGACGAAAGGCTGTCTGTCTCGCTTTTCGCTCCTGTTTGTGCTTCCTGTGAGCTTGGCTGTATTCCAGCCAGCTCTCAGCTACTGCCTTATCAGCCTACGGTTCAAGGTCAGGAAGAGGCGAAGCCTGCAGCTGTCGGCTCTCCTCTGCCTGAGTGAAATCCAAGCCTCTCTGTTCCTGGCTACTTTCTGCAGATGGCTGCAAACCTTCGCTTGGAGATGGTGTGTTCATTACATTAAGCTTATGAATACACGGGCTCTTCCTGATCCTGCTTTGGAAATTCCCCCTTCAATCCCAAAATGACTTGCTATGTGGCCTTGGGAGGCTGGTGTACCAGGCTCATAGATTCAGTTGCACAGTTCTTTGGGTAGCTAAGGGGTCTCAAACCCTTGGTGAGTTAGGGACTTCCCCTGCATGTAAAGACAGGCTTTGGCGGACTGAGTGGATGAGACCAATAGTGAGTCCAATGGTCAAGAAGGCAGTTTCTGCACGTGCTGTAGTTCAGAGGGCTGGATGGGAATTGTCAACTTGGGAAGGTAGCACATCAAGAAGAAGGAAAACTGATCCTAACCCTCTGCTGCTTTCAGGGACTGGGCAGAGGAGGAATGGTGGAGACCGTCTCCCCATCCTGACCCCTGCAGGGAGGAGGAAGAGGATGAAAGTTTAGATGTATAACCGTGGTTTAAGGGAGGTCACAGCTCAGAGGCAGATGAGGGGAACAGTTGGGAAATAATGGGAGAGGAAGAGGCAGGACCAGAACGGCAACTGACTGACACGGTCTTTAGAAAGCATTCCAGACCCCCCTCCCCCCTCCCAGAACCTGGCAAGCCTTAAAAGTAGGAGGGCAAAGAGCTCAAAGACATAAGGCATGAAGCAGCCCCCTTAGAAGTGACAAATGAGGAGGTGGGAGAGGTGTGTGTGGGGGGTGGAGATTAACTCAGCACAACACCATTATCCAAGAGGCTGGGTTCTATAGCCTCTCTCTGTAATATTGAAATAAAAAAGCATGGTAATAAACTTTTTCTTGGTTTTATACTTTCCTGGCAACCAGCTGGGAGCTGCTGACATCATCCTGACATCATCCTCGTGGCATAGCCCTACACAAATCCAAAGTGAAGCCCCCAAGACAGTTGAATGGTGCCTTGTTCACTTCCTTCTGGGAGCTCCTACAGCCATGCAAGTGTCAAACATCTTGCTCTGTTTTCCTTTGGACCACATCAGCAAGGCCGAGAGCAGGCTCTTATTGTCTGGGTAGCCCATGACCCCCATACACACCCCAAGAGAGGTCACTTCGGTGCTGCTAACTAACACAGCAGTTTGATTTCACCCCTGGAGGCACACTCCATTGTCTCTCAGGACAGACAGATGCCAACAACAACTTATGTCAACTCCCTGTGTTGAGAGAAAGGAGTGAACAAGGCGCTGGGTTTTTATCCTTTTTACCAGGCCGAATGTTTTCACTTGTTTTTTTGTTTTTTTGTTTTTTGTGCAGAAAAGAAAAAAATGCAGTGCAGCTGGATGATGAAGGTGGCAGGACATTCCTGCGAGTCCTCATTCACCTTATTATGCATGACTACCCTCCTTTGCTTTCTGGAGCCCTGCAGCTGTTGTTTAAACACTTCAGCCAACGAGCAGAAGTTTTGCAAGCCTTTAAACAGGTAGACCAATTAAAGCTATTTCTTTACATATTTTTCAGTTGCTAGTGATGTATGTCAGTAAGTCTACCTCCTATAGAATTTAGCCAGAACATTTATGCAGTGCCTGTGTCTGTGTTGATGGAAGACTTGGAGACTTGTCTGATGCTGCTTTTCAGGAGAGAGAACCCTCCCTGACCCACTTACTGCAGTGTTTTAACTGGGCTGTACCAGAGGCATACAGCGTGCAAAGTTTTTCCCTCTTCCAAGCTTGTACAAGTAGGAAAGAAGATTCTTTTTTGGTGTTTGACAGTTGCTGCATAATGACCTTCTACCTTCCATTAAAATGGTGCTATGCTTATTAGCTGCAGTTCTCTGTTAAGTGACAGCTGAGTGGTTGGCATGTTTTGTGGCAGGAAAAGGACCTAATTGGGAAATTAATGAACTTGCTCCAGCAAAAGATGGGAGATGATTATTCAGGAGTAAGAGATACCCAAGGCTGTGTGTGCCAGGATGCTATGTAAATGCAGAAAAGCATCAGAAAAATAATGAATGACCTGCAGTGTCCACCTACCTAAAAAAACTCAGATTGTTTTTTAAAGCAACTTTCTTGCCTTTCTATTTGCAAAGATTGTTCTTTAAAATGTGGGACAAAGCTTGAGGAAATTTCACATAACAATTTCAAACAGTAGTAAGAGGCTTCATTACCTTGTATAGGTTCTTTCTCCATCCAAATTTAGCAAAAAAGAGAATTGGTTTTTTATAGCAAAAAAACTGCAGAATAGATTCTGCAAAATAAGAGCAACAATACAAGCGTTGTTTATCTGCATAATTTAGGCCAATTAAAGACATGGCATCTGATGTGATAGGAATATAGGAGGCTGCTTTCACTGAGTCAGCCCATTGGTTCAGCTGGCTTGGTATTGCCTATTCTGAGCCGGTGGGGTTCTCCTGGATTTCAGACAGGGAACATTCCCAGCCCTGCCTGGATACAGTAAGGGTTGAACTTGGGATGTTCTGCATGCATGTCAGATGCTCTACCACTAAGTTATAGTCTTTTCCCAGTGTCATAGTATTTAACTTACCCTGGTGCAGAATTTTTCTTAAAATCTAATTAATGAAGTCATCCATAAATTATGTAACAGAATTCTGAATCTGCATTGTTGGGAAGAAATGGGCACCAACCTGCAAAGGTGTAGCTAGCTGAGATTTCTGTTCGTTTGCATGTTTATATAGAAAAACATGCAAATCCTTAAATAGCAAGAGTCCTCTGCAGTAGAGGAATATTTGCTGATGTTAGGTGTTATCTTTCTGTACTGCTTCATACGAGCCTTGTCACAGTATTTATAGAGTTAATGTAGGGAAAACTGACAACTTCAGTTTCATTCAATGTCTTCATTAATAATCTTTGCAAGCATGTAGCCTTGTAACCAATTTTACAGATGTTGATAAATTGAGAAATCATAATGAAAACCTTTTAAAGAAAGATGTTCTAGACATCTTGTCAGAAAATGAACAAATTGCAAGTCATTTTAGGAACCCCCCCATATTATTGCATTATGAAGGAAATAATCCCTGATGTTCAAAAAGGGATCTGTATGTCTTCTTGCAAAATTAGTTGAATTAGGAGAAAATGACAATTTCCCCCATATTAAAAAGAAAAAGGAGGTTACCATTTTTTCTAATTTGATTAATTTTGCAGAGGCGCATCCAAAGAATTCACACACATTAATGTGTTTTCCCCCTTAAATAACTTACATTTTGTTCATTTCTTACTAGATGCCTGAAATGTCTCTTTTCAAATGTTTTCATATTACCGTAACTTCCCAATTCTGTTTCAAGTTTATCATTTTTCTTATCACTGTTCAGATTTGGAGTTCATAATTTCAGTGATTGCCACATTTTCTTTCATCAGTTAAAATGATATATTACCTTGGTGTTCCAATGATGTAAAGTCCACATTCAGTATCTTTATTTTTGAACTGGTTTGTTCATACATGTTAATCACCAGGCAACTAAAGCATTAAGTGGCAATTTGCATGCGTAAGTGAGCCATCGTACATCAAATGAGATGAGAAGGAACTTTCATATCTTCACCAAAAGAGTGATTCTCCATTGAATTAGTTCATACATTTAGCTGCAAGTTGTCAATTGTTGAGTAATCAGTTGATGCAGAAATAAGTGATGTGTATCAATGGGTGAACCATATGATTTCTCTTGCTTTTATGTATAAAAAATATTCTTTGGCTTGCTAATGTGATCTGTTGAAGGGTAAAAAAAAATCAATGGGCCTTATAAAAAGTCAAATCAAGGAGTTGATTGCAACTATAGTACAAAATGCAGCTCTGATGACATCTTTTTTTTAAAAAAAAAGTAGTGAAACTTTTGTGAAATTTTGGGATTTACAGGTTCAGTTGCTGGTGTCTAATCAAGATGTGGATAACTACAAGCAAATTAAAGCTGATCTTGACCAGCTAAGGCTTACTGTAGAAAAATCTGAACTTTGGGTTGAAAAGAACAGCAGTTATGAAAGCGGAGAGCTGGGCGAAAGTCAGGCAAAAGGAAGCGATGAGCCCATTGAGGTGGGTGTTCTTGTTTTGATCCCTGCACATTTCACTTTTATTTATTTAGAATATTTATATGCCACCATTCAATAAAAGGTTCTCAAGCTGGTTTACACAGTAAAACTGGGCAACAGTTAAAATGTTCCTAAAACACATTTCACCAGAGTTTTGTTTTATGTTTGCATTCTGTAGACTTCACTGGTAAGAAGCTGCTTCAGCCCATCTGCACCACCACAGGGATAGCCTAACTTCTGTTGTCTTTGCTCTGATAACCTCTAGGTTGGATTACACCATGTGTTCTATGTGGGGCTGCTTGCCCCACATGGTGCAGAAGCTTCAGCTGCTGCAGCCAGGTTACTTGCCAGGGCAAGACAGTTTGGGCAAGACAGTTTGGGTGATCCTGGCCTGACTGCACTGGCTGCCAGTTAGTTTCTTGGCACAATTCAAAGTGCTGGTTTTGACATATAAAGCCTTAGGCCTGCAATACTTCAAGGACCACCTTTCCCCATATGAACTGACCCAGACCCTGTGATCATCATCAGGCGAAAACATTCCTCTTCTTCCAGGCCTTTGGCTGATTAAACACTGCTGAGGGAACAGTGAGCATTAACGTCTCTCCCAAGCACTCTTGCTGACTTGCTGGGCCTTCATTGGCCTCATGAGAATAGAAGAATAGAAGCCCCTGCACCTGTATTACTGAGCACCAGATCCAGGTGGCACAAGATGTTAACATCCAGTAGTGCTGGAACTTCTCTTCACCACACCCAGGTCCTATCAATTGTTAGGGGAGGCTATTGACTCCAGCTCCCATTAGCCACAAACACTCAGCATGGCCAACAGAGAGGATGGAAGCTGTAGTGTAGCAGCAGCTGGAGGGCAGGGCTTTTTACAGCCAGAACTGGCTAGAACTTAGTTTCGGCACCTCTCGGTTGGGTGCCATGTGAGGAATTTATGATCTTCAGATCATAAAAGCACACTTTTGCTTCGTGTGCCAGCTCCCTAAAATCAGCCGGGTAATCAGCATTGTGCAGCTGCTTCAAAACATATCAGAGATCAAGTTTCCCACAGAAAGCAATAAAACACTCATGAAAGCAGTAAAGATCAGTCAAGTAATTAGTTTATTTGGCAGGCATTAAAATGCCTTACTGTTCCTATTTTCAAGCATCTACTACAGCTGCTATGCTTGAAGTCCTAGCTTTGCTTACTGTAAGGATATCAGGGGGTTACTCAAGAGCAATCAGGGAAATGCTTCCCTGGTCGGCTGTAAAGCTTTGTTATTGGTGCCAAAAACCCTTCACCATGCAGAGCGCCACTATTCCGTGGCTCGCTCATTCACTGGCAGAATCTGTGAGTGGGCGGTCCTTAAACATTCCCCAACAGAGTAGTTTATTGACACCCAATCTGCGCTTTCCCTCTCGGTGCGGAAGCTTACTGTGCAGGGAGGACGTGGGTAAGGGAGGACCTCTCTCCTCCCCGCTGTGCTCAGGCAAGGTGTCCTGGCACCGCTTCGCCTCCTCTCAGCCCTGAAGTTCCTCTCCACTGGAGTCGTGGTTACTCTCCTCCGCTGAGGAGGTGCTGCTTCCCATGATCTTTGGGGGCTCTCTGTAATCCACCCGGCTTTTCCCCTCTCACCCCTGAGCCGATGGCAGTTCCCTGACACTTACCAACTGCAAAACTTCCTTCCTACATCTTGCAGGCTAGGGAGATAATACAGAACTGAACAACAGCTCTCTGTCTCCTGTAGGAACTGTGCGTGTTCAGAAAATGATTCCCATAGAATGTGTCCATCTGTAGAAAACATTCCAGCACTTCGCTGCTTCTTAAATCTTCTTTCTATTTCTGGAAATGAAAGAATACACTCTCACTCACTCAACCCAACACACCATTGCCATTCTAAGAGAATGAGGGAGGTGTTTGTGGTGGGTTCTGTCACCTCTTTTTCTAGAAAAACAACACTGCTGGCAATGTCTTTTTCTAAAGATACAGGTACTGGTACTCACCATGAAGTTGTTTTGGTGCCACACATCCAAAATTTAGAACCTCAAAGCCAAAGTGAGAGCATTTGGGTCAAAATTAAGGGAGAGAAGAATAACAGTGACCTCATTGTGGGAGTTTACTGTAGATCCCCAAGCCAAACAGAGGACATAGATGATGCCTTCCTGGAACAGATGGCCAAGCATGCAAAAGAAAGGGAGATAGTAGTTATGGGGGACTTCAATTACCCAGATATTTGTTGGATGTCAAACTCAGCCAAGAGCATAAGGTCAAACAGATTCCTCACTGGCCTTGCAGACAACTTCATTGTCCAGAAAGTGGGAGAAGCAACAAGAGGAACAGCCATTTTAGATCTGGTCCTAACCAATGTTGATGACCTGGTTAATGGGGTAGAAGTGGGGTGCCACAGGGTTCTGTCTTGGGCCCGGTCTTATTCAACATCTTTATCAACGACTTGGATGATGGACTCAAGGGCATCCTGATCAAATTTGCAGATGAAACCAAACTGGGAGGGGTGGCTAACACCCCAGAGGACAGGATCACACTTCAAAATGACCTTGACAAATTAGAGCAGTGTTCCCCAACCTTGGGCCTCCAGCTGTTTTTGGACTACAATTACCATCATCCTTGACCACTGGTCTTGCTAGCGAGGGATGATGGGAGTTGTAGTCCAAAAACAGCTGGAGGCCCAAGGTTAGGGAACACTGAATTAGAGAACTGGGCCAAAACAAACAAGATGAATTTTAACAGGGAGAAATGTAAAATATTGCACTTGGGCAAAAAAAATGAGAGGCACAAATACAAGATGGGTGACACCTGGCTTGAGAGCAGTACATGTGAAAAGGATCTAGGAGTCTTGGTTGACCACAAACTTGACATGAGCCAACAGTGTAACGTGGCAGCTAAAAAAGCCCATGCAATTCTGGGCTGCATCAATAGGAGTATAGCATCTAGATCAAGGGAAGTAATAGTGCCACTGTATTCTGCTCTGGTCAGACCTCACCTGGAGTACTGTGTCCAGTTCTGGGCACCACAGTTCAAGAAGGACACTGACAAACTGGAACGTGTCCAGAGGAGGGCAAGCAAAATAGTCAAAGGCCTGGAAACGATGCCTTATGAGGAACGGCTAAGGGAGCTGGGCATGTTTAGCCTGGAGAAGAGGAGGTTAAGGGGTGATATGATAGCCATGTTCAAATATATAAAAGGATGTCACATAGAGGAGGGAGAAAGGTTGTTTTCTGCTGCTCCAGAGAAGCGGACACGGAGCAATGGATCCAAACTACAAGAAAGAAGATTCCACCTAAACATTAGGAAGAACTTCCTGACAGTAAGAGCTGTTTGACGGTGGAATTTGCTGCCAAGGAGTGTGGTGGACTCTCCTTCTTTGGAGGTCTTTAAGCAGAGGCTTGACAACCATATGTCAGGAGTGCTCTGATGGTGTTTCCTGCTTGGCAGGGGGTTGGACTCGATGGCCCTTGTGGTCTCTTTCAACTCTATGATTCTATGATTCTATGTGCACCAATGTCTTTTTCTGTATTTCTGCTCCAACTGACTAGAATGATTATTTTCTTAGCCTTCCTTCTTTCCTTCCTTCCGCAAACCTTGGGTTCCTTCTTACATGCGTGTTAGGTTCCAATATTATTGACACTTATCACCTGACATTCCTATTAGAGGGAGTGATACTTAGTGCTAAATACTGTATAATGGCTACTGTAACTGTATGGGATTTCAGGGAGAAATGCCAGATTTCAGACAATACAGTGGTACCTTGGGTTAAGAACTTAATTCGTTCTGGAGGTCTGTTCTTAATCTGAAACTGTTCTTAACCTGAAGCACCACTTTAGCTAATGGGGCCTCCTGCTGCCACTGAGCTGCCGCTGCATGATTTCCGTTCTCATCCTGAAGCAAAGTTCTTAACTCAAGGTACTATTTCTGGGTTAGCGGAGTCTGTAACCTGAAGTGTCTGTAACCTGAAGTGTATGTAACCCGAGGTATCACTGTATAAAGATCAAAGGCTACTGAAAAGCTGTACCTCCTCTTTCCTAGCAAAAAGGAGAAATTTGATTCAGTGCATGTTAGAAATTCACCTCTTCCCTGCTCTGACATCCCCAGAGGGATTTCCTTCTTCTGACCTTTTCCCCCCACCTGTCTTTCATTGGGTCTCTAGTCTCATATATGTAAACCTGAGGGCAGGGCATGTATATTTTGACTTATATGCAATGCTTAGTTGCTATGAACACTCTGCAAATAATAACACAAATTCTAAAACTAATCCAAATACTAACAAGAAATAACAAAAATTGAAGAGACATTTTATAGTGTGTATATTATCAATATCAATTTTCATACAGTTATCATACCTTCTTTGTGCTGGACACATTAGCATTTTAGGCTGTGATCCTGTGCCTATTTATCTTGGTACTAAGCCCTGTTGAACTCAGTGGGATTTACTTCTGAATTCTGTACTTTAATTCTCTAGCTCACCTTGGGTTAATATTTGCCCACTGTTAGTGGAAGATTGTTTTACATGGTTTCCATGCATGTTGGTACTGCACTTCAAGATTTTGGAGTTAATTTTTTCCCTCCCTCCCTATCTTTTTAATTATAGGAGTCAAATATTTTAAGTCCAGTCCAGGATGGGAGTAAGAAACCTCAGATTGACAGTAACAAGAGCAACAACTACAATATTGTTATGGAGGTATGTTGATAAAATGCTTCAAAGTATCAATTAGGTAGCAACTCACTATGGTAGCAACACATATTTCCCCTGGCTTTGTATTTATGTACAGTACATGTTATCTTTTATCACTAGATTCTGATCCGCTTAAGCAAACTGTGCATCCAGAATAAAAAATGTCGTCATCAGCAGCAGCGCTTGCTTAAAAATATGGGCGCTCACAGTGTGGTGTTGGATCTTCTGCAGATACCCTATGAGAAGGTAATTAATGTTTATGCCAAGTTGAAGAGCCTTTTTTAACCCAAGGGCCACAATAGCTCATAGGCAATCTTCTGGGGACCACATGCCAATGGAGGGGCAGGGCCAGAGGTAGTTGGGGTGGAGCAACGAATGTGACAGTCACCTTTGTACAGCAGGAGACAGGGGCGAGCCAGCAGTAAAACACACCAGCGAGTTGAAGTTAACTCTTTATTAGCAAAAAGACAATCTGCACAGACTTGGTGGAGTGTCAGAGAAAGCAAATTGACACATGAATAAAACAATAGTTTTAAAGAAAAAGCACACTCCTTAAAACACACACACGCATTGTGTGATGATGTATAGTTATGTCACTGTAGGCACCATGTTATTGGGAATATTTCCTCCCCTGTGGATCACTCTAATAAATCAGTTAAATAATTTTAATCAGTTTTAGTTGGTTAAGTGTTACTACTTTAATGATAATTGATATATTCATTCTAGAATGCCTGAAATGATCCCTCATATCAATGCCTCATTTATTAGTTAATTTTGTAGGAGTTGTGTTTTAAGTTTCACCAAAAGTATAAACCTGCCCCCTGCAAACCAAATAACTTGTGCAGAGACTTCTTAGCAGTGGCCCTGTTGGCCTGGTCTTGTCCCTGGTCTTGTCCCATAAGAAGCCTAGTTGAAGCAAACAGACATGCCCCCCTTCCCCACACCCCAGACTTTGTTGGCATCCATCCTCCTGTCTTGGGAGACAGTGGAGGAGTGCGCTTTTGGGAGTGAAGTCAAATTGTTGGAAGGTTGCAGCACCTGCTGTGGCTATCGAGATGAATATGGGAGAGACATGCTTTGTTATAGGTGGGGGAGATGAAGGCGTCCATTTGTGCTGTTGCAGATGCACCAGGGTGTTTCTTCTCTCTGCGCCTCCTCCTAGTGGTCATTCCTCCTCTGATCACTGCTATGGATACAAAACCTGTCTCTAGGCACTATTAACTTACTTTATTTTAAATTTCTTTGTCATCTGCAAACTTGTATGAAATATCAAGGTGGTGTACAACAATTTAATACACAAAACAATGCAATCACAAAATGACTGGCCTGTCTTAAGAAAATTTAAACAACCGAATGGGCCTGTTTTAGCATAAAATGGTTTTTAAGGGCCACCTGAAAGTTAGTTAGGATTCCTGCTGAATCTCTGCTGGAAAAGTATTAACTGTTTGCTTTTTAGATTTATTTTTAAAGTTTTTAAAGCTTTTTAAACCTGCCCAGGAGGACTCCCCTGAGTGAGTGCCTGAGGGCCCTGCTCTTGCCACTTACCACCTGGCCCAGGGCGGGGCCTGACAGGCCTCACTAGGACAGTGTCACTGCAGGAGGGGCACAGAGTGTTTTTAAAATGTTTTTTAAAAATTTCTTTTGGATTTTTTGTATGTGGGGGGTGGGGGTGGGATGGATGTTTGGTTGGGTTTGGGGAATTATTTTTTTTATTTTGATGTTTTTGTATTTTTTACATTTTTTTGTTTGTATTGTTTTATTGGTTTTGTTTGTTTGTATAAGTTGTTCTTAGGGGGAGGGGTCAGGGCTGCCGGGGAGTGGGCCCCAGCCCACAAAATGGCTGGGGCATGTTCCACAGGGGGGAATGCACTGGGACAACCGATCTGAGTGATCACGGGTAGGAGGAGGAGTTACGCTAAGACCAGACCATGTCATTCCAGAGGAGGCAGGTTTAGTCGTTGTCTGAGGACTATTCCTGCCTCCGGGTCTGGTCCTGACCGGATGGATACTAGAATCAGCAAGGGATACCCACATGACCTGAAGGTGCTGTTGTGCAATGCCAGGTCAATGATTCATAAGACCACTGCCATCCATGACTTGATCATGGATGGAGGACTTGACCTGGCATGTGTAACAGAGACTTGGTTGGATGAAGCAGATGGGCCTGTCCTTGCCGCTGCTTGTCCACCAGGTTTCTCTTACGCACAGCAACCCAGGTCATGTGGGCAGGGAGGGGGGGTTGCAGTGATTTTTAGAAAGTCATTAGTTTGCACCAGGCGTCCTATTGGTAAGACCCAGTTTTCTGAGTGCATGTTCTGGAAGTTGGGCAATAGGGGCATTACAGAATTCCTTTTGGTGTACCGACCTCCCCGCTGCACCAAGGATTCCCTGCCTGAGCTGCTTCAGGTCGTGGCGGATGTTCTCTTGGAGACACCTAGCTTGGTCGTCCTAGGGGATTTTAACATCCATGCCGACACGACCTTACAAGGGGCAGCTCGGGACTTCGTGGAAAGCATGGCCTCCATGGGGCTGTCCCTGAATAAGTCTGGCCCAACCCATAGCCGCGGACATGCCTTGGACCTGGTGTTTACCTCTATGGATGTTGGTGATCTGACACTAAGTAAAAGTGAAACAAAAGAAGTGCCATGGTCAGATCACTTCCTGGTGCAACTGGACTTCTCTGCGACCCATCCCCTCTGCAGGGAGGTGGGACTAATTCGGATGGTCCGCCCCCGCCACTTAATGGATCCAAATGGTTTCCAGAGAGTGGTAGGGGATTCTTTATCCCATGTTGATGGCCTTTCAGCTGATTCCCTGGTGGCCCGCTGGAATGCGGAGTTAACCAGGGCTATTGACTGTTTGGCTCCGAAGCGCCCTCTCCGATTGCATGGAGCCCGGAGAGCCCCGTGGTTTTCCATGGATCTGAGGGCAATGAAACAATCGTTGAGACGGCTAGAGCGCCGGTGGCGGATAACTCATTCCGAATGTGACCGGACACAGGTTAGAGCTCAACGTCAAGCCTACCAAGTGGCGATAGCGACGGCGAAGAAGAATTTCTTCACCGCCTCTATTGCATCTGCAGAAAACAGCAGCAGGAGACTTTTTCAGGTGGTTCACAATTTAGCGGAACCACCTGTAACATCGGGGCCCAGTACGGGCCACATATTCTCCTGCAATGATTTTGCAAAGTTTTTTGCAGATAAAATCGCTCAGATTTGGGAAGAAGTAGACTCCACCGTGGGAGCAGGGCCAGGGCGGGAGAGTGCTAGAGTTCTGTCTAGTCAAGTTGAGTGGGATCAATTCCAATCTGTTACCTCCGAGGATGTGGACAGGCTGCTTGGACGAGTGAAACCAACCACCTGTCTCCTGGATCCTTGCCCATCCTGGCTTATATATATATATATATATATATGCAGGTTTTGGTGTCCTCGGGTGTCTTCCCGTGTAAAAGTTGGGGTGTCTAGGCGACGTTTCGACGAGGTCTCACTCGTCATCTTCAGGCTGGTGCTTTCGGCTTCTTGTTACTGGAACAGAGCGGGATCTCAATGTTTGAGTTCCTATAAATACTGTAGAGGGGGTGTGGTGTCTAGCCTCCAATGTTCTGGGCAGAGAGGAAGTTCCCAGGCTAGTGTGCCTTTTCTTCTTTTGTTCCTTAATTACTTGAGAGATATCTTGAGTGATTTCTTGAGTGATATCCTGAGTACCACTTAGGTGGGTCATTAGGTGTGGATTAGTTGCTAAAGTCTTCGTGTCTTGACCTCTTGAACTTTGTGAAGAGTTTTCCTGAGAAGATGGCTGTATTGCACTTAGTTGTGCTTTGGCTTGGCTTCGTGTATAGGGGCGAGCTGTGGTTTTGTGGCTTGTGTCAGCCAGATCTGTGTAGGGATTGCAGGGGGGTGCAGCATCCGGAGGTGCCACCATGGATTGGCTACTGGATGGTGTCAGTAATTCATCTGTGGAGAGGGTCTGGGTTTGGGTCTGGTGTGGTTGATTGGTGTTGGCGTTCTGTGTGCCTCTGGATCTGGTGTCAGTTTTTGTGGGGAGGGCTAATTTCCAGATGTCTGGCAAGCGGGATGTGTCGTCACGCTTGTTCATGTTGTGAGGGTGTTTCTCTATCTCGATGGCTTCCATGATTATTCTCTTGTGGTGATGTTCCGTGTTAAAGAGCAATTTGGAATCTGCAAAATTAATTTCGTGTCCTGTTTCTTTCATGTGTTGGAAAAGAGAGGAAGTTTTTTCTTCTTTTTTGACGGCATTCTTACGTGGCTGGGCAGACTTTGCAGGGTATTTCATAGATCCCTTGGTTTTCCAACTGGATTTTATCCTTGGGGTTTCTGAGGATATTGGCTATTTTTTGGTTGGACCTGACATCTTGGACCTGACATCTTGGACCTGACCAACCACTGCCTAACCAACACGTACTTCATCCACAATGGACAAAGATACAAACAGATAGAAGGAGCACCTATGGGATCACCCCTCTCACCGGTCATCGCAAACCTGTACATGGAACACTTTGAAACCAATGCTTTAGACAAGTCAGAACACAAACCCAAACTTTGGCTCAGATATGTTGACGACACCTTTGTAATTTGGCCACACGGGAAGGAAAAACTGGATAGCTTCCTCACACATCTCAACAACTTACACCCCAAAATACAATTCACTATGGAAATAGAAGCCAACAACCAACTTCCCTTCCTTGACGTCCTAATCTACAAAAAACCTGATGGCTCCCTAGGACACACTATCTACCAGAAAAAAACACACACCAACCGCTACTTACATGCACAATCACACCACCACCCTGCACAAATAAACTCCGTAGCCAAGACTCTCATCTCCAGAACCAAACGCCTGGCTGACAAAGACCACTTGACAACTGAGTTACAGAATCTCTCAAATGTGTTAATTGCCAATGGATACCAGCAAAACAGGATTACGAAGCTAATCCAAAAGGAAACACCCCCCAAAAACCAAGACACAGAAGAAAACAATGGCATGGCCCTCCTTCCTTATATCAAGGGCACTACAGATAAAATTAGCAAAATCCTCCATAAACACAATATCAAAACAGCCTTTTGCACCAACCAAAAAATAGCCAATATCCTCAGAAACCCCAAGGATAAAATCCAGTTGGAAAACCAAGGGATCTATGAAATACCCTGCAAAGTCTGCCCAGCCACGTACATTGGACAAACAAACAGACGAATAAATGCACGTATCGCAGAACACAAGAATGCCGTCAAAAAAGAAGAAAAAACTTCCTCTCTTTTCCAACACATGAAAGAAACAGGACACGAAATTAATTTTGCAGATTCCAAATTGCTCTTTAACACGGAACATCACCACAAGAGAATAATCATGGAAGCCATCGAGATAGAGAAACACCCTCACAACATGAACAAGCGTGACGACACATCCCGCTTGCCAGACATCTGGAAATTAGCCCTCCCCACAAAAACTGACACCAGATCCAGAGGCACACAGAACGCCAACACCAATCAACCACACCAGACCCAAACCCAGACCCTCTCCACAGATGAATTACTGACACCATCCAGTAGCCAATCCATGGTGGCACCTCCGGATGCTGCACCCCCCTGCAATCCCTACACAGATCTGGCTGACACAAGCCACAAAACCACAGCTCGCCCCTATACACGAAGCCAAGCCAAAGCACAACTAAGTGCAATACAGCCATCTTCTCAGGAAAACTCTTCACAAAGTTCAAGAGGTCAAGACACGAAGACTTTAGCAACTAATCCACACCTAATGACCCACCTAAGTGGTACTCAGGATATCACTCAAGAAATCACTCAAGATATCTCTCAAGTAATTAAGGAACAAAAGAAGAAAAGGCACACTAGCCTGGGAACTTCCTCTCTGCCCAGAACATTGGAGGCTAGACACCACACCCCCTCTACAGTATTTATAGGAACTCAAACATTGAGATCCCGCTCTGTTCCAGTAACAAGAAGCCGAAAGCACCAGCCTGAAGATGACGAGTGAGACCTCGTCGAAACGTCGCCTAGACACCCCAACTTTTACACGGGAAGACACCCGAGGACACCAAAACCTGCATTCCTGTACCCGTGAAAATCTACGAAAGCAAATATCTTACCTCTACGGGGAGGAAACCTTCCAGCTGACAAGAACCTACGAGAAACTAGAAGTCCGAAGAGCCACCATCTTATGTGATCTCTTGTTCCTACGCAACTGCCGAGACAACAAATTAATTCCCACATGCTTCCAACTTAAATTCCATTCTAAAACCCCAGCCACCGAAAGGATCCTGAAACGAACTGAACTATCCCTAATCAGAAACGAACTACACAAGAAAAGATACCTACTAGACCAAACCAACAAAGATCTACTCACTCTTCACCTCAAACTCTGTAACAAAATCCACCCTGCACTCTGGGACAAATGCAAACAACTAGCCGTCTGGAGAGCTGAAACGGAGACCTCACATAAGACAGACACACACACCAACAAACTCCACAAACTAGAGAAACGCCAGAAGCCCGGCCACCCTCCACAGCAACCCATGAAACAAACAGTACATAACATATCAGACAGGATCCTCACCACAACTGAAACCAAAGTACTCTCCAAAGGTTTCAACTTTGCAGTCGCCCCGAGACGCATCCCCACGGAAAACATCATATGCGGAGTCGAAGCTAGCCTAACCAAATTCAACCCAGATGAAGCCAATAAAATCAGACTTGAAGTCACCAACATCCTCTGCTCCAGCAAACCACCCAGAAGCAATTTACACAAAGAAGAACAGAAAGCACTCACCAACCTGAGGAAAGACAACAACATAATCATTCTCCCAGCAGACAAAGGTAATGCCACAGTGGTGATGAACACATCGGACTACCAAGCAAAACTATCAAAGCTACTCCAAGATCCTGCCTACAAACCTATAAAAACAGATCCCACCACCTATCTGGAAAAAACCACCAAATCCAAAATAAAAGCCTCTCCTATCAGTGAAGAAATCCAGCTAAGAATCATCCCCAGAGAAAAATCATCCAGATGCCCCAAACTCTACGGCCTCCCCAAGATACACAAAGAAGGAACACCACTCAGACCAATAGTCAGCTCCATAGGCTCACCTCTACAAAATCTCGCTAAATTTCTCGCCAAGCAACTTCAGCCCTATGCAGAATCCATCTCTTCACACGTACCAAACTCCTTCCAGTTCATAGAAACAATAAAGAAGCAAAACCTACATCCTAATGACCTACTTGTGAGCTTCGATGTTGTATCTCTCTTCACACAAGTGCCCATTAATGAAGCCTTGACAGCTATTCAAAACAAATACAATCCCCCCGAATACATCTTGGACCTGACCAACCACTGCCTAACCAACACGTACTTCATCCACAATGGACAAAGATACAAACAGATAGAAGGAGCACCTATGGGATCACCCCTCTCACCGGTCATCGCAAACCTGTACATGGAACACTTTGAAACCAATGCTTTAGACAAGTCAGAACACAAACCCAAACTTTGGCTCAGATATGTTGACGACACCTTTGTAATTTGGCCACACGGGAAGGAAAAACTGGATAGCTTCCTCACACATCTCAACAACTTACACCCCAAAATACAATTCACTATGGAAATAGAAGCCAACAACCAACTTCCCTTCCTTGACGTCCTAATCTACAAAAAACCTGATGGCTCCCTAGGACACACTATCTACCAGAAAAAAACACACACCAACCGCTACTTACATGCACAATCACACCACCACCCTGCACAAATAAACTCCGTAGCCAAGACTCTCATCTCCAGAACCAAACGCCTGGCTGACAAAGACCACTTGACAACTGAGTTACAGAATCTCTCAAATGTGTTAATTGCCAATGGATACCAGCAAAACAGGATTACGAAGCTAATCCAAAAGGAAACACCCCCCAAAAACCAAGACACAGAAGAAAACAATGGCATGGCCCTCCTTCCTTATATCAAGGGCACTACAGATAAAATTAGCAAAATCCTCCATAAACACAATATCAAAACAGCCTTTTGCACCAACCAAAAAATAGCCAATATCCTCAGAAACCCCAAGGATAAAATCCAGTTGGAAAACCAAGGGATCTATGAAATACCCTGCAAAGTCTGCCCAGCCACGTACATTGGACAAACAAACAGACGAATAAATGCACGTATCGCAGAACACAAGAATGCCGTCAAAAAAGAAGAAAAAACTTCCTCTCTTTTCCAACACATGAAAGAAACAGGACACGAAATTAATTTTGCAGATTCCAAATTGCTCTTTAACACGGAACATCACCACAAGAGAATAATCATGGAAGCCATCGAGATAGAGAAACACCCTCACAACATGAACAAGCGTGACGACACATCCCGCTTGCCAGACATCTGGAAATTAGCCCTCCCCACAAAAACTGACACCAGATCCAGAGGCACACAGAACGCCAACACCAATCAACCACACCAGACCCAAACCCAGACCCTCTCCACAGATGAATTACTGACACCATCCAGTAGCCAATCCATGGTGGCACCTCCGGATGCTGCACCCCCCTGCAATCCCTACACAGATCTGGCTGACACAAGCCACAAAACCACAGCTCGCCCCTATACACGAAGCCAAGCCAAAGCACAACTAAGTGCAATACAGCCATCTTCTCAGGAAAACTCTTCACAAAGTTCAAGAGGTCAAGACACGAAGACTTTAGCAACTAATCCACACCTAATGACCCACCTAAGTGGTACTCAGGATATCACTCAAGAAATCACTCAAGATATCTCTCAAGTAATTAAGGAACAAAAGAAGAAAAGGCACACTAGCCTGGGAACTTCCTCTCTGCCCAGAACATTGGAGGCTAGACACCACACCCCCTCTACAGTATTTATAGGAACTCAAACATTGAGATCCCGCTCTGTTCCAGTAACAAGAAGCCGAAAGCACCAGCCTGAAGATGACGAGTGAGACCTCGTCGAAACGTCGCCTAGACACCCCAACTTTTACACGGGAAGACACCCGAGGACACCAAAACCTGCATTCCTGTACCCGTGAAAATCTACGAAAGCATATATATATATATATATATATATATATATATTATAATATTTTTATTAATTTTAAGAAATACAGAAAAAAGAATAAAGGATAGTTATAAGAAAATAGAATAGAAGAATAACAAATTTCCATGTTCTTTTTCCATCCAATCTAAAGGACTTCCCCACATCCTCCAAGCCCTGCGCTCTCTGTCATATAAAACATCAGCAATTTGTTAACTTATTTCAAAACTTATTGTATCTTCCATTTTATCATGTTCCCTGATTTCAATTTTACTATAACCCAATTCTTGTATGCTTTATATTAATTAATTATATTAAAATAATGAAATAACTTTATTGTGTTTAATATAAAGCCCATCCTGGCTTATAAAAGCTAGCCGGGAAGGACTGGGCGATGGGCTTCGTGGGGTGGTGAATGCTTCCCTCTGTGAGGGAGCCTTCCCAGACCCACTGAAAGAGGCGGTTATTAAACCGCTTCTTAAAAAACCATCTTTAGATGCGGCCACAATGGCCAACTATCGCCCAGTCTCAAATCTTCCATTCTTGGGCAAGGTGATAGAGCGAGCGGTTGCCGAACAACTCCAGGCACGCCTGGAAGAAGCGGACCATTTGGATCCCTTCCAGTCGGGATTCAGGCCTCATCATGGGACTGAAACTGCCTTGGTCGCACTGGTTGATGATCTCCGGCGGGCTAGGGACAAAGGTGAGAGCTGTTTCCTAGTTCTGCTGGATCTCTCAGCGGCGTTTGATACCATCGACCATAACATCCTTCTGGACCGTCTTGAGGGGCTGGGAGCTGGGGGCACTGTCCTACAGTGGTTCTGCTCCTTCCTCCTGGGCCGTGTTCAGAAAGTGTTGGTGGGGGATGAGTGTTCAGACCCCTGGGCTCTCACTTGTGGGGTGCCTCAGGGTTCTGTCCTCTCCCCCATGCTTTTCAACATTTACATGCAGCCGCTGGGAGAGATCATCAGGAGGTTTGGGCTGGGTGTTCATCAGTATGCAGATGATACCCAGCTCTACCTCTCTTTTAAATCAGAACCAGTGAGGGCAGTGAAGGTCCTGTGTGAGTGTCTGGTGGCGGTTGGAGGATGGATGGCGGCTAACAGATTGAGGTTGAATCCTGACAAGACAGAAGTACTGTTTCTGGGGGACAGGAGGCGGGCAGGTGTGGAGGATTCCCTGGTCCTGAATGGGGTAACTGTGCCCCTGAAGGACCAGGTGCGCAGCCTGGGAGTCATTTTGGACTCTCAGCTGTCCATGGAGGCACAGGTCAAATCTGTGTCCAGGGCAGCTGTTTACCAGCTCCATTTGGTACGTAGGCTGAGACCCTATCTGCCTGCGGACTGTCTCGCCAGAGTGGTGCATGCTCTGGTTATCTCCCGCTTGGACTACTGCAATGCACTCTACGTGGGGCTACCTTTGAAGGTGACTCGGAAACTACAACTAATCCATAATGCGGCAGCTAGACTGGTGACTGGGAGCGGCCGCCGAGACCATATAACACCGGTCTTGAAATACCTACATTGGCTCCCAGTATGTTTCCGAGCACAATTCAAAGTGTTGGTGCTGACCTTTAAAGCCCTAAACGGCCTCGGTCCAGTATACCTGAAGGAGCGTCTCCACCCCCATCATTCTGCCCGGACGCTGAGGTCCAGCGCCGAGGGCCTTCTGGCGGTTCCCTCATTGCAAGAAGCAAAGCTACAGGGAACCAGGCAGAGGGCCTTCTTGGTAGTGGCGCCCACCCTGTGGAACGCCCTTCCAGCAGATGTCAAAGCGATAAACAACTACCTGACATTCAGAAGACATCTTAAGGCAGCCCTGTTCAGGGAAGCTTTTAACGTGTGATATTTTACTGTACTTTTGGTTTTTATGGAAGCCGCCCAGAGTGGCTGGGGAGGCCCAGCCAGATGGGCGTGGTATAAATAATAAATTATTATTATTATAAAAAGTTTCTGTCATGTGTTGTCTAGTATTTCTAGTATTGTTTAGTATTTCTAAGATGGCTTTGTTTTAATTCAAGGATAAGTGGGATATTATAAATAGATAGATAGATAGATAGATGATAGATAGATAGATAGATAGACAGACACATAAGCAAACCAGGTAAACTGAATAAGGTAACATTGATGAACACAGGAAGAAACAGAAACTCCATACCTACAAGGAAGTTTGTTGCCGCTTGAAGTGATATTGTTTATATATTTCCAGTTAAGTGTTTAACAGGTCCATTTATTGCTTTGTTCCTTTTACATTTGAAAAAATGAATTGACACAAAGACTGATGAAAAGATGAACAAAGTTATGAACTTAGCTCACCTGTTCCTTCAGAACTTCTGTCGTGGAAACCCTCAGAATCAAGTTCTACTTCATAAACACCTCAACTTATTTTTAACACCTGGTGTGAGTATTTTGAGTTGATGATAAATCTCTTGCATAACAGTCATTTGTACTACCAAGAGTTTCATTCAAATATACCTAAACATTCAGATACATCCCTTTTCCCTAACAGTGGACCAGGGCAGTAATAAGGAGTTGGAGCAGTCCAAAACATCTGCAGGGCAGTAAGTTGGTGACCTTCAGATTTGATCACTAGGGCCACCTCCTTTGTTTTCCCGCTGCAAAGAACTGGAAGTGATCAAATTGCTTAGCTTAGTTGTGTGTGTGTTTGTGTGGTATGTGTAAGATCACATCTTTCAGAAGCAGACAACACAGGAGACTATGCTCTTATCTTTATTATTTTAATTCACTATAATTAGGCCTGTCATCTGATTAAAGAAATCTTAAGTTGGTTATGGATATTATTTATTTATTAATTGGTTGATTAACTAATCACATTTCCAAATCAGATAAATAGGTACCGCTCTGGCGGGAAGGTAAACGGCGTTTCCGTGCGCTGCTCTGGTTCGCCAGAAGCGGCTTCATCATGCTGGCCACATGACCCAGAAGCTGTACGCCGGCTCTCTCGGCCAATAAAGCGAGATGAGCGCCGCAGCCCCAGAGTCGGTCACAACTGGACCTAATGGTCAGGGGTCCCTCTACCTTTAAATGGGCCGCAGGTGGCACTGTAGGTTAAACCACAGAGCCTAAGACTTGCCGATCGGAAGGTCGGCGTTTCGAATCCCTGTGACGGGGTGAGCTCCCGTTTCTCGGTCCCTGCTCCTGCCAACCCAGCAGTTCGAAAGCACATCAAAGTACATTAAAGTGGCCAATCCCTGACATCTTCAATCAGGACGGGAAATAAACCCTGGACCGCTGCTGCCACTTATTGTAAAAAATGCTAAGCTAAATGGACCAAGGGGACACTAGGCATGCAGCTACAGCTATATTGAGAAACAACACAAGAAATGAAATCTCAGATCTACTTTTTTTACCTTGCCTAGAGGCATTGGGAAGTCTTCCCTGCAGCTTTCTCTGACAGTTCCTACCAGTGCAGTTTTATTATGCAGTAGTAACTTGAGATTCCCATGTGTTCTAACTACTTCAGTCAGAATTTTGTGAAAGCACCATCTTTGCTGTTTTTGTGAGTGGCTTTTTGATTGTTTTTAAATTAGCTTCTTGAGGCTGAAACCATGCGACACATCTTCACAAACAATTACCATCTGTGTAATGAAATTAGTGAGCGGGTGGTGCAGCATTTTGTTCACTGCATTGAGACGCATGGCCGCCATGTGGAATATCTGCGCTTTCTGCAAACCATTGTCAAGGCAGACGGCAAATATGTTAAGAAGTGCCAAGATACAGTAATGACAGAGGTATGTTAACTCAGCTACACTCGATATGTTTGACACATGCAGTTTCTTCTACACTTTCATTATCATCATTTCATCAAGTTACAAGGCGCTTAGCAGTTTCTATATACAGTATGAGTGAAAAAAGATAGGGCCCTATCCTCAAGAAGCGTATAGCATGTGTGTGTGCTGAGCATGTGTAGGTGGCTCTGAGGAAGAGATTTTCAATCTACTGAATCCCTTTTTTATTTACACCTTTTCATGTACAGAGAACTGTGCTTTTGAACTGAATCAGGCAAAATCAGCTTACAAATATGTGCAAAAAAAGGCCAAACAGGAATGGCAACTGAACCGCTGGCATGCACTTATAGCTGCCTCAAATACCCGTAATTCCCGAAAATTCTGGCTGTTGGTTAACAGAAAATCTAAAAGATACCCACTAACGATTATTCCTGCCCCAGTTTGGGAATCATTTCTAAGGAACTATTTTGCCTTACCAGACCTTAATATTAATACAATCGATGGATTCTATGAGCAGCTCCCTCTTTGGCCACCCACTGACCCGGAAGAAATCCACGGACTCATTTCTAATCTCAAAGTTGGAAAGGCCCCCGGTCCCGACCTAGTCCCGGTGGAAGCTATAAAACTTCATGCACACTGGTGGGCGAAAATCCTGGCCGTTACTTTTGATGCCGTAAACAACAGTGGGAAGGTTCCAAGAATATGGAAGGATGCGCTTATTATTCCAATTCATAAAAAGGGCTCGACAGATGATCCGGGAAATTACAGGAATATCAGCTTATTGTCAATAATTGGGAAAATATATGCACGGTTCTTGTTAACTAAGCTTACTAAGTGGGCCGAAGAGAACAACCTGATTGGGCCTGAACAGGCTGGTTTTAGACCGAATCAGTCAGCGGTTGATCATGTCTTAGTTTTATACCACCTTGCCCGGAAATATTCCGCCCCAAATAGAGGCCAACTTTGTGCGGCCTTTATTGATTTAAAGGCCGCTTTTGACAGCATCCCCAGGGGATTACTTTGGGGAAAATTAGCCCGATGGGGAATAGACAAAAGACTTTTGTGGCTAATAACTAAATTGCATGATGGATCAGCCGCAAGGGTGAGAATCACTCCGGCCGGCGACCTCTCAAATTCAGTAACCATCAATAGAGGTGTCCGTCAAGGATGTATCCTTGCTCCGACCCTTTTTAATCTATTTATAAGTGATATGAGGGCGCCTCTGATAGATTCTCAAGAAACGATCCATGCCCCCCGCCTTGCCCAATATCGTTGCCCCCTTCTACTCTACGCAGACGACGCAGTGATCCTATCTTTCTCAAGAGTTGGCCTTAGGAGGGCACTGAAAATTTTTGATGCTTACTGCAAATCAAATTTTCTTACAATTAATCATGCCAAGTCCAAAGTCCTAATTTTCACCAAGAGTCGAAAAACCTATAATTGGAGAATAGACGGAAAAGCCATTGACCAAGTCTTTAAATTTCAATACTTGGGAGTCCTTCTCCAACACAACATGGGCTGGAAGGTCCATCTGGCATATGTATTAAACAGAGCTAAAGCCCTTTCCTTTGCGCTACTGCGTTTTTTCTTTTCAGATGGGGCTTTCCATATTCCATCAGTGTTAAAAGTTTTCAAGGCAAAGGTGATTGCAACAATAGCATATGCAATCCCAATATGGGGGTCCTTTGTTAATCTAACCCAATTGGAGGTAATCCAAAAGCAGCTGCTAAGAAGGTTGCTAAAATTACCCAGGTGTGTAGGCAATACTGCTATACGACTCGAACTAAATGTTACATCTCTAGAAACCACATTATGGAAATGTATCCTCTGTTACTGGTTGGCATTATGGCATAAACTTCCAAATCTCCACTTGATACAGTGTCTCTGGAGAGACGACTTCCCTAGCCCTTGGGCAAAAATAATACATGGGAAACTTGTGTCCTTAGGACTATCTCCATCTGAACTACTAAAATTGGATTTAATTTCTGCCAAAAGAATTATAACTCACAAATTAGAGGAGATGGATTTACAATTTAATATTGCGACAGGTGGTGGCACCTGTTCGCCGATAAACCTTGGCTTAACACCACCAACGAAACTTCCATCATATTTAACTACCTTATCTGTGGTGATGCACAGGTACGCCTTTATAAAGGCTAGATTCAATGTTTTCCCATCAAATGTGTTGGGTAACAGACTCTCCAACGGACAGATCTCACTCCTCTGTGACTGTAAAAGTGGATCTATAGAATCGTTATATCATATAATCTTCTGTTGTCCTTTACATTCGGCTTCACGGTCCAAGTTTCTGGCCCCATATTTATCGAGAATTGCTGACAGACCTCAGGAAGCCCAAATAATATACTTATTAAACAACGAAGACTCAAGTAGATCCCTTGCAGTCGCTAGATACCTGATTAATGTCTTATTTCATAAGAGGAGAAATGGATCACTGTATGACTCTGACAGCTTAGCCAAACTTAAGAACCATCATTAAGTGCCAGAACTAAGACGCATATCCCCCAAAATCTGAGGGATTTGAATTGCGGTTGACATAGAGGGAGCTTATTGTGTATAGTTTACTTAATTGAAGTAAAATTGGTTTTATAGGGGTGTTTTAACTTGGAACTGTTTAAATTGTATTGTTTATGGATACATTTTGATGTATTGTTTTAGATATGGGCCAATGGCCGTAATCAATCAATCAATCAATCAATCCTTGAGTGTTGCTACATCTCAGGGTGACACGAAAGACCCAGCTCTGAATTTCAACAATGTGGGTAAACACAAAGGAGAGGAGAGAAAATTGGGGGAAAGATATGCAAATAGTGGTACAACAGCTGAATTTCCACACTCACTGTTGCCACTGTTTCCCCGTTGATTGGGGAAGGGCCTTACATAGCTCAGTGGTAGAGTATTTACTTTGCTTTCAGAAGGTTCCAGGTTCAATCTCCAGGATTTCTTGGTAGGGCTGGGAATGTCACCTGTCTGAAACCCCAGAAAGCCAGGTGTAATAAAATAAAATTGTCCAGCTAAAGTAGTGATCCCTCTAGATTGCTTTTGGAGTGAGCTAATAACATGCTTATTGAAATCAATGAGATTTAAAAGAGCTTAAGTTCTTTGGCTGAATCATACCTCTTATAATCTTACTAATTTCAGTGGGAGAGGTAAGCATCTGGAGAATTCAATCCTATTGAAGTCAATGGGACTTAAAAAATGTTTTCTTCTGACTGGATGATATCCATGTTCAGCGGATGAGCTTGTGACCTCTTTTGCACATAAAACCATGCCAAGGTTTGTTTACCAATGGTTAACTATTACTTGTCCCACAGATGAACAAACAAATTATGGATTTTTTCCTCAGTGTGTGTTTGTTTTACTGTTGTTCTTGTCTCCTGCTTTTTAGCATGGTGAGCATCTGTGGTGGGGTGGACAAACCAACCATGGTTAGAGATGGATGCTATCAGGGAAAGGGAGACGGTTAGAGAGACGAGGGGGGAGAGAGGCAATTACAGAGAGCCGAAAGAGCTCATTAGCAGTTTATCATCTGACTCAGAGGAGGAAATAGGGAGGGGGCAACCAGTCCCCGGAACGAGCTACTCACAGAACAAAGGAAGTATGGGCATGCTGGGGAAAAAGCCGATGGGCATGCTGGGGAAAAAGACGTCACAAATCTTCAGTCGAGACATCTGACTTGAGATGAGCATGCACGTTTGTTTGAACTCTTGTAACTGTTTTGAACTTTTGGTAATAAATCTACAAGACTTCCTACAAGACAGATATGGCTGTGTGCCTGGAGCGTTATCTCTGCTATTTTTGGCAGCATCCACTCCTTACAGATGCTGTGTTTGCCTGTGACATCAAGTCATAGTTAACCAAACCAAGGCAACAAACGATGGCTTCAGATCATAGTTTATTGGCAGGAAACAAACCATATTGGGTAGAGTTTAGCTAACAAACCATGGCTTAATAAAACATGGCCTAACATGTGGAAACCAGGCCACTGTTCTTACCGTTCTAAAAGGTAGAAAATAAGTTTGAATTCATGTAAAAATAGCTAGCTAATAAGAATAATGGACAAAAAAGCAATTCACACGTATTTATTTGCCATTTTTTGATTGTCTGTAGATGGAGTAGTTAATGACAGAAGTTTTTAAGTGGATTTTGAATCTCATCAGTCATGACTGGAGTGAGGGAATAAGTCATCCCTTCCCATCTCCAGATGCACCTATGTGTGTTCTTATTATGAGGCATAAAAGGTAACTACAGAAATACTGTTAGATGGGTCCCTCCCTATTTAATTTTGAACATATCAGAGTGTAAATCTTCAAACATTCAGCTCTGAAAGTGGCTTATTCTTAACTATGAAGCAAGATAAAAAAAAATCCTTCCAGTAGCACCTTAAAGACCAACTAGGTTAGTTCTTGGTATGAGCTTTCGTGTGCATGCACACTTCTTCAGATACCAAGAAGTGTGCATGCACACGAAAGCTCATACCAAGAACTAACTTAGTTGGTCTTTAAGGTGCTACTGGAAGGAATTTTTTTTGTTTTGACTATGGCAGACCAACACGGCTACCTATCTGTATATGAAGCAAGATGTTACATGTTTTTTTTTTTATGCAATGGGTTTTGGCCCAAAGGTCCCTAAAGCTATGAACAGCATGTTAATTTGAAATAACTATACAAGAAAAGTATAAAGAATGCAATCAAAAGAATATAAAATAGCAAAATCATAAAATACTCATCAATCATACTGTATATGTGTTGGAAACACCAATTAACACTGCAGCAAAATCCCTGAAAAATCAACAATCAAGCCACTCCATATCTCATTGTGGGTGTATACACTCCCCTCCTGTTTCTCACCTGAGGGGGACACATTTCACCAACAGGCTGTCCCCCTGGAGCAGAAACTGTCTCCCACTGCAGGGACAAAATACTCAGCAGACAGAATCCTCATTAGCACAACCTGGAGAAGGGGAAAAAGATAATAAAACCAGATAAATGTAACAAAAACAGTAAAATAAAATAAAAACTTAAAATACAAGAACAGAAGAGCAAACTATTTGATTATGATCAATTTAGCATCTGGATTAGCACTGAGATGGGCTCAAACTGCAAGAGGAGCATTGCACTGAACTAGAATATTGTTCCATATCCTGCCTGGCAATGGCTCTGCAGGGTTTCAGACAGGAGTCTTTCCAAACTGTATCTGGAGATTCCAGGGATGGAGTCTGGGACTCTTTGCATGCAAGACAGGTGCTCTACCACTGTGCTATATTGCTTTCTTCTAAACTATATTTTTCTAAAGAAAATATAGTTGCAGGGATAAAATAGTTTTAACCAGCCTTCAAAAATACAACCATGAAGTAAAGAAATCTGGTGAGCTCTATTGGGGAGTGAATTTCTACACTGCAGACCCTACAGCTAAAAAAGCCCTGCTCTTTGTGGCCATAAATCTGGTATTTGATGGAACAGGCAGTCAGAAGTGTATTTTGTATGTACACTGCAGAATTCAGTCCTCTGAAAAGGTACTAGCTGGCTTCAGAACTTCTCAATCCAAGGATGAAAGAAGAAAGTGGACCAAGCAACACCTGTGGTAATAGGGTTTACCGACAAGTGACTTGGGGGCATTAGAGCCAAAGCTTAAGCTTTCCATCCTCAGCTTGATTCTCTTAAGCAAGCATGCTGCCTTGTCACTCGCACACACCAAGTGATGTGCTGTTGGGTTGTGTGCACGCTGCATGATGTATGCAAGTGACACAAGTACGCTGCATGGTGTGTACGAGTGAGGTGACTACATAGTGCAGCATGCGTACACAGCCACCGTGAAATTTTGAGGGGCCCTCGGTCCCCTGCCCCCCAGGTGGTGCCCTTGCTCTTAAGTGGTCCCCAGGAAATCTTGTTGCTTATAAATGTTATATATTACACAGTTATATTGTGCTTTATGTGATGAGTAGAAGATTAATGTGTGCGTGTGTGTATCGAGGTGGGGTGGGGGACTGAACTATTTAAACAGATTCAAAGTATTTCTTGTTATAATTTCAGCTAGTTAATGGGGGTGAAGACGTGCTGGTGTTTTACAATGATAGAGCATCATTTCCAATCCTCCTCCAAATGATGTGCTCTGAGCGGGATCAAGTGGACGAAAGCGGCCCTTTGGTTTACCACATCACCCTGGTGGAACTGCTAGCAGCATGTACAGAAGGGAAGAACGTTTATACTGAAATAAAATGTAACTCCCTTCTTCCACTAGATGACATAGTGAGAGTGGTGACTCATGATGACTGCATACCTGAGGTAAGCCAGCCTTTACGGCATGTGAAGCATAGTTGTTGTTATTATAGTATTATTAATTTATATAATTTATATAATTATATAATTTAATATTATTAAAGATTTCTTAGTTTACAAAAATACGTGCATTGTCCCTTTTTTCAAGTTGTGTTTTCTACAAATCAGTTTCATTTGTTGTGAGACGTTAGTGTTGCATACAGTGTTAGATTAGGAAGAAAAGAGGTGGATTTAGACCACATTCTAGTCCATTGGGTGGGGTTTATTTCATAGCCTATGGCGTCCTCCCATTGTTTTTTGATTACGTCAAGGGGGTTTGTGGGATTTGGGAGCAGTATTTTGTATATTGTGGATGCCACCCCCTTGCTGTGTCCCTCTGTGGTGAGGAGGAGGTTTCCAAAGGTTGTCAAGGGCATGGTTGCTGCTGGTTTTACTAGTGGATTGTTTAAGAAGGCATGTAATTGGCAGTGTGTTAGCCAGGGCATTTGGGTGTCCCTTGTTTGTCTTGTATTTTGTCAGGGAACTGCCATCGGAGAGTCAGGTGGTGGAAGAGCTCAAGGAGGCTAGGAGACCCTCGGATGCGGAGGAAGGAACCAGTAGGGGGAGAGGGAGAGTTCCTGCAGAAACTCAATCGGAGGAATGGCTCCAAGATGTTTCCAGTGAGAACAACGGGGAGGGCTCAGGACCTCCGCTGGGGATGCCTACTCCACGCAGGAAACTGTCACACAGAGAATCCAGAAGGAGAATTTCCGTCAAAGAACTCTTATGTTGGCATAAATTCCGGAAGCGCCCACTGACGGATTCTGCCAGCGATTGAGGCAGCCATGCACCCATGGCTCCGCGGATTGGGAAAGTTTAGGAACTGATGGTAAAGCTTGGAGGGCTTAAACGCTTATGCACGAGCAGCCCCCTTTTCCCATTACAGCAATCTGTCAGTCCTTGACGCTGCTTGTGCGAAGGAGAGGCATCATGAGCAACCCAACCGGAGCCGGAGGAGCAGGAGGAGCTGGAGGGGGACCAACTCTGGAGGAGAGAAACAGAGCTTTGGAGCACCAGCTGGCACTGCTAACGGCGCGGCTCAAGGAAAGGAGGGCACAGGATGCACAGGGGAAACCCACCCCCATCGCAAGGAAGGTACCGGGGTTGTACAGAAATTTGGGGGTGATCCAAGGAACTACCAAGCCTTTAAGACAGAGATGCAGTATGCACTGAACCTGCAACACAATGACTTTGCCGATGAGGAATCGAGAGTGGCTTTTGTGATTGGGCACCTCGAGGGAGGGGCTAGAGATTGGGTGAGGCCCCTGATGGCAAATAATAATGACGCCTTAAAAGACTTGAGGAAATTCTTTAGTGTGATGGACTTGATGTTTTCCAGCCAGATTGAACAGGGCGCGGTACGCAGACAGTTAATGGTGTGCAAACAGGGAAATCAATCCGTCCAGGAGTATTGGACACAGTTTACCATGCTTATACATAAATTGGGGTGGGACCTGTCTTCGGACCCGATACAAATGCTATTTGAAGAAGGCCTAGCCCCAGCGGTGAAAGATGAACTTTCCTGCGCGCCCCGTCTGGAGTCCATGGATCAGCTGACCAAGGCAGCGCTTGCGATTGGAGCGCGCCAGGAGGCGAGAGCGCTGGAGAAGCGGGAAGGGAGAGGAGAGCGTTGGAATGATTTCTGCATTCCTGAGATGCCGCCGCAACCTTCCCCCCCAGTGGAACCGATGGAGATTGGAGGGGCGAGCGCGCGCAGAACTTCAAATGTTAACGAAGGGCGGAAGAAGGAAGGGAGGAGCGCCAAGAAATGCTTCCTTTGTCAACAGCCGGGACATTTTGCCAGGGTCTGCCCGCAAAGGAAGGGGTGGCAAGGAATGGTGGGGGCTGTTGGGAGTGAGGAGGAGGGGGTTAAGGAGCAGGTAAAAGCCAACGCCTGGCTGCCAACGACAGGGCACAGCAGTCAGGCCAAGGATCAGTGAACGTGCCCAAGCCTGAACCCCCAAGAGCGGCTCTCGTCGTAGAGGTACTGCTAGAGCTACCCAACGGACATCCACTCACGATAAAAGCCCTCTTAGACTCAGGCAGCTCCTGCAATTTCATGAGCAAGGAGTTTGCGTCAGAGCACCAGATACAAACGCTGCCCTTAAGTCCTTCCTTGCAGGTGACAACGATTGATGGGAGGGAACTGCTGGGAGGGGAAGTAAACCAGCAGACGGTCCCCATGACTATGAGAGTGGCAAGGCACACGGAAGTCATTGCATTTCATGTAGCCACACTAGTGGGACCTCCCATCATCTTGGGAATGAGCTGGCTGGCGCTACATGACCCGCTAGTGGGATGGCACCAGCGGACAGTCTCTTTTGGGTCAGCTCATTGCCTAGAGCACTGCAAGGGAAGAGAAATGCAGGGGCCAGTCTTGCAGGGATGGCGGTGGGGGAAAAGGGAGAAATACCCTGACAAGACGCCGACCTGAGTGACGTCTTTAGTGAGAAGGAAGCAGATAGACTGCCCCCGCATAGACCCTTTGACTGTCAAATTAACCTACTCCCGGGAGCCCAGCTACCAGTGGGCAAGCTGTACGCCATGTCAGACAGGGAGATGCAGGAGTTAAGGGAGTTCATAGACAAGAACCTTAAATGAGGTTTCATCAGGGAGTCAAGAGTGGTGGGGGGGCAGCCCAGTGTTTTTTTGTGGACAAAAAAGACACTAATAAACCCAGGCTGGTCGTGGACTTCCGGGCTGTAAATTCGGTGTCAGAACCTGTGGCCTTTCCCATGCCAAGGATTGACGACATTTTGACCAGGGTGAGGAAGGGGAAGATTTTTACCAAGCTGGACCTGAGGGGGGTGTATAACCTGATACGGGTGAGGAAGGGGGATGAATGGAAAACTACCATGTTCACCCCCTTGGGGGCCTTTGAGTATCTCGTTATGCCCTTCGGATTACAGGGGGGCTCAGCCTGCTTTCAATCCTTCATGAATCACGTGCTGGGACCTTTGCTCTATAAGAACTGTGTGGCCTTCTTAGACGATGTGTTGGTCTACTCAGAGGACGAAGAGCAGCATGTCCGAGATGTCCGAGAGGTCCTAAGCAGACTGCAAGCAAACCAGCTGTGGGTCAAACTGGAGAAGTGCCAGTTCCATACCAGAGAGGAGGAATTCCTGGGGTACCGTTTGTCAGACAAGGGATTGGCCATGGATCCTAGCAAGGTCCAAGCGGTACTGGAATGGAAGACACCCAGAACCAGGAAGGACGTGCAGAGATTCCTGGGGTTTGGAAACTTCTATCGAAAGTTCATCAAAAACTTTGCCCACTTAACGGCTCCCATCACCGATTGTCTCAGTAGTAAGAAGAAATTTGCATGGACGGAAGAGGCGCAGCGAGCGTTTGAAAGGCTAAAGAAAGCGTTCGCTTCGGAAGAACAGCTCTTGCACGTGGATCTACAGAAACTGATGAGGGTGGAAACAGATGCATCAGATTGAGCGGTAGGGGCGGTTCTGCTCCAACCAGGGAAGGATGTGTCGGACTGGAGACCGTGTGCCTTCTTCTCGCGGAAGTTGAATAAATCTGAAAGGAACTACACAGTGTACGACAGGGAACTGCTTGCCATTTATGAAGCGTTTCGACGATGGCGGCACCTGCTGATAGGAGCGCAGCACAAGGTCCAGGTGTGCACGGACCACAAGAACCTGGAATATTGGCGAACGGCCCGAGTACTGAACCAGAGACAAGTGCGATGGGCACAGGAATTTTCCAAGTTCCATTTTGAAATTCGCTACGTACTGGGACCTGAGAACGTAAGGGCGGACGCTCTCTGTCGAAAACCAGAGTATATGGAGGGGGAGGGAGCGCCCGAAGAGAGACATGTCATCCCCGAGGACCACTGGGTGTGTGGGGCAGCATTGGTGGGGCAACGAGAACTGGTAGAAAGGACAGAGAACGATGAATACGCCCAAGATAAGCTCAGAGGGCTCAGGAGAGCCGGGGAGATCACTGGGGGGTTTGAAGAAAGGAACGGGGCATTGTACTACAAGGGGGCCTTGTACATACCAGAAGGGGAATTAAGGGGTAGGGTACTCAAACCACCACCCAGGAAGTTTTAGGCAGTTGGCCAAGATTTATGTGAATATCTTGTAGTCTTGGTTTATTAATGAGATTGGGTGGTATGATTCTACTTTGAGGCTGTCTCTCAGTTGTTTTGGGATGGAGACTATTTTGGAGTGGGTCCAGGTTTAGGGGATGGGCCCCCCTTTTATGATATCATTGAATAGGCGGGTCATGTAGGGCACCAGGAGTTCTTTGAATTTCCTATAAAATTTGCTGTGAAGCCTGGGGCTTTGTGTGGTTTCAGGTTTTTGAGGACCGTATCTATTTCCTCTGGGGTGATAGGATGGTCCATGAATTCCTGTTCCTCACCAGTTAAGGTAGACATGGTCAGTCCTTCTAGGAATTTTCTGATTTCCTTCTCAGGTGCGTTATGCGAGGTGTATAGGTTGGAGTAGAATTTTACAAATTCTGAGGTTATTTCTTTGGGGGAGAATGTTATGTTGCTGTCTTTTTTGGTGATGCTGTGTGTTCTTGTTTTGAGTGCTTTTTTCCTACATCTATTTGCTGGTAGTCTGGAGTTTTCCCCTCTATATTCATAGAAGCATTGTTTAGAGTATGGAATGCTGATCATTGTTTTGTTGATTTCTAGGGAGTCTAGTTCTCTCCTTTTTTGTTCTATAAGTTTGAGGAGTTTTTTAGATCCTGTTTGTATGTAGCTTTCTCTTTTATGCAAGCTCCTCTGGTGACTGCTTTCATTGCGTCCCATAGGAGAGGGGCTGTTATACTATCTACATAATTTTCTTTGAAGTAGTTTTGGAGTGTTTTTGTGAGACTATCTCTAATTTGTTTGTTTGTAGTTAGGATGGGACTGAAGGACCATGATGGGGTGGTTTGTGTTCCTTCTCCTATTTTAACGATGACTTCTACTGGGGCGTGATCTGTGATTTTAATGTTACCGATGTTTGTTGATTCAACCAAGGGGATCAGACCTTGTGTGAGCAGAATGCTATCTACGTAGTCTGGACACTGTGCCGTGGTACCTGGACTGGAATGTGTGGCTGTTGTCTCCCAGGTTTTCTTTACCCCATATGTCTAGAGACATTTTTTAGCATTTTAAGCAATTTGTAAGAGTCCCTAATTGTTTGGGTTAAAGAGTGGGGGGGGGGTAGATTACAGAAAGTAGCCTATATGTTGTTATATAGGTGTTTATTTGGGGTATCTTGGACTATCTGGTGTCTAACTGATTGGTCCTGGGTCTCAGCTGGCATGGAGGGCCTTTTTTAAGAACAGGCTGTCCTTCCTGTTATTTGCGATAGGTAGTGGTCAGTGAGAAGAAGAAGAAGAGTTTGGATTTGATATCCCGCCTTTCACTCCCTTTAAGGAGTCTCAAAGCGGCTAACATTCTCCTTTCCCTTCCTCCCCCACAACAAACACTCTGTGAGGTGAGTGGGGCTGAGAGACTTCAGAGAAGTGGGACTGGCCCAAGGTCAACCAGCAGCTGCATGTGGAGGAGCGGAGTCGCGAACCCGGTTCCCCAGATTACGAGACTACCGCTCTTAACCACTACACCACACTGGCATTAATGGTGTTAAGCATCTTTGTGATGCCTATGTTGGGTATAAGATTTATACACAATGTTGTCAGTGTTATTAACAACATCATTGGTATGTTGGGGTGGGGATATGGGTATTGGTACACTCTGGCACTATCATTGTGCTGGTTGTGTGTCAGATTTTAGCCTGTTTGTGGATTGTTTTATTGAGGTTGGGGTATTGTTTTAGTTGGTACAGGTTTTTTTCTTTGTTTTCCTTTTTCCTATTTTTTTTTTCTATTGTTGCCTTTGTGTGGTAAAGGAGGAGACGAAAAGGTTGGGGGGGTCCATTTTTGTATGTGTGGTTCTTTTTGTGTTGTGGGTGGAGTCCTTAGAGCAGGAGCAGGGTGCTGAGAGTGTGAGTTGTGGGTTGTTGGGGAGTGGGGAATGTGGTTTTATGTTCAAGACTATCAAATTGTTTATCAATAGCTTTCCTTCAGCTGTGTAGGTATTGTATTGCTCTAATTCTGTTTAGAAACATGGAGTATACACCCAGAGAAGCTGCATGGTCTCTGTTTCCAGTGTTGCACAGCATTTTAAAATTGTTTCCTGACAAGGGCCTTGTCCTCTCAAAAAGAAGCACCGTGTCTGTATTCTTTGAGAATATGAAAATTTCAGTATATGCACGAGTTTAATTCTTAAACTAAAACTTGAATAAAATGAGGTATTAAAGCAAAATAACCTTTGACTTTATTGACTTTAACTTTTTAGTTAAGGTAAAGGTAAAGGGACCGCTGACCATTAGGTCCAGTCGTGACCAACTCTGGGGTTGCAGCGCTCATCTCGCTTTATTGGCCGAGGGAGCCGGCGTACAGCTTCCGGGTCATGTGGCCAACATGACTAAGCCGCTTCTGGTAAACCAGAGCAGCGCACAGAAACGCCATTTAGCTTCCCACCTGAGCGGTACCTATTTATCTACTTGCACTTTGATGTGCTTTCGAACTGCTCGGTTGGCAGGAGCTGGGACTGAGCAACGGGAGCTCACCCCGTCGCAGGGATTTGAACCGCTGGTCTTCTGATTGGCAAGTCCTAGGCTGTGTGGTTTAACCCACAGTGCCACCTGCGTCCCTTAACTTTTTAGTTACTTTGCTATTAAAGGGAAAACTGCTACTCATAAAGACAAACTGTAAATGAACTTTCAGCTTTGACTGAAGCTGAACACTGAGGAAAATGTGTACATAACAGCAGCATTAACTTTAACCTGGGTTAAAAATTATCTTACTGGTGCTCTCTTGAAATAAGTACATTTCATTCAGTCCTTGTTTTCAGAAAACGAACATGCTCTGTTCTGAGTATAACTTCCGATTTGAGTGCCACACTTCCATTTTCCTAGTGAGGGAAGGCGGGCTGGGCGGCAAGCAAGCAGGAAAGGGATGTCGCCACTCCCCACAGCCTGCTCCTGCATGCAGGCAAGTAGGGGTGGGATCGGGCTGCTCTGCTGGGGAGGTGCAGGCTCCATCACACTAGCAGTAAATATGGCGAAAGAAAATGCCCACCCTCCCAAATGGCAGGTTTGCCCCTCCCGGTGCTTCTGTATGCGGACGACGCAGTCCTACTCTCCTTTTCCTGCGTTGGCTTGAAGAAGCTTTTGAGATCACTTGCTGACTATTGTCAAGAGGAACAACTATCAATAAACTACAGCAAATCTAAAATTATGGTGTTTTCAAAAAAAAGAAGGAAACACAAATGGAGAATAAACGGTCAACCTATTGACCAGGTAGCAGTTTTCAAATACCTGGGAATAACTTTTCAGGAAAGGGTCTCGTGGCACCAACAGATGAAAAACGCCATTGCCAACGCAGGAAGGGCCAATAAAGCCCTTACAAGATTTTTTCACGGGAAAGGGGGTAAATACGTTCCGGCAGCCTCCCAGGTTTTTGCTGCAAAAATACTCCCACAACTCACTTATGGATCCCAGGTTTGCAGTTTTAAATTTTTTGCGCCTATGGAGGCATTTCAAACAAAATTCTATCGGTGTCTATTGGGGATCCCCCCCTGTGTATCTAATATAGCTGTCCGCTTAGAAGTTGGACAACCACCCGTTAACGCGTGGTTGTGGATTCTAAAGATACACTATTGGTTAAAACTTATTTTTTCCCCGGCCGGTTTGGCTCCTTTAACACTCTTAGACACCTTTCATTCTACCTGGAAAGCTTCCCTGTTTGAAAAGATAAGAAGCTTGGGATTCTCCCCGCAGATCTTGATAGCGGCAGGATATGAGAGAGCCAAAAGTCAAGTGCTTCAACGCATTAGGGACATAGAGTTGCAATGTCATATGGGCAAAATGGATAAACATGCCACAATTAGAGACTTTGGGAGAGGGTTTTCACCCGCAAATTATCTGGCTGATTTACAAATACCTAAGTACAGACACTCCTTTACCCTGGCCAGATTCAACGTTCTGCCCTCTGCCCTGCTGCTAGGCAGATATGAGGGCAAACCATATGAGTCACGTGTTTGCCCATGTGGCTCATTGGAAGTGGAAACAAGTCTGCATGTATTGCTGCACTGTAGTTACTACGAGGATCTACGCCTGACCTTTATTGCCCCAGTTCTACAAAAGCTTAAAAATGAACCAGAACTCCAACGTATGAGAGCCTTGGTAGAAGATAAGGTTCCTGAAATTATGATCAATGTTGCCAAATTCTGTGTAGCCGCTATTAGGCGTAGGAAACAAGAGCTTTCCAATGTCAATATGCAGGCGAAGGCAAATACTTAATTTTATTTATGCTGTCTAATTTTAAATTGCTGTTATGGCCTAATCTGTATTGAAATTGTCCTTTGTTTTTTCCGGTGTTATGCTTCACTGACTAGCTGTACGAGTTAATCTGGTCTGTGACCGTTTAATAAAATTTGATTTGACTTTCCATTGAGGAGTTTGTGGCTGCACTCCCATCAAGGGAGAAGTTTAAAGGAGTCCCCACCTCTGCATCAGATCCCCTGCAACCCCATGAAGGCAGCCAGGCTGAATAGTTGCTGGGGTTGGGGAAGGTGGGGGCAGCCCAGAAGCTGCACCTGAGAGCCCCTGCACCACCTGAAGGCAGCCAGGCGCTTAGCCCGCTCCCACTCCTACTCCTACTTGCATGGAAGCAGGAGTGAAGATGGGGATCTCTCAGCGCGAAGCCTCCACTCCACTTCTGCAGTGGTGATTCAAGTTATACAGGGTGAGTCTTTTAATAGAGGCCCCGTGGAACATGTGTACTCTGTATCCACAGGGCCTCTTTTAAAGGACTCACCCTGAAGTAGATGACCACAAAAGGGCAGGGGGTTACTATTGAAAGTGGATGGGCAGATACATTTATGTAGGTATATTCTTCTTCTTCTTCTTCTTCTTCTTCTTCTTCTTCTTCTTCTTCTTCTTCTTCTTCTTCTTTTTCTTCCTCCTATTATTATTAGTTTGGGGGGGAGGAGTGAAAAGAAAAGACAGATAAAGGAGGTGGATGGAGGGGTTAGGAAATTTAAGAGTAAAGGAAAAAGGAAAGGAAAAAGGAAAAACAAACAGAAAGAAAAAAGAAAAAACTGAATGTTGAGGTGGTGCTGTAGGAAAGTAGTATTTATATATATCAAATAATAAAAGTGTCAAGTTGTTGGTGAACATATCAGATGACACAGCGATTCTTCAAACAGCTCTTCTTTATTCTGAGGCCAGAACTGAACTGAACTGAAGGGCTCAGTCAGCCTGCTTATATAGAGCTCCAGTACCTTGTTACTGTAACAACTTTCTAAAACTATCCAATCACTGAACATCATTTTCGATCCTTCATTTGCATAACTATCTACAGTATCCCCCTGCTGGCCCAGGGTGAGAACTTCAGTACATAACAAAAAGTAAAAATAAAAAGTATATAGAAAACCCCTTTAAGGGGGAAAATAAAATAGAATTATATATGTATATATGTATTCTCTTTAAAGAGAAAAAGGAAAGGGGAAGGGGGGGAGGGAAAAAGAGGGGAAGATAACAATAGCAATCACAATAATGTAGAAAAAAAGTTTTGTTTTGTTTTTGTTGTTTTAAAAAAGGAGGTTGATAATAAAGGGCGGGCAGGAGGAGGAAGGACACCCCACAAAAAAGGACTATTTAAAAAATTTTATTCTATTTTCTTTTCCCACTATTTAATTTAAAAAATGGGGGCGGAGGGGGAGTCAGGGCTGAAGTGGCGGTCCCAGGAAGTGGCCTCTGTTGGTTCTTGCCTCCTTTATGGGCACCACCATTTTAATTCTTAAGAGTTAGAAAAATGGAGGTAAAAAAATTGAGGGGGGAAATGTATTAAAAATACATTAAGGAAATTAAGGAAAAGGATTTTTTTAAAAAATTATTTAGATCCTGTTTCCATTTCCAGCACCCCTCTGTCAGCAGGAGAGGGCCAACACAGTGCCCGTCTTCTCCCGGGGTGATTCCCTTAGTGTGGCTCCCCTATGGGTCCCTGCCCACTTCCCTCGCTCCAGTCACTAGAGAGGTTGGATCTGGTTTGGACTGGGCTGTGCACTTCTATGCGGCCTCCCTGACTCTCCCAGTCCCATCCTACCTCTCTTTCTTGATTACTACTGTCAGATGGCAGTGGTGGTTGCTCATGAGTAACCAGGCAGGACTCCGACCTGTCTTTAACAGGTTTCATTTTGGTGCAAAACTATTTACAGTGCAGAACCATCAGTTCATGTCTGCCTCAATCGCTAGCAGAATCTGGGAGTGGTTGTTTCCAGGTCCTCCCCCAACATAAGAGATTAGTCGCCCCCAGCCTTTTCCTTCCTCCTTTGCGTTTTATGCCTCTGCGCAAGATGGGTGACGGAAGAGGCGTGCTTCCCTCCTGACCGGCTTGGCAAGGATCGGTGCCGAGGCTTCCAGCAGCATCCCTCTAGACCTTTCCCCTCCTTTACCCGGGAGGTGGGTCTTTCCCCAGCCTCCGACTGACAAGGTGCAGTGCTGGGACTCCCAACAGCAACCTCTGGTCCCTTCCCTCTTCCCCACTGGAGGTGTGGCTTTCCCCACCGCAGGAAGAGGAACTGCTTCGCAAGATTTTCAGAGGTTCCCTGTATCCCAACGGCCCCTTTGCCTCCCTTCCCTGTTCCGATGGCAAGCCCCTGACAGCTACAATGGCGGTTGCCGTGACGGTGGAAGCTGGCAAGTGTAATGTGAAGCATAATTATAAGAATATTTTCAGTGCATGTTTTTAAAAACAAAAAAATTAAGACAGCATGCCAGGCTGAAAACTGAGTTCTATTGTGCGTTAAACTGTTATTAACAAAGAAGTAAATCAAGACATTTCTTATTGAATGAAACAATGAAGTGTTGATTCCCTTGCTCTACACCACACACTAATGTGGCACCAGGTTGTAATTTCAGAACAGGAACAGGCAATAATACAAGCAATTTTGTTTTGCCACTTAAACTAAGGCCAGGCTGCCATTTTGTGCTATTAAGTGTCTTTGTACAAAATAGATATAGATAGGCCTTGGACATGTCAATACTCCAATTCCTAAACATCTCTTAAGTATATTAAGAGACAGGAACAAGGCAAGGAATAGCAGTTGTGCTGATATACAATTAAAAAATAAAACAATAAAACTATTGCTAAAGAAGCATAAGGAGATTGTGGTGAGGTTGAATTCTTTGCATCTGACTTCACTGTAGAAGACTGAAATTACATATTGAAACATACATGTTGACCTCCTTTCACTTCCATAGATGGTTTCCTTAATAATTTCCACTATTTGCATGCAGTTCCATAATATTGAAGTTCTCTGGGTGACTTAAAATAAATACTACAAATCAGGGTAAATATAAAATGCAACCTAAAATTATCAAATGACAAATTTTAAAGGACCAATTTTTGTATTTTTTTTTAGATATGTTGTAAGCCACCCAGAGTGGCTAGGGAAACCCAGTCAGATAGGTGGGGTATAAATAGATATAACAATAATACCAATTATTGGTATCACACTTCAAAATGACCACACTTCAAAACGACCTTGACAGATTAGAGAACTGGGCCAAAATAAACAAGATGAATTTTAACAGGGAGAAATGTAAAGTATTGCACTTGGGCAAAATAAATGAGAGGCACAAATACAAGATGGGTGACACCTGGCTTGAGAGCAGTACATGTGAAAAGGATCTAGGAGTCTTGGTTGACCACAAACTTGACATGAGCCAACAGTGTGACACGGCAGCTAAAAAAGCCCATGCAATTCTGGGCTGCATCAATAGGAGTATAGCATCTAGATCAAGGGAAGTAATAGTGCCAATGTATTCTGCTCTGGTCAGACCTCACCTGGAGTACTGTGTCCAGTTCTGGGCACCACAGTTCAAGAAGGACACTGACAAACTGGAACGTGTCCAGAGGAGGGCAAGCAAAATAGTCAAAGGCCTGGAAACGATGCCTTATGAGGAACGGCTAAGGGAGCTGGGCATGTTTAGCCTGGAGAAGAGGAGGTTAAGGGGTGATATGATAGCCATGTTCAAATATATAAAAGGATGTCACATAGAGGAGGGAGAAAGGTTGTTTTCTGCTGCTCCAGAGAAGCGGACACGGAGCAATGGTTCCAAACTACAAGAAAGAAGATTCCACCTAAACATTAGGAAGAACTTCCTGACAGTAAAGAGCTGTTTGACAGTGGAATTTGCTGCCAAGGAGTGTGGTGGAGTCTCCTTCTTTGGAGGTCTTTAAGCAGAGGCTTGACAACCATATGTCAGGAGTGCTCTGATGGTGTTTCCTGCTTGGCAGGGGGTTGGACTCAATGGCCCTTGTGGTCTCTTCCAACTCTATGATTCTATGATTCAATAATAATAATATCAAAACTAAGTAAATACCACAAATACAAGAATTCACAACAGTCCCAAGATTAAAATCAAAGATTTTAAAAATTAGAGCTCCGGAATACTAAAGTTGCTTAGAAGACCTAGGTAAATAAAAAGGGTAAGACCCAGTTCCAGAAGGACCACAAAGATGGTGTCAGGTGAGTCTTCCTGGGAAGATAGCTTTATAACCTCAGTGCTACCACAAGAAAGGATGAGGGTGTGTTCCTGTGGTATCCAAATAGGATCTTAAGGTTTGGTTTGGTAAATACAGCAAAAGATGGTCTTTCTGATAACCTGGTCCCAAAGCATTTAGGGCCCTGAAGGTTAAAGCCAGCACTTCAAATTGTGCTTGGAAATGCACTGGGAAGTGCAGCTGTCAAATCTTAATATGGTCAGACTTCTGAGTCTTTTTGACTGTGAGCTGGTTCACACATAAAGCTGTGCCAATCCCAATATTTATATTGCAAATATTTGGGCTCTTGGAGAAGAGATGGTGTCAGTTTTGCTCCTCTGGTCTACATTTGTGTTGTAAGCCATTACATGCCAACCAGCTCAGTATTTTATGGACTACAAGAAAATACATATGTAGTGACTTTGGCTTACCTGATTCATTTTTAAAAAATATTATGTTCCAGGTGAAGATAGCATATGTGAACTTTGTCAATCATTGCTATGTAGACACTGAGGTGGAAATGAAGGAAATCTACACCAGTAACCACATCTGGAAACTATTTGAAAACTTTCTTGTTGATATGGCAAGGGTAAGTTTTATGAATCATTAAATATTGATTAATATTGAATCATTAATAATCTTTATTAAAGGCAGTGGGCTGGAGTTTTATGTTTCTGTTTTAAGTTAAATATATGTTTATTTTTTCATGAGTCACTGGAACGAGGGACCTACAATGTGGGGTACCAGATGGGCTGTGGCCCCAGGTACGTATTAATGAGGGGGCGCAAAGCAGGTGCCCCCACGCAGACACCCCCAGCACAACGAGGCCTGGCACTTCTCTCCTGACGTTGGAGGAACCAATACCCACAGAGAGGAGCACTGGGCTACTCTGTGTTGAGGGTGCAGAGTATTTGCTAAAGCTAACAATTAGAAAAGCAAGTGCTTACGTATTTTCGGTGGCTCCATAAAGTTCTTAAGTGACAGTTCAAAGTAGAGATGAAATTTCTCAGTCCTTCTGGTGCCTCAGTCAGTATCAGAGTAGCATGAATTCAACCCAGCCCTCTTGCTCTTTTTATACAGCAGGAAAGCCAGTGTGCCTCTGTGTGCATTTTTTATTACCAGTTTGAGGGTTGGGGGTGTCCCCACCCCCCGGCTACTGTCTTTTAATTTTTGTTCACATGTCTTCAGGAAGCCCTCAGGTAAACCCACTGAACTGTTTCATGCATCACTTTTGAAGCTGCTGGTTAGTTGAAACTACAGAGCATACTTTTATTACTCTGAAGGATTTTCTGTGCTTTAACATGTCCAATTTACAGAGGGCAGCATTTCCTCCCCTTCCCCCATCTAATATGTTTGTCATGAAAGATTGTGCACTCCTAAACTGGCACAGATCATCCTCCCAAGAGGAATATCCACAGACCTTCTTTGGCCTCAGGTGTAGAATTAGCACAAGTGGCACAATGCAAAGGTCTGTTGCCAAAATCCATATTGACCATTTAGCAAACATGACTGATGTTGCCTTGCATCAAGTTATTGTGATGCTTGAGGTAGTCACTTATTTGTAAAGTAAAATAAGAGAAAATTATTCCTAACTATCAGGGGACTGCCATCAGAATGGGGAAAGAGGCGGGGGATACAGGGAACCTCCACGGATTCTGAGAAGCAGCTCCTCAGCAGAGCAAAGGGGAAAGGAAGTAGCCTGGTGGAGGGAAGGCTCGAAGATGCTACTGAGAGCCCAAGCGCCTCACCTAGCACGGCTGGCCAGGAGACACACACGCTTCTGTTGCCCTGCTTGCACAGAGGGGTGAAACATAAGGAGGGGAGGCGGAGATTTGGGGTGTCCAAGTTCTTATGTTGGGGGAAAAGCCGGAAGGGGCCACTCCCAGAATCTGCTAGTGGCTAAGACGGTCATGGACTTAGGGGTTATGCACTGTAAATAGTTTGCACCAAAATAAAGCCTGTAAAAGACAGGTGGGAGTCCTGCCTCACGAGCAACCATCACCAGCATCTGGCACTAACTTTCAGTGGTATCATTTAATTCACCCCAAAGTGTTCGTGTTTCTCTTTGAAAGCATTTCTAGTAGCTGTCTGATAACATTCCTTCTATTTTCTCTGTTCCTTGTTTTTCTTGCTACCCAGCCCATCCATTAGAGTAGAATGTCAAAAGTGCTCTCTTCTATTCTGTTTTCATGGAGCCTTGTGTGGTTCGAGCTACCCAAGCCTTCTAGATTACTGAGTTTATTTATTCAGAGAAGCAGGGACTTCCGGAGGCGGCGCGAATGGCAATGGCTGCCCTCTTCTAACCGGGAGAGGGAAGCTCCGCTGAGAAAGGGTCGTCCACTGCGGCGAAGCGGAGACCCACTTTGAAAAACCACAGGCGGCAGAAGCCTGTGGTCTCGGGACCCGGCGGGCGCCAGGAGCTACCTCCAAAACGTTGAAGGAACCCCGTAAGGGGCTCCGGATCGTGGAGGGGGTAGCGGCGCTGTGGGTTGTTTCGCGGTCAACGGAGCGAAGCCGCGTTGCTGTTGCCGGTGAGCGCTGACCTCTCTTCCTGAAACTGCTGATTCAGAAAACAACAACCCGTGAGTAAATAAGGACTTTACAAAATTTGGAGACTCAAAAACATTGAATTTGGCTGAAAGCGGAGTGACGAAAAACAGGAAGTCCATCTTCCGCTAACACTGAACTTGAAAGTAAAGAGCTGGAGGAGTGGAGGCAAAGAGTGAACTTTTACTTAACTGATCTGGGCATCCATGGAAATTACTTCTAAGCAGAATAAGGATTTTACGCAATTGATTTTATGACTTTCATTTGGACTGTGTTACCTTTCTTCTATTTGGATTACAACTTAAGCAAAAAACCCAGGTGCTGGAACTGCCTGAGTAACTGAGCAGCCAGTCTGCAGGGTTGGATACTTTGAACTTAAACTTTGAAACAATCTGAGGGAGTTTGAACTGGAAACTTTGAAGCACCTCTTGGAATACCAGTAAGCACTGTCTGAAACATTGTGACTTTTTAAATACTAACTCTGCAAAATCCACTTTATTGAAGGTTCCTGGATATTAAATTAGATTTTACTAACTTTATTGGAATTGATCTCTTCCCTAAAGACATTTTAAGCTCCCCCTAGAGGATTTGGGATTTACAGCAGTGACATTGTTTTACTTTCCTTTTCCCGGCCTCCTGTTTGACTGCCACCATCTGGGCCGTTGTTTTCTCATGGGAACAACTCAGCTTGACCTTGACTTTTAGATAACTTTGGAATGAGTGGCGCTAGAAAAAAGGGACCAAGAACTAGACAAACAACTTTAACAACTTTAACCGCAGCCTCTCAGGCACGTAGATCATCTGTGCCTACTTTGCCCTCGGAGGAAGAAGCTGCTTCTCTGCCACGGGCAGGGGAGGGAGAAACTGAGGAATTACAATTGGAAGATATGGCCTCAGGAGCAACTGGCTCTATTTTAGAGAGAATTCTTGAAAAATTGGAGTCTTTAGACAGAAAAGTTGATCAGCAAACAGCCAAAATTGATCAAAATACAGAATGTTTAAATAGATTATCTGGACAAGTTGCACAGAATGCTCAAGCAATTGGAGAACTGAAGGAGGCTGCAGGTGAAAATCAGAAATTGGTTGAGGATACCAGCCAAAGACTGGGAGAGTTGGAAAAAGAGGTAAGACCACTCAGTAAACAAGTAGGTGAACATCAGACCTATCTTTCTATGATAGAACTTCGGAACAGGGAGACCAACTTAAGGATAAGGTCGATACCAGAAGTGGAAGAAGGCAACCTAGCTGAGTTTCTGACTAAAGAATTCTCCCAAGTTTTGGAACCTAGAGGAAAAAGACTTTAAAATTGTATCAGCTTTCAGGCTTGGAAGACTTATAAAAAAAGAGAAGCCCAGAGACTGTTTGATTACGTTGAGATCAAAGGAGGAAAGGGACAAGATTTTGGGCCTGCATTACGGAAAGTCACTGGACATTTCGGACAAAAGAATTGAAATTTACAGGGACATCCCTAAACAACTGTTAGACCTTAGATCTGATTATTTGGAATTAGTAAAATTGTTGAGGAGCAACTCAATCATCTTCAGGTGGGACTTTCCCCAAGGATTATCTTTTACTTTCAGAGGGAAGAAGATCAAAATTAGAACATTGGAAGATAGAGATAAGTTTCTGACTGTATACGGAGAGGACCTTCATAAAGGACTTGAACTACCCACGGGGCCTGAACCACCAGGGGTACCTGCACCATTGGACCCTAAAGACCCGGAGAACAAAGTACCACCCCAAGGAAAATAACCAGATTTATTCAGGATGTCTCTGCAACTTTTAAGTTGGAACATAAATAGCTGTAACATTCCGGAAAAAAGGAGGAAAATTTTTCACATATTAAAAAAGGAACAATTGGACATTATTTGTTTACAAGAAACACATGTGACTAGGCTCCACAGAAAAGTATTAATAAATAAAAGGCTCGGCCAGGAATTCATATCTTCGGACACAGTAAAGAAGAGAGGCGTGGTGATATATGCAAAAGAGAGTCTTTCACCCAAATTTCTATTTAAAGATGAACATGGAAGAATTTTGGCAATCGAAATACAACATCAAGGAGAGAAAATCCTGATATTAGGAATTTATGCTCCGAATGAAGGTAAATCGGAATTTTATAAGAAGTTGCATGAGATTATGCTGGACTATCTGGACTATAACAACATCATCATGATGGGAGATATGAATGGGGTCGTATCAACTAACATGGATAAGTCACAAAGCCAAAACGTCACAAAAGACGGAAGACTACCAAAGACCTTCTTTGAAATGACAGACAATATGGATTGGATTGACATCTGGAGAGTGAGAAACCCCTTGGGAAGAGAAGGAACATTTTTCTCTGAAGCCCAGCTGACTTGGACAAGAATCGACCAAATATGGATAACTAGAGGTCTGGCACCCAAGGTCAGAAAGGTGGAAATCTGCCCAAAGACCTGCTCCGACCATAATGCATTGAAAATGGATATGACACTATTACCAACCGGTTCCTTTAGATGGAAGATGAATGACAACTTGTTTAGAGATCAGGAGATCATTAAGAAGGCCCAAAAAACTCTGAAGGACTACTTTGAGATAAATATGAACACTACGGTGGAAAAAAGAACTATTTGGGACGCAAGCAAAGCCGTGATGAGGGGGTTCTTGATACAACAGAATGCTGTAAAGAAAAGGACACAAAATGAGAGGAAAGACAAGATTTTGGAGAAAATCAAAGAATTAGAAAAGAAGTTAAGATTAAATCCGAAGTCACAGCCGATTCTGAGAGAAATTAAACTTCATCAAGCACAATATTCTAAACTGATAAATCAGGAAATAGAGTGGAAGATTAAACTAATGAAACAAAAAACCTTTGAATCGGCAAACAAATGTGGGAAACTGCTAGCGTGGCAGTTGAAGAAGAGACAAAAATTAAATACAGTTACGAATTTGGAAATTGAAGGAAGAAACATCCAGAACCCCGTGGAGATTAGAAAATGTTTTCAGAAATATTTTAAAAAATTATACACTCAAGGGCCGCAGGATGAAGTAGAGATTAAACAATTCTTGGGAAAAAATGGACTTAAAAAACTCTCACAAGAAAATAGATCACTCCTGAGTAGTAAAATAACACGACAAGAGATTGAACAAGCCATTCAGAACATGCAATTGGGCAAATCTCCAGGACCAGACGGGTTGACCTCCAAGTATTACAAGACATTAAAAGACTATCTGATACAACCACTGATGGAGGTCAGCAATGAAATTATAGAGGGGAAGAGGGCGCCGGAATCGTGGAAAGAAGCTTTCATCACATTGATACCCAAATCGGAATCTGAAAAGACACAACTTAAGAACTATCGTCCCATCTCCCTTTTAAATGTGGATTACAAAATATTTGCAGACGTTCTGGCAAGAAGATTTAAAAAAGTTCTAAATGAAGTAATCCATAAAGATCAGGCAGGCTTTCTCCCAGGTAGACACATGTTTGCTAATACAAGAAACATTATTGACATTTTGGAACTTTTGCAAACAGACATAAACATAAAAGCAGTCCTAATTTTCATAGACGCGGAGAAGGCCTTTGATAATATCTCTTGGAAATTTATGAAGGGAAATTTAAAAGAAATGGGAGTGGGACGGGGTTTTGAGAATGGGATTGATGCAATATATTCAGAGCAGAAGGCAAAATTGATAGTTAACAATGTGGTTACAGAAGAGTTTAAAATTGAAAAAGGTACACGACAAGGCTGCCCGATTTCCCCTCTGCTATTCATTTCGGTCCTGGAGGTGCTTTTGAATAGGATTAGAGGGGACCGGTCGGTGCAAGGGATTCAGGTCGGAGCGAAACAATATAACTTAAAGCTTTTGCAGATGACCTAGTTTTGACCTTGCAGGAGCCAGAATCTAGTACAAAAAGAGTATTACAACTTATTCAAGACTTTGGTCGGGTGGCGGGATTTAAACTAAATAAACAGAAAACCAAGGTGTTGGGGAAAAACTTGACAGATACAGAGTCAGAACGGTTTCAGAGAGAAACAGAACTAACTGTGGTTAAAAAAGTAAAGTACCTAGGGGTAAACATAACAGCAAAAAATCTGAGTCTATTTAAGGATAATTATGAAAAATGTTGGTCTGAAATTAAGAGAGACTTGGACAGTTGGTCAAAATTGAAGCTTTCTTTGCTAGGCCGAATTGCTGCTATTAAGATGAATGTATTGCCTAAGATGTTGTTTTTGTTTCAAACATTGCAAATTGTGGACAGGACGGAGTGCTTCCGGAAGTGGCAGAGAGATATTTCTAAATTTGTCTGGCAGGGCAAAAAGCCCAGAATTAAGTTTAAGATATTAACTGATGCGAAAGAAAGAGGGGGCTTCGCCCTGCCAGACTTAAAACTGTACTATGAAGCCGCAGCTTTCTGCTGGCTAAAAGACTGGCTACTTCTTGAAGACACTGACGTGTTGGACCTGGAAGGTTTTAACAATGCTTTTGGTTGGCATGCATACTTATGGTATGACAAAGTCAAGATCAATAAGGCCTTTAAGAACCATATTGTCAGGAAAGCAGTATTTAATGTCTGGATAAAATACAAAGACTTGTTGGAAAACAAGACTCCGAGGTGGCTTTCGCCTCTGGAAGCTAAGGCCCGAAAAAGACCCAATATGGAGGCCAAATGGCCAAAATATTGGGAAATATTAGAAAAAGATGGAGACAATTGGAAATTGCAGAGTTTGGAGAAAATGAAGGATAAAGTGCGAGACTGGTTACATTACGCTCAGATTAAAGAAGTTTTTAAAAATGACAGAAAGTTAGGGTTCCAGGTGGAGAAATCGAAATTGGAAACAGAATTGCTAGAACCAAAGATTAAGGTACTATCTAGAATGTACAACTTGCTGTTAAAATGGAATACACAAGACGAAACGGTTAAATCGGCTATGATAAAATGGGCACAGGACATTGGGCATAACATTATGTTTGAGGACTGGGAAAGGTTGTGGACCACTGGGTTGAACTTCACCGCATGTAATGCTCTGAAGGAAAATGTAATGAAAATGATGTATAGGTGGTACATGACCCCAGTTAAACTTGCCAAAATATACCATTCGTCTGACAATAAATGTTGGAAATGTAAGGAAAATGAAGGAACATTCTTTCATCTCTGGTGGACTTGCCCTAAAGTGAAGGCCTTCTGGGAAATGATATATAATGAGTTGAAAAAGGTATTTAAGTATACCTTCACTAAGAAACCAGAGGCCTTCCTTCTGGGTATTGTCAGCCAGAAGGTGTTAAAGAAGGACCGAACATTTTTTCTGTACGCAACAACGGCAGCAAGGATACTTATCGCCAAGAACTGGAAAACGCAAGATCTACCCACACTGGAAGAGTGGCAGATGCAGCTGATGGACTATATGCAACTGGCCGAGATGACTGGCAGAATCCGAGACCTGGGAGAAGAGAGGATTGAGGAAGACTGGAAGAAATTTAAGATGTACTTACAAAAACATTGTAATTTGTTTGAATGTTAAGAAGGATGCTAGATTATAAATAATTGGCCACCACTAAATTAGATTGAATTTGATTATAAGTGAGGTTAAAGAAAACACAAACCTTTTGGAGAATCGCTAGATTGTATATAAATGAGTGGATACAAGATTGTAAACAAGTTGATAATTTGCTTGGAAAAATTTTTTAACGATGTAAGTGGGAGCGGGAGACGTGAGGGAGTCCAAAGAAGTGATGAAACCACGTTTTGATATAAGCAATGTTGTTTATTATTTGGGTATTTGTATCAAAAAAACTTTAATAAATATTTATTTAAAAAAAAAATATTCAGAGAAGCAGGGAGGGGAGAAGAGAGTTATTTTAGATGGAGGCACAGACCATATGTTTTGAATACATAACTTTTACCTTGCTTTCAGGACTTGGAGTATGCGTTTAGCATCAAGAATGAATGTTGCAAAAGCTCCCCAATCATTTAGAGATAGGGCCCTTCAGTTGCTGCTGCTCTATGTGTTTTTCCCTTATTGCTTTCAGATACTGCCAGTCCTTAGCAAATCAGGAAGACTTTATTGAGAGAAAGTTTCTCCTCAGGCGCATCAGAATATTTTGTGCCTTGATATCCTTACTCTTTATGTTTACTCAGAGGCCTAATCCCTTAAGCATGACATCCTCTCAGTGTGTGTGTGAGAGTGTGCACATATCCTAAGAAGGGCATCACATGTTTTATTGGGAAGCACAGTGGTCCAGGGCAGAAGAATCTTTTGTGGCACAACTTCATACCTTCAGTAGCAGTCAAGCTCTATAATAAACAAGGTTTTCACAGTTTTGGAGCACATGCAATTCAGTAATAGCTTGGGAGTTTCATTTGCCCAGTCTATAAGGAGAGACCTTCACTTGATCTAGATCATAGGAGCCAACTCTAGGGGCCAATGCCCTTCATCCCCCCCAATGAAATATTTGAGGGGGACCATAAGTTGATGAACATTGTTGTTCAAATGGTGCGTGTTTTGTGATCAATTATGTGGGGCACCTCCCCCCAATATTTTATTCAAGTTGGTACTCCTGACCTAAATAGCTTGTTTTTAGTTATGTGTTCTGCTCACTACTGTGCAGAAAATTGCACATCTGTTGCATGTATTTAGTTCCAACAGTGCATCCACAACTGACCTCTCATATGATGAAGGCACATCCAACCCTTTTTAGCAGCTGCTTTCTAACAATTTGTGAACAGACAGCCAGGTCTTCCTTTGTGGCTGTAAGTATGGCACTGTATCATTCTACAGAGGTGGAAATCTCCCAGGTGTCTTGTTACAGAAGAATGGCCTCTTAGATCTTGTAGCTCATAAATGAATATTTTACTTAAAAAGCAGAAACAGATGATAAATTTCAGTTATCTGGCAGAATGTCATAGAACTCCATGCAGACTGAGAAATGGAAGACATCCTTGTGCCATTAACCTTTCTGTACCATCACTATATGTGTTTTGTTTCTTCCTTTTCTTCCTTTTGAATTATCCCTTTTTTTGCTGTCTTCTTTTTAACATTTTCCTTATTTATTTTTTTAGAAAAAGCAGAATAGGAAGCCAAGCACATGTGTTCATGATAACTGAAAATTTGCTTTAAATGTAAAAAAGTGACTCATGTTAGTGATCTGAACCCTGTGAAATGGAGCTTTATTGTTCCATGTTTGGTATCACCTACTGTATAAGGAGGGGTGGTGGTTTTTTGCTTTTGTTTTACATTGAATAAAAATTGGGGGGGGTGTGATGGATGGGAGCTGCTGTTTTCACACATTCTTCATGCAGTTCCTCTGTCTGCTCTAGGTTTGTAACACAACCACGGACAGAAAACATGCAGATGCATCTCTGGAGAAGTATGTCACAGAATCAGTAATGAGCATAGTGAGTGGTTTCTTCAGTTCTCCATTTTCAGACAACAGCACAAGCCTCCAGGTAAAGACTTAGAATCATAGAATTTTCCAGACCCTTGATCATTTTGGTTGCCCTCCTCTGCATATGCTCCAGCTTGTCAACACCCTTCTTAAATTGTGGTGCCCAGAATTGGACATAGTATTCCAGGTGGGGTCTGACCAAGGCAGAATAGACTGGTGCTATGACTTCCCTTGACCTGAACACTATGCTTATGTTGATGCAGCCTAGAATAGCAGCATTGTTTCTTTTTGCTGCTGCATCACACTGTTGACTCGCGTTAAGCTTGTTGTTCACCAAGACCCCTAGATCCTTTTCAAATGTACTGCTAGTAAGCCATGTGTCCCCCATCCTATATTTGTGCATTTGCTTCTTCCTGCCTAAGTGCAGAACCGTATGTTTGTCACTATTGAAATTCATTTTGTTAGCTTGTGCCCAGTTCTCCAATCTGTTAAGGTCATTTTGAATTCTGATTCGGTCTTCTGTGGCATTAGCTACCCCTCCCAGTTAGGTGTCATCTGCAAATTTGAAATGTGTGATACATGTTTATTTCAGACTACTATTCCATGGTCTCACATGTGACAGGAAGTTAGCAATCCATGCATTCACAGGAACGTTTTTTTCATTGGTGAAACTATTTGCTTGTCCCCACCCCTTTGTAAACAGGAAGAAATCTATAAAACAATTTCATTTCATTTTATTTCATTTTCATTTATTATCTTTCTGTGCCGCTTTTCAGTCACATGAATCACAAAGTGGCTCACAAATAATAAAAACAGTAATATAACAAAACTTCACAATTACAGCATAAATCTTATAGAATATTCAGCAATCATTGGTAAAACAACCATTTTCTACAAAATACGATTAACAAAACAACTGAAAAAAGGTAAACATCACAACCACAACAAAAAAGTCATATTCACAGCACACATAACCCACAAAACAACATTAACAAACCAATAACCAAAAATAAACACTGCTGAATTCTCTCTCTCTCTCTCTCTCTCTCTCTCTCTCTCACACACACACACAGAGAGAGAGAGAGAGAGAGACTGAGAGAGGGACATAATCCCTAGCTCTGTACTCGTAAGAAAAATTCAACTTATATATATTTTTTTCCATAAAAACATTTCCACCCTGCCTTTCAGCCCCCAAAAGTATATATTTGGAAATGGGCCTCATAATTAATAACTAAAGGAGGAAAATGGAAACTAAAACCATATGAGTATGTTAAAGATTATGTGTATGACTGGTTGCATTATTTCCAGGTAAATGAAATCCTTAAAAAAGATATAAAGGAAAGTGGATATGCAGAAAGTTCTAAACAGAGATAATAAACAATGAATATAAAACTCTGTCAAAAATGTATAAGATATTGTTAGAATGGTTAACGAAAGATGAAGAGGTTAAATCAGTAATGATACAGTGGGCCAAAGATTTTGGATACAACATTCAATTTGAAGATTGGGAAAAATTATGGAAGGAAAGTCTAAAATTTACTGCATGCATGGGGTTGAAGGAAAATGTAATGAAAATGTTTTATAGATGCCCTTTAACCATGGTTAAAGGGTATTTGCGGGAATGTCTCATCCACCGAAGAAAGGAGGGGAGGGAGGAACACCAGGAGATAGAAGAGGTTCAAAGCCTGAATCAGATTTTAAAGGAGAAATATTAAATATGTTTGCAGAAATTAGACAAATTGGAGCATGTGGATACTAGAATTGAACAGGTAGACACGAGAATTGGGAAAATAGACCAAAAAATTGATGAAACAGTAAAAGAATTGAAAGGTCAAATTAAAGACGTTTCTAAAAGAACACAATCCTTAGAAGAAGGAATGAAGAAGACAAGGGCTGAAATGAAGGAAGTGAAGCACGAAGAAGAGAAAATTAAAGCGGGACTATCGGAAGTAAATAAGTCACAGGAGGAGATATGGGATGCAATTGCCATGAATGAATTGAGGCAGCGGCAAGTGAATCTCAGGCTGAGAGCGGTGCCTGAGGCGCAAGGTGAAAATATCAGAGATAAATTAGTAACCGAGATTGCACAATGGTTGGAACTACAAAAGGAAGAAGTTGAGAGAACTGTGCAGAATGTATTCAGGATGAGAGTAATAACAACTAAATCAAGGAAAGTTCCTGGAGATTGTTTGATTACCTTCAAGGATAGAGATATGAGAAATTTAATACTCCAAAAAAATAGAGAAAAAAGATTGAACATCGATGGGAGTTATATAATTATCTTTAAAGACATCCCAGTCAGACTGCTGAAACGAAGAGACCCGTACAAACCATTGGTCCAAATTCTCAAGAAGAATACGATTGAATTCAAATGGGAATTCCCACAGGGGATTTCCTTTGTTTATAAAAGCAAGAGACACAGACTTACTAGTCCAGAGGAAACAGGCAAATTTCAGAGGCGCTACAAAGAGTTAATGGAAGAAGAGGAAGAAGAAGGAGGAGCAGTGGGAGGAATTGGGCCTCTAGGGGGGAAGTTTCTGGAAGAAAAGCAGAAGAAGAATGGAGAGACGGATGAGGAACAAGAAGGGGAAGAACAAGAAGAGGACAGCTTATAAAGAATAAATAAATAAAATAATTTTTAATTAGGAAGATAACATGGCGTTGAAACTATGGAATTGGAACATTAATGGAATGAACGATAGGAAGAAAAGAAGGAAGAATAATTGCAATACAGGTCAAATGGTAGGGCGAAAAATTAATAATTGTCGGGATCTATGCACCTAATGGAAATAAGACTGATTTCTATAGAAACTTGGAAGAAAGACTGTTTGAATATATGGATCAAAAAGTGATACTAATGGGGGATATGAACGGAGTAGTATCAATGGAAATGGACAGATTAAGAGACAAAGAAGCCAGTAGAGAAGGGAAATTACCTAAGACTTTTTTTTCCTTGGTGAAAAACTGTAATTTAATTGATGTTTGGAGACTTAGACATCCATTGGAAAAACAGTTTACATTTTATTCGGAACCAAATCAGTTGATGTCAAGAATAGATCAAATTTGGGTCTCAAATGAACTAACCTCAAGAATCCGACAAATAGAAATACAGCCAAGAGTAATTTCGGACCATAGTCCGATAAAATTGGAGATTAAAGGCTATGAAGAAAGATCATTTAGATGGAGACTAAATGATTACCTTTTGGACAATCAAAAAATCATACAAGAAGCATGGAGAAAGTTGATGGAATATTTCATAGACAATATGAACAAAAGCACAAAGATGAGTACAGTTTGGGATGCAAGTAAGGCGGTAATGAGAGGGTTCTTCATCCAACAGAATGTGATTAAAAACAAGAATAGAGAGAAAGGAAAGAAGGAAATATTAAGACGAATAACGGACAATGAACAAAAACTAATTAAGAAACCGAACAATGTAAAAATAAAACAAAATATCAAAGCCCTGCAAACGCAGTTCGCAATGATTATAAATTAAGAGGTGTCATGGAATATTAAAAAGCTAAGACAAAGAAATTTTGAGTTCGCCAACAAATCAGGCAAATGGCTCGCATGGCAAATTAAGAAAAGAAAAGAACAAAGTACAATCAACAAAATCATTGTGGATGGAGAAGAGATAGAAAGCCCGAAAGGTATCAGAAAAGGATTCTTGGACTTTTATAATCATTTGTATAGAAACAGAGAAAAGAATAATATGAAGAAAATAGAAAGATTTTTACGAGGAAAAAAGGTGCAAAAGATCCTGACAGAAAAGACAGACTGAACACCCCAATTGAGAATGAGGAAATAATAGAGATTATAAAAGAACTGAAAAAAGGAAAGGCACCAGGACCGGATGGTTTTACATCGAGTTATTACAAAGAACTGAGGCATACCCTGACGGTACCATTGAAAGAAGTTATGAATGATATCATGAAACAACAGGACATCCCGGAAATGTGGAAAGAAGCCTTTATTACACTTATTCTGAAGCAAGATTCCGACTTAACACAAGTGAAGAATTATAGGCCGATCTCATTGCTGAATACAGACTATAAGATTTTTTCTGGTATATTAGCAAAAAGACTAAAAAAGATACTGCAAGAATTTATTCATGAAGATCAGGCAGGTTTCCTTCCAGGCAGGCAGATGAAAGACAATGTGAGAAATATAATAAATATACTGGAATATCTGACGGCTAGGAATGAGAAACAAGTGATATTAATGTTTGTAGACGCGGAGAAGGCATTTGATAATATATCGTGGGAATTTATGCTGAAAAATTTAGAAATGATGGAAGTGGGAAATGATTTTTATAATGGAATAAGGGCAATTTATTCAGAGCAATGAGCGAAATTGATTGTGAACAATGTACTCACAGAGGAAGTGAAGATACGGAAAGGTACAAGACAGGGGTGTCCTCTCTCGCCATTGTTATTTATAATGGTTCTGGAAGTCCTGTTGAGTTCAATTAGACGAAACGAACTAATAAAAGGGGTGACAGTAGGTCAAAATGAATACAAAGTTAAAGCCTTTGCTGATGACCTGGTAATAACGATAGAAGACCCTATAAACAGCTTAAATGAGGTGTTAAATGAGATTGACCAATTTGGCATGGTGGCCGGATTAATATTAAATAAGAGAAAAACCAAGGTTATGGTTAAGAATATGGATCAGACTCTTATAGAAGAAATGCAACGAGAAACAAGGATTGAAGTGGCTAAGAAGGTAAAATATTTGGGAATTTGGTTAACTCCAAAAAATATTGACTTATTTCAAAACAACTATGTACCGGTGTGGAATTAAGAAAGATATGGAAGTTTGGGGCAGGATGAAATTTTCTTTCTGGGGCAGAATTTCAACAATCAAAATGAGTGTGCTTCCAAAGATGTTATTTTTGTTTCAAATGATCCCTATAATTAAGGGGACAAAGATCTTCAAAGAGTGGCAAAGAACGATTTCAAGATATATCTGGCAGGGCAAGAAGCCAAGAATACAATTCAAGTTATTAACAGATGCGAAAGAAAGAGGTGGTTTTGCCCTGCCAGATCTGAAACTATATTATGAAGCGTCTTGTATCTGTTGGTTAAGGGATTGGATAAAATTAAAAAATAATAAATTGTTAGATCTAGAAGGATTTGATAACAGATTTGGATGGCACGCCTATTTATGGTTGGAGAAGAAGAAAAAGTCATAAGGGTTTTGAGAACCATATTTTCAGGAGTTCCATAATAGAAATATGGGACAGGTACAGAAATATACTGGAACCTAAAGCCCCACACTGGTTGTCTCCTTTAGAGGTTATGAGTTTAAAGAAAATTAATATGAGAGGGAATTGGATTACTTATGGAGACTTATTAATCAAAGAGGAGGGGAAATGGAAAATGAAGCCATATGAACAAGTCAAAGATTATGTGTATGATTGGTTGCATTATTTTCAGGTAAATGAAATGTTTAAAAAAGACTTTAAAGAGAGGGGATACAAAGAGAAAGAATCGAAATTTCAAACAGAGATAATAAATAATGATTTTAAGATAATGTTAAAAATGTATAAAATGTTGCTGGAATGGCAAACAAAAGACGAGGAGATAAAGTCGGTCATGATACATTGGGCCAGAGATTTTGGCTATAATATACAACTGGCCGATTGGGAAAAAATATGGAATGAAAATATGAAATTTACTGCATGTATGGCGTTAAAAGAGAATATTATGAAAATGGTATACAGATGGTACATTACACCGGTTAAGTTAGCAAAAATGTTTAAAACATGTAATAAGTGCTGGAAATGTAAAGAAAAAGAAGGATCATTCTTTCATATGTGGTGGGAATGTAAGAAGGTAAAAGGTTTCTGGGAAAGATATACAATGAGTTGGAAAAGATGTTTAAATATACATTTGTAAAGAAACCAGAAGCCTTTTTGTTAGGAATAACAGGAAAAGAGATAAATAGAAGGGACTATAAACTTTTCCAATATGCAGTAACAGCGGCAAGAATATTAATGGCCCCAAAATGGAAACAAGAGGAACTACCAACCATTGAAGAGTGGAGAATGAAACTTATGGACTATGCAGAATTGGATAAAATGACTGGGAAAATTAGATACCAGAGGGATCACAAGTTCATCGAGGACTGGGCAAAGTTTTCGGATTATCTGGAAAACATCTGTGATGAACAGATAATGCTAGTGGGTTTTAAAGAGGTTTTTTGACAGTCGAAGGTGTATTGTAAAAAAGAAATAGAGACAAAAGGATATTTAACTGGCAATACTATATAGAGAAAATGCGTAAAAGACAGCTAATATGGATGATTGGTGGAGGAGCTGGTGGAAGTACAAAAATTGGAAATCTGAGAACATGATTGTGTTGATTAATTTGTAAAGGAAAAACTGAATAAAAATTTATATAAAAAAAAGAAAATGTTTTATACATCGTATATTACAGCGGCAAAATTGGCAAAAATGTATAAAACATGTAATAAGTGCTGGAAATGTAAAGAAAAAGAGGGAACATTCTACCATACGTGGTGGGAATGTAAGAAAGTAAAGAGCTTCTGGGAAGCAATATATAATGAATTGAAAAAGATGTTAAAATACACTTTTGTTAAGAAACCAGAAGCCTTTATTTTAGGGATTACAGGTAAATAAATAAGAAGAAAAGACTGTAAACTTTTCCAGTATGCAGTTACGGCAGCAAGAATTTTATTGGCCCAGAAATGGAAACAAGAGGAAATACCGACGATTCAAGAATGGAGAATGAAATTGACTGACTATGTGGAACTGGACAAACTGACGGCAAAATAAGATATGCCCGAAACCAAAAGTTCATCGAGGATTGGGAAAAATTTGTAGATTATCTGAAAAATATATGTGAGGTGCAAACAACGCTAGTGGGGTTTCAAGAAGCACTGTAAAATTTTAAGAGGTATTGTTGAAAGAAAATAGAAAAGGGAGGGAAGACAAATGGCAATGCAATTAAAGGAATGCGTATTGAAGGGTAAAAATGGATGATTACCAGAGAAGCTGAAGGAAGACCAAAATTTGTACTTTGTTAAAATCAGTTAAATTTGGATAAAATTGTATGATTGTATTGAAAACTAATAAAAATTTATTATAAAAACACCACAAAAGTATATATTTGATGGAGGGTTTGAAAGCCAGAATCCACAGATCTCTTTGCCTAGGGCAGCCTTCCACCCTCTGCTGCCTGATGTTCTCCAACTACAACTTCCATCATTGAGCAGGCTGCCTAGGAATGATGGGATTTATAGTCCAACATCTGAGGAAATATGGCCTAGATTATATTAGTTGACACTGCATAGATTAAGATGAAGGCTTGCCTAAATTCAGCTGCTAAGTCATACAGCAATACTCACTGCTGAGGTACAGTGTTCTCCCTGGACAAGATGGAAGCAATTTCAGACATTTCAACAGGTGACCCCTCTTTATTTTTGCTATTAAAGCAAGGAAGTGAAGCAGACTAAAACCAGGAAAATGTCCTATGATGGGTCAGGGTATTTGTTCATCTAGCCCAGCATTTTCCACTCTGACTGGCTGCAACTCTCTAGGATCTTGAAGATGTGTAACATTACCTGCCTCCTGATCTTAAGATGTGAGGGATGAACCTTGGACCATCTGCAGGCAAAGCTTGTGATCTAATACTGATCTACAACATCAGCTAGAAGCCAAACCTGGATATATTATCATTTCCTTTTTTCAGCTTTCCTGGCCCTTAGGTCAAAAGCATCCTGGCCCCGAGTGCTAGAGCGATTGACATGGCTAGACTGGAGTGAGTGTCTTCACATATGCCAGACCCCATAGAGGTTATACTCTTGCTACCCAAATCCCTCATTCAGATTTCCCTTAGGCCAGCGGAGCCACCTTGAGTCAGGTGGTAGAACCACTGTCTCTGTCTCACTTTCCCTCTCATGCACCACTCTAGAAGAGTGCTTGGTGCAATAATACATGGAGTATGTGAAATCAGTAGCAGTGCACATGTGTTTGTATTAGGCTAGAACACATAGCCATTTTTATTTATTGTATAAATATCTTAGATCATAACATCTAAACATGTTTGAGCTGATAACATATTTTTTGTGTTCTTTCAGACACACCAGCCTGTTTTTATCCAATTACTGCAGTCTGCGTTTAGAATTTACAACTGTACCTGGCCAAACCCAGTGCAGAAATCTTCAGTAGAGTCCTGTATCAAAACTTTAGCTGAAGTCGGTAGGTCATTATACTCCTTGCTTTCACTGTTTCTGTTTTAAGTGACTTTGGATGGAATACCTGTTACTTCTAGGAAAGTAAAATCCTGCAAATTGCTAGTGCAGGAAACCTTTGTGCAATCTCCTTTGAAATGAGCGGAAGTTGAATTAAAGGACGGTCACTAGTGGAATGTGCACACTAATCTATACAGTATTTTGCTTGCAGTGGGGAAGCCTCACCACAAATAAAACATGAGTGGCTAGAGAGAGCTTCGGGTGTGGCCTCTTTCTTGCCCTATAGAATTGCTGCAGGACACTTGAGCAGAAGAATCTTACCCTGATTGCTGCTGGTTCCCTGGCAAGCAAGGGCAACACTTACTCTAAGACTAAAGTGACTTGACCTGGTGTTTCATCAGGCTGGCCTGGATGCCCTCAGTCTGGACTGCCTTGGTCCCTTCTATCCTCCTTTAAAATTCATAGCAGCTGATGAGTCACGGGAGGAGAAGGCAATGACTCAAGATTATTGGCATATCAGAATTGTGGCATATCAGACTAGGACCTGGGTTCAGCCATGAAGCCCACTGGGTGACCTTGGGCCTAACCTACCTCATGGGACTGTTGTGATTATCAAAGGGGGAGGGGGAGGGGTGTGTATGCCACCCTGAGCTCCTTGGAGGAAAGTTGCTATATAAATGTAATAATAAATAAATAAGAGTAGCCAGCTGCCCCCTACAAATTACTTGCAGCTCATTACATCCACTTTTACTAGGAAATAAAATACATACAATTTGATTGGGGGAGGAGGTGTTGCTGTTCAGTAAGTGCATATATGATTTATTAGTTGGATTGATTTCCTTTTTTTGACCAAATCATTTTTATTGATTTTCCAAATTTTACCAAATCAGCCACAAATTAAGACAAATTTAATACAATTTTTCCCAAAATTGGTTTCCCATACTCATTCATGATGTGTCCAAATTTTCCTCTTGCTGCTGTTTATTTTCCTAGTTGTTTCTAGTTCACATTCCTTACAATTAACCTTATATTACAGTAATTTTTTTTTAAAAAAACTTTGTTTATCCTTAACCATCAGCTTGCCAATTCCTGCATGTACAATATTCTAACATTTGCAATATCTACAAGTGAGGTTACTCCACAAATTATCAAATCCACAATAAGTCAGTAATTATCATTTCTAAAATAAACTATGTATGAAAACCCAATAGTTCACTTTTACTAGGTGTTTTTCCTTTTCTTCTTATATGCACAGTGCATTCTGTCCAGACCTCTTAAATGTCCAATCCAAGTATCTCCTCTGTCGTTGTCCATTCTAAAATAGGAAATTGCAAGGATGACCTTGGTATTTTCCCATGGCTCCTTAACAGTGAGCCCATAATAGTAGGAGAAGGCAGACTGTCTTTCCTAGAAAATTTGTAACAGTTCAATCTTTAGTCGCCCTCCCCTTAAGCCAAGCAGACCCAAGCTGATGACTTTCCATTGAAATTTCTCAATTTGCCTCTAAGAGTACACCAATTATTGCTGGCCATTTCCCATCAGGTTCTCATCAACATTTTCTGACACTCCAAACTTTAATTAATGTCCCTAATTGTTTAATTATTTAAAATTATTTCAGTCTTATTCGTCAAGTTCTTTCAGTTTCATCAAGCTGAGGAGGTGATAGGTAAAACTCCTCAAAAAAAGCAGCTCATCACATCTTCCCCTTCCTTCCATTGTTTTGACAGCATCAGACAGCATCACTCCACCTCACACTGCCTGGAGTTTTACCTGCACACGCTTCCAATTTTCCACTAATAAACCTCACTTGTGATCCTTTTATTTCTTTAATCCAGAGGGCTTGAAACCAGAGGGCTTTAATCCAGAGGGCTTGAAAGAAGTAAGCCCTTGAAACCTTTAAGCAACAACAATAATAACATTAATAATAAAAGAAGATCTACTCCTCTCTTCTCTCCATTTTGAATTACAGCAGGAATCCTAACTCAAATCTCATACCTCAACTTCAATAGCCTGATTATGCCATTAATTTTAATCTAGTGTTCAAAATTTTGAAGGAGCTCTGCCACTTGCTGTGGCGGACTTTGGAGGCTGTCTCTGTGATGGAGAGTTTGAGACCCAGCGTCTCCTCCCCTCCTGGTTCTTGGGTGGCAGGCGTGGGCACAAAGACGACATTTGGCCAAAAGTGCTGTTGGTTCACTCATAACACTAACCCATATTTAACATTAAGCTTAGTAAATGTTAACCTTAGTTAAGGCTGAGGCATCTGGCAGACGATATCTTAAACTAGGATTAGGGGTTTTTTTGCTCTCCAGATGTTGCTGAACTATAGCTCCCATCAGTCCCAGCAAGCATGGCCCAATAGCCAGGGATTTGGTTCGCATCTGTCTGTCTTGAGAGACAATGGAGTGTGCATCTGGGGGTGAAGTCTAACTGCTGTGTTAGTTAATTCTACACTGTGGATATTGCTAATATAAGAACTGAATAGATTGTATTTCCTGATCAATCTGCTGGACTTTAACTTCTCATAGTATGTTTCATTTATATGATAAGTTGGTCTATAGAACCATATATTTTGATATGATATGTTGAATCAAATTTAAAAAGAATTTATATAGTTATATACAGCCTGTTGTGTTGTTTGTGTTGATATCAGTTTTGTATTTACGTGACAAAGGGTTTGGTAGTGTTAGTTGACAGCACCGAAGTAACCTCTCTGGGGTGCAAGCCTGAGCAGGGTGCATGGAGGTTCTGGACTGCCTAGACAACAAGAGCCCCCTCTTGGCCTCGCTGATGTGATTCAAAGGAAAGCACCAGGTTGGCTGCAGGAGGTGCTGGAAGGAAGCATAGAAGGTGCCATCCAACTACCTTAAGGCAGTGGTTTTTCTCTAGGGTGCCTTGAATGATAGTCAGGGGGGCCGTGGGCAACACTGGCTTCTGTCTTTCTTTTCCTTCCCTCCCTTCTTTGATGCCCTCTGTTGGTTACAGCAGCGACCCTGGCTACAAGCTCCCCAGGCGAATGGTGCCTCTCTTTGGGGTGGGGGTGGGCAACTCAGAGACCACGGATGGCCACAGCAGCTGCCCAGAGGACTCCCAAGGAAAGGGGAGAGGAGAAGAGGCTGAGAGAACAGTCCACAAGGGAGGGTGTTTGAAAAAGGGTGAGAGGCTGCCAGCTCTGCAGACAAGGGATGACATAACTGGGCTCCTGAGTCCCACAGGGGTGCCACAGAAAGAATGTAGTTGGTCAAGGGAGCCGTGGACTCAAAAAGGGTCTCCACTCCTGATTTGTGTAGGATTTGCTCCTTTTCTTCTCTCAATGTCCACAAGGCAGCAGAGGTTTAAGATCAGAGTTTTTCTTCTCCTAGATGGGCTACCTTTCCAGGTTGATGAGCCCCATCTGCCCCTCACTTCTCTCTACAGCATGTGCAGAAATCACCTTCTTGACCGTTGGACCCACTATTGGTCTTTTCCACTCAATCCACTCAGACGTGTTTTCAGGCACAGTTCCTAACTCACTGAGTCTTTGATTCCCATTGGCTATATTCACTTGGTTTAATCGGTCAGTTGAATCCGTTCCTGGGGTGTGGCTGCTGTTGTATGCTGCCAGTTTCTAGGAGCCACAGGTGAGTTTCCAAGTGAGTTTCCAGGGTTGGGACCAAAGGTGGACCAACTACCCCAGAAGGAGCACAACATGTCCCCCACCAGAGGTACCACCCCTCCCTTGATACCCCATATACCCCTGGCCAGGGGATTATAGGAGCCATAGGATTCCTTCTGCAACTTGGTGCCTTTTGGAAATTGTGTGTATGTTTGAGGAAGTGTCGAAGATCATTCTCCTATTTGATTTTTTTTTCTCATGCAAGCATTATTTATCATATGTAAATCAAATGGCTGGCTAACTACTTCTAGTCTGGGAACCATCTGCCCAAAGCAGAACCCTCAAATCCAGCACATATTCTGGTTCATGTGGTTTTTGGTGGCATTTTTAGTTAAATCCTGTTTTGCCTTTTTTAACCCCACTTTGCTTTACAAGTTCTCTGCATACTTTCAGAAACCTTCCGAACAGGAACAACAAACTTGCATGCTTGTGGAATAAATTAGTGTGGTACAAAAGTACAAGAAATTGGCACATCCTGATTGGCACAAGCAGCCAGTAATAACTTGAATAAAAATAAATATTTATGTTCATATTTCTTTGCTGGTATTTTGAAAAGGGAACATATGTTTCATGTTGTTTTTAAATAATGAAATGTGGAACAAATGAAAGTTAAGCTTCCTACAAACTACTATGATAAGCAGACAGAGGTTTTGTTTACAGCTGAAAACTTCAGCTGTGACCTCTGACAATTGATGCAAACCTTAATTACAAATAGAATTATACATTTTAAGAACCATTCAGAACAAAGGAGCATATTTTCACTTGGCTTTCTTTGTGATCGTTTTAATTAGCTGCAAGTCTTTGAAAAATCATAGTGCTTGACGGCTGCTCAGCCACTGACGGAAGAAAGTGGCTTGCTTGCTTCAAATAATGCCTGGAAGATCTGTAGGAATGTGACTGTTTCAGCCCTCGTGCTCTACAATTTATTCATTGTAGCAATGTTAGTTTCTGATTTCAGAAACAACCAGGAATCTTGTAGTACCTTAAAGTCTTAACAAATTTATTAAAAGTGTGAGCTTTTGTGGACTACAGTCTACTTCATCAGATGTGTGAAATGGTTTCTTGCATGGGGGAGGGGAGAGACAGATAGTAAACTGTGAGTCAGAAGAAAATGGCATTCAGAGTGGCCATTCAGAGTGGCCATTAACCCCAAACAGTATTTAACAACACATTCATCCAGGCATTGGTAAGCCAATTAACATATGTAGTGTGATTTTGAAAAATCCATTGTGCCGATTTCATTCCAAAAGTGATAGCATTGAACCTCTTGATATATTGTAATTTGTGTGATTCATATTGCACTTTCCCTTTCAAGTCACTGCCCCCTGGTCGGTCGGTCTATCTATATCTATATCTATATCTATATCTATATCTATATCTATATCTATATCTATATCTATATCTCTATATCTCTATCTCTATCTATATCTATATCTATATCTATATCTATATCTATCTATCTATCTATCATCTATCTACAATTCAGGGTTACACTGAATTTGGTAACACAGGGTAACACTGGGTAATATGGCACAAAAACTTGTGCCATGGTAAAATAGTTTGCCTTCAAAGTGCGACAAAACTCTGTTGTTTTTCCTGGGTTTACAGGAACAACATAACAGTGGATTGGTTTGTTTTGGATTATAGCTTGTAGTTAACGACGAAAGGTCTTAACTATGAGACCTGGCCTGACTTAGAGTTTTGTGTGAAGAGTCCCTGGTCCTCACTGTCCTTTAAAATAGACAAAGGGGAAGTACAACTGAAAGTATGTGCAAAGCAGTTACTGTTTATGAAGAGTTTGATTCAGAGTCGAGTCCTTTGCTGGCTTGGGACCTGGTACATATGTACCCTTTTGTTGTCCTGTTTTGAACCCTGACCTTGTCAGCCCAAGACCCTATCATCTGCTCCACACTGCCTCTCTTAGAAGATGTAGGAAGCACTTGAGGGAAACGCCACTCTATTGCTCCTAGTAGAAGGTATACATCTTAGGCTCAGTTCAAACATAATGTGAAACCATGGCTTACCCTGATCATTATTTAGAGCTCAAAGCATGGCATAAATTTGCAAATGTAAATGTACAGATGCACAACAGGCATCTTGTTGTCTGCTTTTGCTTTCCATCCTTTCAGAATTCATGTTCATGATTTCCTCTTCTGCCCTTGAAATAATAGTTTTTAACTTTTTTGTTATTGATTCAGACATTATGCCAAATCATACTTAGCACCAGTCATGGTTTTCAGACCCATTTCAACTCCCCCCTCTCTTTCTCCTTGTGCCCCACCCCCAAGTTAAGTCTTATTATTTCCTAGATATAGGCTTTGACCTCACATTGGGATACAAGGAGGCCGTGACCACTGGCGGAGGAAGAGGCGTGTGGGGGAGCGCACCAGTCAGATAGGAGGAGAAGTTAGGCTAAGACCAGACCGCTCATTACTGAGGAGGCAGGGTTAGTTGTTGTTTGGAGACTATCTCTGCTTCGGGGTCTGGTCTTGACCGGATGGATACTGGAATCAACAAGGGAGACCCACATGACCTGAAGGTGCTGCTGTGCAATGCCAGGTCAATGATTCACAAGACCACTGCCATCCATGACTTGATCATGGATGGGGGACTTGACCTGGCATGTGTAACAGAGACTCAGTTGGATGAAGCAGATGGGCCTGTTCTTGCCGCTGCTTGTCCACCAGGTTTCTCTTCTGCACAGCAATCCAAGTCATATGGGTGGGGAGGGGGGGTTGCAGTGATTTTTAGGAAGTCATTAGCTTGCATCAGGCATCCTATTGGGAAGACCCAGTTTTCTGAGTGCATGTTCTGGAAATTGGGCAATAGGGGCAGTACAGGATTAATTTTGGTGTACCAGCCTCCCCACTGCACCAAAGATTCCCTGCCCGAACTGCTTCAGGTTGTGGTGGATGTTCTCCTGGAAACACCTAGTTTAGCTGTCCTAGGGGTTTTAAACATCCATGCCGACACGACCTTACAAGGGCCGCTTGGGACTTCATGGAAAGCATGGCCTCCATGGGGCTGTCCCTGAATAAGTTTGGCCCAACTCATAGTTGTGGACATACCTTAGGCCTGGTGTTCACCTCTATTGATGTACCCACTGACACTAAGTACAGTGGTGCCCCGCAAGACGAATGCCTCGCTAAACGAAAAACCCGCAAGACGAAAGGGTTTTCCGATTTTTTAGCGGCTTCGCAAGACGAATTTCCCTATGGGCTTGCTTCGCAAGACGAAAGCCCATAGGGAAATCTCCGGGGACAGTGGGGAAGCGCAGCGTGCCTTCTCCTCTGTTCCCGGACCTGTCCTAAGGCTTGCGGTGGGAGGTCCGGGAACAGAGGGGAAGGCGCGAAGGGCTTCTCCTCTGTTCCCGGGGCTTGCGGTGGGAGGAGGGTTTTTCCTCCCCACCGCCAACATTCAGAACAGCATTCTGAATGTTAGCGGTGGGGAGGAAAGCCCTCCTCCCACTGCAAGCCTTCAGGACAGGTCCGGGAACAGAGGGGAAGGTGCGCAGCGCTTCTCCTCTGTTCCCGGGGCTTGCGGTGGGAGGAGGGTTTTTCCTCCCCACCGCCAACATTCAGAACAGCATTCTGAATGTTGGCGGTGGGGAGGAAAGCCCTCCTCCCACTGCAAGCCTTCAGGACAGGTCCGGGAACAGAGGGGAAGGTGCGCAGCGCTTCTCCTCTGTTCCCGGGGCTTGCGGTGGGAGGAGGGTTTTTCCTCCCCACCGCCAACATTCAGAACAGCATTCTGAATGTTGGCGGTGGGGAGGAAAGCCCTCCTCCCACTGCAAGCCTTCAGGACAGGTCCGGGAACAGAGGGGAAGGTGCGCAGCGCTTCTCCTCTGTTCCCGGGGCTTGCGGTGGGAGGAGGGTTTTTCCTCCCCACCGCCAACATTCAGAACAGCATTCTGAATGTTGGCGGTGGGGAGGAAAGCCCTCCTCCCACCGCAAGCCTTCAGGACAGGTCCGGGAACAGAGGGGAAGGTGCGCAGCCTGCTGCCCCGCGCGAGGGGCGCTCTTAAGCAGAGCGCCCCTCGCGCGGGGCCGACATTCGCCGCTTGGAGAGCCCTGCGGGGAAGTCCTGCAGGGCTCCCCAAGCTGCGAATGTCTGCCCCTCGCGCGGGGCAGCAGGCTGCTATCCGCAGCTTGGAGAGCCCTCTGGACCTCTTCTGAAGGCGGGTGGGGGGGCAAAGCATTTTAAAATCGCCCCAGGACAGCGGAGAAGTCTCCGCTGTCCCGGGAAGGGGGGGGAAGCAAAGACTTTTGCCCCCCCCCGTCGGCCTTCAGAAGAGGTCGGGGGACAGACTGTCCCCGGACCTGGTTTGAAGGCGGTTTCCATAGGAACGCATTGATTTTCAATGCATTCCTATGGGAAACCGTGCTTCGCAAGACGAAAAACTCGCAAGACGAAAAGACTTGCGGAACGAATTAATTTCGTCTTGCGAGGCACCACTGTAAAAGCAAAGCAAAAGAAGTGCCATGGTCAGATCACGTCCTGGTGCAACTGGACTTTTCCGTGAACCATCCCCTCTGCAGGGAGGTGGAACCGATTTGGATGGTCCACTTAATGGATCAAAATGGTTTCCAGAGAGTGGTAGGGGATGTTTTATCCCATGCTGATGGCCTTTCAGCTGATTCCCTGGTGACCCGCTGGAATGCGGAATTAACCAGGGCCATTGACTCTCTGGCTCCAAAGCGCCCTCTGCAAGTACATGGAGCCTGGACTGCCCCATGGTTTCCCCCTCAGCTGAGGGTGCTGAAACAATTGCTGGGATGGCTAGAGCGCCGGTGGGGGAAAACTCACTCTGAATCTGACCAGACACGGGTTAAAGCTCAATGTTGAGCTTACCAAGTGGTGATAGCAATGGCGAAGAGGACCTTCTTCACCGCCTCTATTGGATCTGCAGAAAACAGCAGCTGGAGACTTTTTCAGGTGGTTTGTAATTTAATGGAATCACCTGCACCATTGGGGCGTGATAAGGACCCCAAGATTTTTGCAGATAAAGTAGCTCAGGTTCAGAAAGAGATAGATTCTACCGTGAGAGCAGGGCCAGGACGGCTTAAGTTGCATGGGAGCAATTTCAATATGTTACCTCCGAGGATGTGGGCAGGCTGCTTGGACGAGTGAAACCGTCCACCTGTCTCCTTGATCCTTGCCCATCTTGGCAAATAAAAGCAAGCTGGGAAGGGCTGGGTGATGGGCTCTGCAAAGTGGTGAATGCTTCCCTCTGTGAGGGAGGCTTCCCAGACCCACTGAAAGAGGCGGTTATTAAACCACTCCTTAAAAAAATATATTTGGACCTGGCCGATATGGCCAACTATCACCCAGTCTCAAATCTTCCATTCCTGGGCAAGGTGATTGAGTGGGTGGTTGCGGAACAACTCCAGGCCTCATCATGGGACTGAAACTGCCTTGGTCCCACTGGTCAATGATTTCTGGTAGGCTAGGGACAAAGGTGAAAACTGTTTCCTAGTTCTGCTGGATCTTTCAGCAGCCTTTGATACCATTGACCACAACATCCTTCTGGACCATCTAAAGAAGTATAGTGGTTCCGCTCCTTCCTCCCGGGTCCTGTCCAGAAAGTGGTGTGGGAAGATGAGTGTTTGGACCCCTGGGCTCCCACTTGTGGGGTGCCTCAGGGTTCCGTCTTCTCCCCCATGCTTTTTAACATCTATATGAAGCTGCTGGGAGAGATCATCAGGGGGTTTGGGCTGGGTGTCCATCAACATGTGGATGATACGCAGCTTTACCTCTCTTTTAAATCAGAACCAGTGAAGGTGGTCAAGTTCCTGTATGAGTGCCTGGAGGTGATTGGAGGATGGATGGCAGCTAACAAATTGAGGTTGAATCCTGACAAGACAGAAGTACCCTTTTTGGGGGGACAGGGGGCAGGCAGGTGAATAGGGTAACTGTGTCCCTGAAGGACCAGGTGCACAGCCTGGGAGTCATTTTGGACTCACAGCTGTCCATGGAGGTGCAGGTCAATTCTGTGTCCAGGGCAACTGTCTACCAGCTCCATCTGGTACGCAGGCTGAGACCCTACCTGTCTGCAGAATATCTCACCAGAGTGGTGCATACTTTAGTTACCTCCCGCTTGGACTACTGCAATGTGCTCTGTGTGGGGCTACCTTTAAATGACCCGGAAACTTCAACTAATCCAAAATGTGGCAGCTAGACTGGTGACTGGGAATGGTCTACTGAAAGAGCTACATTGGCTCCCAGTACATTTCCGAGCAGAATTCAAAGTGTTGGCGTTGACCTTTAAAGCCCTAAATGGCCTTGGCCCAGTATACCTGAAGGAGCGTCTCCGCTTCCATCGTTCAGTGATGAGGTCCAGCAATGAGAGCCTTCTGGCGGTTCCCTGACTGTGAGAGGTGAGGTTACAGGGAACCAGGCAGAGGGCCTTCTCAGTAGTGGCACCTGCCCTGTGGAACGCCCTCCCATCATGTCAAGGGAATAAACAACTATCTGACATTTAGGACACCTTTTTAAGGGAAGTTTTTAATGTATTCTGTTGGGAGCCGCCCAGAGTGGCTGGGGAAACCCAGCCAGATGTGTGGGGTATAAACAATAAATTACTCTTATTATTATGGCTAAGTGAAATTTTTACCTGGTCTCCCAGGACATAGGCCTTAGAGATTAAATGCAAACATGTGTAACTCATCCAGTAAATGAACTTCCTTTTTTAAAACACACACAACTATTTCAGAAAAGGCAAAGGCCGCCACTTCTCTATTCCAAAATTCCCCCAAACATCCCTGTTTTTGTTCTAAAAAACAGCTTCCCTGAGATTCTGTGCCTTTAGCTAATACCCTATTTTTTGGTAACTCTTATAGGACATTAATCAAACTTGCAATACTGCCTCCTCTGGTGCAGTTCTTTTTTCTCTTCATAGTGTTATAGAAAAAAAACCTGCTCCTTTTCCCTTATGAGGTATCCAGGAGCCCGTATAGAGTCTTTAAGTGGGTTCCCGATCGGTGGGAGAAAATAACAGAAGCCAACCAGAAAATATTGAGAAGCAAAGCGGTTAGTAAGCCTGAACTTTATTGACTGTTGCAACAGGCTCCCCACAGGAGGGAGGATAGAACCCAGAACAATGGTGTGCAAGCCCTTATATAGACTTTTGAAGTTGCCCACCCTATAGCCACTGAAATATCATACATACATTGCAGATAGAGGTGGTCTACAGCATAAATCCTGCCTCCCAGGGGGAAATTCGTCTTGCGAAAAACGGAAAACCCTTTCGTCTAGCGGGTTTTTCGTCTTGCGAGGCATTCGTCTTGGGGGGCACCACTGTACTTTGCGATGAGTATTCTTGCTGCTGTTGTTGCATACATAAAGAAAGTTCTATCCTTCTTTGGCACCAATTGGCCGACCATGCCAAGGAGAAAGGCCTCTGGTTTCTTCAGGAAGGTATATTTAAATACCTTTTTCCTTTCATTATAAATCATCTCCCAGAATGCCTTAATCCTTGGACATGTCCACCAAAGGTGAAAGAATGTACCTTCAGTCTCATTACATTTCCAACATTTATTTTCGGGCAAATGGTAAATTTTTGCAAGCTTGACTGGTGTCATGTACCACCTGTAAATCATTTTCATTAAATTCTCTCTTAGGGCATTACATGCCGTAAATTTCATACCTGTGGTCCATGACTGTTCCCAGTCAGCCATCATAATGTTATGTCCAACATCTTGTGCCCATTTAATCATAGCAGATTTCACCGTTTTATCCTGAGTGTTCCATTTCAACAGCAAGTTATACATTCTTGACAAGTTCTTAGTTTTAGGATCTAACAATTCTGTTTCCAATTTTGATTTTTCCACCTGGAAGCCCAGTTTTTTATCCATGTTGTATGCCTCCATTATTTGGTAGTAATGGAGCCAGTCTCGCACTCTATTTTTTAATTTTTCAAAACTCTGCAATTTTATTGTCTCCATCTTGTTCCAAAATCTCCCAATATTTCGGCCATTTGGCCTCCATATTGAGTTTTTTTCTGACCCTTCGCTTCCATTGGTGACAACCATCTTGGGGTTTTATTTTCTAACAAATCCTTGTATCTCATCCAAACATTAAACAGTGCTTTTCTAACAATATAGTTTTTAAACGCTTTATGTGCTTTAACCTTGTCATACTACAAATATGCATGCCAACCAAATACATTGTTAAAACCTTCCAAATCTAGTACGTCAGTGTTTTCAAGAAGCAGCCATTCTTTCAGCCAGCAAAATGCAGCTGATTCATAATAAAGTTTAAGGTCTGGCAGGGCAAATCCACCTCTTTCTTTAGCATCAGTTAATATCTTAAATTTTATTCGAGGCTTCTTGCCCTGCCAGACAAATCTAGAAATATCTCTCTGCCACCTCTTGAAACAGTCCATTTTGTCTAGAATTTGCAATGTTTGAAACAAAAACACCATCCTTGGCAATACATTCATTTTTATCACTGCAATTCGGCCTAACAATGATAACTTCAAATTTGACCATATTTCTAAATCCTTTTTCACTTCAATCCAACATTTTTCATAATTATCCTTAAATAGATTCACATTCTTAGCAGTCATGTTTACCCCTAAATATTTCACTTTCTTTTGCCATAATGTTTTGGCTGCCTCACTCAGATTGTTTCCGTGCTCCTACTAGCGGTAGAGTGGGGACAAAGAAATGCAAAACATGGAGAGGAAGAGAAAGAGGGTACAAAACAGAGAGGCAGAAAAAGGCAATGTGGAATATATAGCTTTTTTTAGAGAGGTGCCAGCATACAGAGTGATATCACTCTATACCCATGGAGAATCCTAGGCAGTGGTGGGTTTCCCACCCCCCTTAGAAGTTTAGTCTGTTTGCAAGCCTAGTCTTTTTCTGTCTCCAAAGTTTCCATTTTCAGCAACATTCCCTTCTTATATGCCATGTCTACTTCCCATCCTTTTACTTGGATTATTATGTTTGCATCTGTACTAAGATTTTTCTATTCCAAATGCATTCTTCCAAAGCAAAGAACCGTGGAATTGCAATCCCTGTGGATTTGGACAGCCAAGTTAATACACTTTTCATGAAGAGTCATTCTAATATGGTGCAGAGAGCAGTGATGGGTTGGAGAATGTCTGCCCGCAGCGGACCTCGCTTTAAAGAAGCACTTGGAGGACCTGCTTGGGATTACAGGAATATCATTGAGAAACTACAGGTGTGGTAGAAAATGGCACATGTTTACAGTCTGTATATTATTGGTTTTTTAAAAAAATGTATATGAGGTGCTGGAGAACACAATGCTTAGGACCAGCATGCCACAAAATCCACAAGAGTTTTCAAATTCGAATCTTAAAACTTCTCAACAAACTAAGCAGCCAATTTGCACCCCATTGACTTTTTATGGACTGCCTAGAGTGTTGGGGAACTCAAGACTTTTCTATTGGAAAATGCAACCATTTATTATGTATATTGAAGAGACTCATGGTGTTCTGTGGCACAGCAGGTTTAGTCACACTTATATCTCTCTTGCTACAAGTTTTCCTGCTACATTAAAAAAAAAAACAACCTACAAAGCTGATGGACTCAGTGCTCTTCCATTGTGAAAGGAAGGAGGCAGCCCTTGTTTCGACGCAATTTGAATTCAACCCCTTTTACTCTAACATGTAAGGCTCAGTGATTATGTTTTGAATAATAGGCCCTCCCCTTTCTCAGTTGACAAGATGGGCGGGTAAATTACAGATTGATGCGTTTTAGGCCACCAATTGGAATATGAGCATATATGGGTCCATAGAGGTGCCCACTAACACTAGGTAAGTAGTGAAGGATAGCAGAGACAGAGAAGTGGTTGGGTAGAATTGTTCTCCATCCGTCCACACTGAACTCCTGTCCCACTTATGGTGGTTTCTCACTCTCTCAGGTCAATGACAGAAGTTTGTCTTCTTTCCTCCTGAATGATGCTTTCATCCAAAATGTGTGCTAGCATATCTGATGTTAGCATACTGTTGTGGCAGCACAGTAAACATTCTGTCTTTTGAAAATAAATGCTTACATAGCTGTTACTACACACTAATGATTAGTTGGTTTACTTCCTCCAACAGAAGGAGCCATTCTGTCCAGAGAAGACTCTTTTTGTCAGATTAGGGAACCATTTAGATCCAATTTGTTATGTTCTTGCATAGAGGCTTCTAGTGAAAACATCATGTTATAAATATAGCGGTGATATATGTATGAGTGTCTGGATGAAATTAACATGTTGCCTGAGTGTTTCTGGTATATGACTATTATTTTCATCTGGTCATCCCAGTCCACATCACAGGTTGGGAAAAATGTTGAAAAATGAGGACTCGTTCTACTTCATGATTGGAAAACTAGCAGCAGACATTAAACAGATGGCCAGTTCCAACCAAACTGGACACTTTCCTCTTGGTGTTTTATTTTTTAGGATGTTGTAGCCTCCTTGGAACAGCAGTTCAACCCCATGATGCAGGCTGAATTTTCGGTGCTGGTTGATGTATTGCACAGCCCTGAACTTCTTTTCCCTGAGGGAAGTGATGCTAGAATCAGATGTGGGGCTTTCATGTCCAAGTAAGTGCCTGAAGCTATTGAAGCCAAGGTTTGATCTTGGTTTTACCCATTGTGGTTTATTCTTCTGCCTTATTCATCACAGTGAAAGACACTTTTGTTTCTCTTGTATCAAAGATACATAGGATGTCATATATTAATAGAAAATACTCAGAGTTGTAGGGGATGAGGCAGGCACCAGAGCACCAATTTTCCCAGTTAATGGTGTGCAAGCAATCCAAAATACATTTAGTTTGGTGAGATTTTCACTGTATAGGGAAAACTTTTAATGTGTAATGTTTAATTATGTTTTTATATATGTTGGAAGTCACCAAGAGTGGCTGGGGCAAGACAGTCAGATGGGCAGGGTAAAAATAAAACAACAATAACAATTGAAAACTGTTAGGGAAAGAGCCCTGTAAATAGCTGAAATGAATAGAAAGACAAAGCAATGTGTGCTGGATTGCTGCACAACCTTTTAATAGCACACAAGCTTTCTAAAATCAAGTAGATTCCCCCCAATAGATATACAAGGATTACAAAATGTTATGAGCATTTAAATTTAAATATATTGCAGTGAAACTTAATATGCATTTAATTCCTTTTGTTAAAGCATTTGATCTAGGGACTGAGACAAAACCAATATCTTCCTTGATTTTTATTATATATTGTTTAACTCCAACTTGTCGTGTATTCAGTCTTCCACTATCTGTACTTGGCCTTGACTTGTTAAAGTGTTTAATTGCAGTCTGGGTGAGTGCCTTTAATATTGGCATCTTGGCTTTCCCATGCCCTTGATGTCCTTCAGGAAATCTGCAAATGTTAAATAGAGCAAACCTGGAGAAGCAAACAAATTTGGCAATTTTTCTGTTTCTACAATAACTGGCATATTTTGCAAAGCCAAGGTGGTAGCATTTACACAAAGGTTGATGATTATGTCAATAAATCAATGGCAGCCTTCCTCAAGGGGCAAACAGGAGCTTTTTTTGGGGGGTGCATTTTTACTGGGCAGGTTGGGCAGGTTAATCTCCCCCCCCCCCCCCGTGCATGGTGATCCCCTGCCCTTCTTTATGGCTACCATTCAAGCTTTTTTCTTTTTTAAGAAAGACTAGAAAACAAGATAAACAGGTAGTCCGTTCCCTTCTCCATTGGTGGGTATGGCTTTTGTCTTCAAAGGCGGACTTGGACCTAGTTGTTTCCCAAATAGATTTGTCTAGTAATGGGGTGGTGCTGAGCTCCCAGTGAGCTACCCAGTCTTCTGGAAAAGTTAGCTAACATCTGTTCAGGCCAGGCCAAACTGTGATCCATGGACCACAACTTCACTCAGGTGGTCCACACTGATATTTAACTGTATTTTATTGCTTTTTACATTTCTTATATTGTATTTCATTCTATGGATTTCAAATTGTAATACATTGAGGTAAAATATATATGATATGAAAAGCAATAGAACTACAACAAAAATTGCAGTTTTCTAGGACGGTTCATTAAAATTGCTGTAATCGGCAGAAAAATAAAAAACCACCTAAGACCTTTAGCAATTTTCATGTGGTTCTTTGGGGGGGAGGGGCAAGTTTGGGAACCTCATTAGTTTTTGCCAATATAATGAAAAGTATCCAAGTGATTAGAAAATCATCAGAATGAGACTAACCCCATTTGGTGTGATTTTGTCTCATGTTTTACTTTAAGGCTGATAAATCATACAAAAAGGCTAATGGAGAAGGAAGAAAAACTCTGTATTAAAATTCTCCAGACATTACAAGAAATGCTTGACAAGAAGGAAAGCTTTGTGGAAGAGGTATGTCTGTTCTCTTTGATCTAAAGAGCAAAAATATTTTTGTTGTACAATATTAGCTGTGGTATTTCATGCCATATTTATAGTAATGTAATGCATAAAGATGCAGGTGTATATAGGGACGCGGGTGGTGCTGTGGTCTAAACCACAAAACCTAGGGCTGGCTGATCGGAAGGTCGGAGGTTTGAATCCTCGGGACAGGGTGAGCTTCCGTTGCTCGGTCCCTGCTCTTGCTCTCCAACAGTTTGAAAGCACCTCAAAGTGCAAGTAGATAAATAGGTACCACTCTGGTGGGAAGGTAAATGGCGTTTCTGTGCGCTGCTCTGGTTCGCCAGAAGCGGCTTAGTCATGCTGGCCACATGACCTGGAAAAACTGTCTGTGGACAAACGTCTGCTCCCTCAGCCGGAAGAGCAAGATGAGCGCCACAACCCCAGAGTCGTTTGCGACCGGACTTAACTGTCTCTGGCTTAGTGTGGCCACTAAGTCTATTCTAGGAATCAAAAATTCAGGAGTGGGAGGATCCTTGCAACAGTCAAGGATTCCTGTTGCTGCTGCGGGGGGGGGGGGGGGGAGGACTCCCTGAAATGCTAAGTATTAAAATAATCACATTGTTGTCGTTGTTGTTTCTTGGCATCCATCTGTCTCAAGAGACTATGAAGTCCAACACAGGGGAGATAAAAGAGGGAGAGATGGAAGAGGGAGGGGAGGGTAAGCAGGAAATAATAGAAATCCAATTGATTATTGATTACTAGGCATAGTTTCAGCAGAGGATGAGGACTAAGGGGTTGTGCCAAAGCCACTCATGCCTGGCAATTATAGTGCTTTATAGCCTTGGTCTGAGGGAAACAAAATTCAGGACTGGAAAGAGTCTTCAAAATTACAGCGTTTCTATAATCCTAGTTACAGATAGGTAGCCGTGTTGGTCTGCCATAGTCAAAACAAAAAAAATTCCTTCCAGTAGCACCTTAAAGACCAACTAAGTCAGTTCTTGGTATGAGCTTTCGTGTGCATGCACACTTCTTCAGATACACTGAAACAGAAGTCTTCCTGTAAGACCTATTGCAGTCGTTAAGAGTCGTCAACAGGCTCATCACAGCTATCTGCCAATCACCCATTCCCACCACCCTTCTGAGTAATACCCCTCCCCACCTTCTCACTATATAGAAGGGTCTGGAAACTTCTGTTTCAGTGTATCTGAAGAAGTGTGCATGCACACGAAAGCTCATACCAAGAACTGACTTAGTTGGTCTTTAAGGTGCTACTGGAAGGATTTTTTTTTGTTTTGTCTATAATCCTAAATACTGAATTTCTATGAGTGCTAGTCAGTTGCTATCCCATTCTAATACAAGAGAGGCTTCTGAATCAGGGTGTAGGACTTTTCAAAACCTTCATAGAACTAGTTTGATTTAGAACAAGAAGACAAACACTTCACAGTTTGTGTGCTAAAGATGAGATGTGAGAAAACCACTAGAGGGGGTTGGTTTCACAGCAAGAGGCTGGTGATAATGCTACTTGTGGGGCGACAGCCAAGGGACCTTATGTGACCCCAGTTGTTTTCTGTGGTGAAGAGAGCGGTTGTGCTTGTTAATATTTTTCAGACTGAGAATTGTTTCTCTTCTTTTTTAACCCACTGAATCTCTCACTTCAGAAATATAATTAACAATGCGAAAGTTGTGAAATGTTCTATCACTTCCCAAGACTTTCCCTGACTTCCCAGTGGTGTGAATCACAGTTGTTGTTTTAATAGAGTTTGAAAGTGGTAAAGAATTGCTCATTAGATTGCCCATTGTGTAACCTCTGCAATTTCTACTGATAAATACATCAGAACATGCTGGTCTGCACCAGTGGGTGACAAAGGGAAACATCCCATCAAGTGTTAAGTGTACATCTCTATCTGCCCAGACCCACCCACCCACCCACCCAATTGCTTCAACTTTAGATCCAAATGCCAAAAGTATGTATAGTCTATCACATGTCGTACATTTTGCAGAAACAGGATAATTGAGCAACAGTTTTTTAAACAGAAAATATCATGAGAGAATGCAGAATGCAAACTGTTAACAAGCTTTCATTTTAAAAACCAAAGATATGATTTATTCATTGTGTAAATCTGGATTAGTGCAGATTGGCACTGCGAGTCAGAATTATGGAGTTTGAAGGGACCATGAAGATCTAGTCCAGCCCCCTGCAATGCTGGAGGCCCCGGGAGTGTCCGTCCTGCCCCGGCTTGCCCCGCCCCACGGGCAGCTGCCCCCCTGCATGTGGCTGGCCCCACCTCTGGGCGCAGGGCACGTGAGCCGTCCCGGGTGCCTGATCAGCTTGCTCCGCTGCAGGGCCAGGAAGGAAGGAAGGGGCCACACCGGCCTTTTTTGTGCTTGCTGTGTGCAAGGCCTGCTTGGGAGCTGAGTGCCTGGGACCAAAGGGGAGCCTTTTCGCCACACAGACCCAGCGGTGCCTGCTGCCGCCACTTCTCCCTCCCAAAGTGAGTAAGGTCCTGGTCTCCATTGGGCCTCTGAGGTTTTGGACATCCTCTTCCCAGGCCTGTGTGAGGAGGCCCCTCTCTTTGGGCTGGGCAGAGGGTGGCGATGGAGAGGGGAGAGGAGAGGAGGCTGAGGGAACACCCCACAAGAGAGGATGTTTGAAAAGGATGAGGGGTTGCTTGTTTTGCAGGCAAGGGATCCTGAGGCTTGGAGCACGTTTCCCCACAGGGGAGCCACAGAAAGAATGTAGAAGTTTGAAAACCTCTGCTTTAAAATGTTCATTCAGCGTGCCTAATATGCATTTTTAAATATTAAAATGTATGTTGTGTTAATGGAAAAATCTAGTGAACTTTATTTAAAAATGAGTTTTAAACTTTTAAAATAATCTTTATTACATTTTCTGTTAGTATAAAATATAAACGCTAAAATTTTCTAAATACATGTTGCCAGCAAAATCCAGAGGGATTCCAGAGAGCATCCCGGGATTGGGAGAGGCAGTCCTTCTTCTGGGGAAGAGAATTAGCGTAGCACCAGTGGGGAAGGGGGGCAGATGGAGGAAGCGGCAAGGCGGTCCCATGACTCCTTGCCGGGGACCAGCGGGGAGAGTAGAGGTCCTCCGCTGCCTACGCCCTCCTTGCGCAGAAGGCTTTCGCGCAGAGAGAGTAGGAGGAGACTAAGCGTCAAAGAGCTTCTTTGCTGGAAGAAGTTTAAGAAACGCCCACTGACGGATTCTGCCAGCGATTGAGACAGCCACGGGTGAGTGGCTGTCCGGACAGAAAAGGTTCACTCAGGCAATACACCCAGGTGTTTGCACCGGCTTACGCACGAGCAACCCCTAGAACCATTACACATTGTTTTTAAAAAAACAACAACAACAAAGAGGCTTGAAAAATACTTTTTAAGACAACTTTGCTATATACCTGCTTATATGCATTAAAATGGACAAGGACTAGAATGCAGAATAATGAAAGGGATTTTCTTAATTTGCTACTTCTTTCCTTTCAGACATGTTCTATGAGCACCATTTCCTACAGTGCAGAACATACTGTTGGCAAAGGGGGATCATAAAATATTCCAGCTTGACAGGTTAAGACCTCATACCTCATGTCGCATCTGCTTCAGTTTACGCCTTTTCAAGTTGTGTCCCACGGCAACCTGGAAGTACCAGAAGGGTTACTTCCGGGTTTCACCAGTCGCGCATGCACAGAAGCGCTAAATTGTGCGCAGCAGACGTGGCGCTTCTGGATGCAAACGCTTCGAGTTGCAGACATGCCTCCAGGATGGATTATGTCCGCAACTCGAGGTTCCACTGTACTATAGAATCGTAGCACTGGAAGAGACAATGAGGGTTATACAATCCAACCCCCTAAAATACAGGAATCTTTCATCCAATGTGGGGCTTTAACTGATGACCCTGAGATTAAGAATTTCATGCCTGAGCTATCCCTCAGGTAAGAAATGTGACTGGTTCCATGTCTTGCAAATGTTGCTTATTACCCTCTTGCCTCTTTAATACCTCTTATTGAGATAAAACTTTTGATCTCTTACTAGGAACAACAAATGTGTTTAATATTTCAAAGTAATAGTATCACAAATTGTTTATAGCTCTTGTCTTTCAGTGGGTTCATTGCGGCTATGCTACTCCACTTACAAGAGAACTTGTGGAAAGAGTAGGGTCTTGTTTCTTAGGACATGCAATGTGTTGGGAAAGGACAGATGTGGAGAGGTAAAGTTTAAATCCTAAACTGAATCATGGTCTAATAAATTATTCTAAAAACATTCTGTTCATATTAGCATTTGTAGAATTGACATTCAGCACACCATAGCATATATTTTCAGCTAAGGTGCCATACTATTTAAATTTCTAAAATATTAGATCTTCATATTGAAATAGTAGGGGGAGAAATCCCCATATAGGAATGAGGAAAATAATGTGCATTGAGTAATTTGGCCCTAAGCAAATAGAATACTTATTGCAGAATGCCACAAACCAGGTGTGGCCAACTCTCAAGAGACTGCAATCTACTTTCAGAATTAAAAACTGGCAGTGATCTACCCGTTTTTTTGGGGTTCAGCTCAGTTTTTTTAGGGAGGAGGAAAGCCCCGTTTTTGGGGGGGGGGTTGGCTCAAAGTTGAAAGTTGCCATAGCAACAGTTAAACATTACAATATACACAGAAAAAATGAAATTTAGTATAAAAGCACAGTTTTGAATCCTGAATCAACAGTCAGATAGTGGCCCTTATTCTGATTGCCCCTGCTAAGAACCTAGCAACCTTTGCTGTTATCTGCTCTGTTTTGTCTGACAGGAGAAAGGACACTGTGGCAGTGGTTGTGCGCCCTGGGATGGTCAGTACGAGTGGGGTGATGATTGTTAAATAGTGGGTAGACATAGCAGACGACACAGCGATTTCTCCAAAGCAGCTCTTTATTTGTAAGCTGGAGCAGAACTGAACAGCAAACAGCTCAGCCGGCCTGCTTTTATAGGCAGCCGGCTGTCAACATTGTAGCAACAACAACCCAGGGTTTCCCGCCTAAAGTAACTGACGTGGACCTGAGTGAAAACTATATACACAATACTCCTGGTGGCCATGGGGAGAACTTCAATACATAGCAATGATCTCGTTCCTCAGGTCTTTGTAGAGAGTGCAAGACAGGAGGACGTGAGCCACTGTTTCGGTGCTACCGTCTCCACAGGGGCAAAGGCGTTTCTCATGCGGGATCTTTTGGAATCGGCCCTTAAGTACAGCAAATGGCAAAATGTTCAGTCTTGTGAGTGTGAAAGCACGTCTGTATTTTGTGATAGCTAGTTTGTGCAGGTATGGACCTAGAGAATCAAAATGGAAAGATGAAAATTGATCATACCATGGGCAGAATTTCCTTATAGTGGCCAGGTTGTTCTGATGCTCGATATCTTTTGTTGTTGTTGTTGTTGTTGTTGTTTAGTCGTTTAGTCATGTCCGACTATTCGTGACCCCATGGACCAGAGCACGCCAAGCACTCCCGTCTTCCACTGCCTCCCGCAGTTTGGTCAAACTCATGCTGGTAGCTTTGAGAACACTATCCAACCATCTCGTCCTCTGTCGTCCCCTTCTCCTTGTGCCCTCCACCTTTCCCAACATCAGGGTCTTTTCCAGGGAGTCTTCTCTTCTCATGAGGTGGCCAAAGTAGTGGAACCTCAGCTTCATGATCTGTCCTTCCAGTGAGCACTCAGGGCTGATTTGCTTAAGAATGGAGAGGTTTGATCTTCTTGCAGCCCATGGGACTCTCAAGAGTCTCCTCCAGCACCATAATACAAAAACATCAATTCTTCGGTGATCAGCCTTCTTTTTGGTCCAGCTTTCACTTCCATACATCACTACTGGGAAAACCATAGCTTTTACTATACAGACCTTTGTTGGCAAGGTGATGTATCTGCTTTTTAAGATGCTATCTAGGTTTGCCATCGCCTATCTCCCAAGGAGCAGGCGTCTTTTAATTTCGTGACTACTGTCACCATCTGCATGCACACGAAAGCTCATACCAAGAACTGACTTAGTTGGTCTTTAAGGTGCTACTGGAAGGAATTTTTTTTGTTTTGACCATATTTTGCGCTCTCCTCTTTCACCCTCATTAAAAGGTTCATTAATTCCTCCTCACTTTCTGCCATCAAGGTTGTGTCATCTGCATATCTGAGGTTGTTGATATTTCTTCCAGCAATCTTAATTCCGGCTAGGGATTCATCCAGCTCAGCCTTTCACATGATGAATTCTGCATATAAGTTAAATAAGCAGAGAGACAATATACAGCCTTGTCGTACTCCTTTCCCAATTTTGAACCAGTCAGTTGTTCCATATCCAGTTCTAACTGTAGCTTCTTGTCCCACATAGAGATTTCTTAGGAGACAGATGAGGTGATCAGGCACTCCCATTTCTTTGAGAACTTGCCATAGTTTGCTGTGGTCGACACAGTCAAAGGCTTTTGCATAGTCAATGAAGCAGAAGTAGATGTCTTTCTGGAACTCTCTAGCTTTCTCCATAATCCAGCGCATGTTTGCAATTTGGTCTCTGGTTCCTCTGCCTCTTCTAGATCCAGCTTGCACTTCTGGGAGTTCTCGGTCCACATACTGCTTGAGCCTTCCTTGTAGAATTTTAAGCATAACCTTGCTAGCGTGTGAAATGAGTGCAATTGTGCGGTAGTTGGAGCATTCTTTAGCACTGCCCTTCTTTGGGATTGGGATGTAGACTGATCTTCTCCAATCCTCTGGCCACTGCTGAGTTTTCCAAATTTGCTGGCATATTGAGTGTAGCACCTTAACAGAACCATCTTTTAAAATTTTAAATAGTTCAACTGGAATACCATCACTTCCACTGGTCTTGTTATTAGCGGTGCTTTCTAAGGCCCATTTGACTTCACTCTCCAGGATGTCTGGCTCAAGGTCAGTAACCACACTACCTGGGGTATACGAGACATCCATTTCTTTCTGGTATAGTTCCTCGGTGTATTCTTGCCACCTCTTCTTCTTCTTCTTCTTTTTTTTTTGAAAGATATTTATTAATATTTCAAAAATTATACAGAAAAAATAAAACACAAAAAAGACATATCAAATATAAAAAATACAAAACTAAAAACAGTTTAAAAACAAGTAAAATTTCATTCCCTTATTTTCTTATAAATTACTTCCCAGACCTCCTCATACCTCCCCTTTTTGTATTCCAATTTCCAATTATTAATTCAGCAAATCCTCACCCTTAGTTTTCATTTAATTTTCGACCTTTCTTTTCTTTTTACTTAATCATTACAGCTGAAAACCACTTAATTTCTAAACCAACATCATTCTAGCATTCATTAATTTTGCAATATTTCCCAAGATAGTCCTTAAATTTCTTCCAATCTTCTTCCGCCGTCTCTCTTCCCTGGTCTCCGATTCTGCCAGTCATTTCTGCCAGTCCCATATAGTCTATCACCTTCATCTGCCATTCTTCCAAAGTGGGTAGATCTTGTGTCTTCCAGTACTTTGCAATGAGTATTCTTGCTGCTGTTGTTGCATACATAAAGAATGTTCTGGCCTTCTTTGGCACCAATTGGCCGGCCATGCCCAGGAGAAAGGCCTCTGGTTTCTTCAGAAAGGTATATTTAAATACCTTTTTCATTTCATTATATATCATTTCCCAGAAAGCCTTAATCCTTGGGCACGTCCACCAAAGGTGAAAGAATGTACCTTCATTTTCTTTACATTTCCAACATTTATTATCAGGCAAATGGTAGATTTTTGCGAGCTTGACTGGGGTCATGTACCAACTGTAAATCATTTTCATAATATTCTCCCTTAGGGCATTACATGCCGTAATTCAATTTCAATTCAATTCTTTATTTATACGGCTATTAGCCCATAAAGTATGTACGAACATAAAAGCACAGAAGCATAAAGACCAATATATCTAACAACAGAAGGTGAACACCACGATGCAAGGGTGGGTCATTGAGCAGTGACAAATAACAGCTTGGGGCCCGGAAAGATCCAAGGGACGGTTCACAGAAAAAGGAAAACTGGAGACGAGATCCGTCATGCACTCTCATCATAACTGTCCGATTAGTTTTTGATGTTGTTGTTGTTTTTTGGTGGTTTTTGTGTGTGAGATAACCGCATTCAGGAATCTCGCCACCTGCAGAGTTACAGAAGGATCTGTATCCTGCAGAAGCAGTACGGCATGTGACTCAGCAGGCCTGCCAACCAAGCGCAGTAAAGCAGGACCCAGGAATTTAGTCCTGGCTATGCTATGTAGGGGACAGTTGAACATTATATGTGGAAGAGATTCAACTGTTTTCCCGCCACACTCGCATAGCAGAGACACCAAACCCTTGGAAAATCTGTGGCTCAGCAGGTTCGATGGAAAAACATTGAACCTTGCATGAATAAATGCAAGTCGGTGTGGTACAGATGAAAGAGATGACATGTATGATGGAAGGCCAAGTGGTGGGGTTATTCCGTGATACTTGGGGGAGCAGACACCCCCACCCCTGGAGAGGTTGTGTTGATTTTCAATGTCTGCTAATCTTTGCTCGATAAGGCTTTTGGCTGAGCGTGGGTTCATCTTTAAGGAGTCCGCTGGGGAAATTCCGATGCTCAGAAGTTTGGCATGGATTTTTCCTACCCACGGATTAACAAAGTCATCCCGCCAGAGGCACTGAAAGAGGTAATGGTCGGGAAGCCTATGCCAGCTGGACAGCCAATAGCCAAAGACTCGCTTCCAAATGACAGTCTCCAATGATGGAATCCTTAACTCCAGACGTATGGCTGCATTGCTCACACACATGGGGAGTTTCAGGAGGCGACGGAGAAACTGATTCTGCAATGTCCCCAGCGATGTTAAATTGGACCCTGGGGCCCAGAGCAGGGCAGCATAACAGAGGGTGGAAACCACTTTTGCGTGGTACACCTTCAATGCAGAAGGGATGTGGGAGGCTCCGTCGGCCGCAAAAAATTGGAGTAGAGTATAAAGTATTGTTTTCCCTTTGTTTAGTAAATACTGTATCTGTGGTTTCCAGCTTAGGTTGTAGTGAAAAAAGACTCCCAGGTATTTAAATTTGAAAACCTGTTCTAATTGGACTCCATCTAACTTCCAGCTGTAAGTTTTCCGAGACCTGGTAAAGACCAGTACTTTAGATTTCCCATAATTAATTGTCAGATGGTTGAGTTTGCAATAAGCCGCAAAAATCTTTAGAGCTCTGCATAAACCGACTCTAGAGTAGGAAAGGATCGCTGCATCGTCGGCATATAGGAGCAGAGGGCAGCGAAAATCAGCTAGGCGGGGGGCATGAATGTTGGCTTGAGACTCACTCAGAAAGAGCTTCATGTCGCTAATAAACAAGTTGAAGAGGAGTGGGGCCAAAATGCAGCCTTGGCGCACTCCTCTATTTATTGGGACCTCGTTGGATAGGTTTCCCACCGGTGTGAGTCTCACTCTGGCCGACGACCCGTGGTGTAATTGGGTTATAAGCCATAACAGCCTTCTATCTATGCCCCATCTCTCTAATTTCTTCCATAGACAGTTTCTTGGGATACTGTCGAAGGCGGCCTTTAGGTCTATGAAAGCGACACATAGGCGCCCCCGACTCGGGGCAGAATATTTTCTGGCAAGATGATACATAATTACCATATGGTCAGTGGTCGAATAATTGTTCCTAAAGCCGCTTGCTCATGGCCAATCAAATTTGAGTCGTATGCCCAATGGGACAGCTTAGACAGCAAAAATTTTGCATAGATTTTCCCGATGATAGACAAAAGGCTGATGTTCCGATAGTTCTCTGGGTCAGCAGGGGGACCCTTTTTATGGACTGGTACGATCACGGCCTCCTTCCATGACCTAGGGATAAGCCCCGTAGAATTAATTGCATCAAGGACTTTGGCCAGAATTTCAGCCCACCACCTCGGTTGCGCAACAATAGCCTCAGCAGGGACTAGATCCGGCCCAGGGGCTTTGCCCGTTTTCAGATCTAGTATCAAGTCCATTATCAGGTCTGGGTCGGTAGAGGGCCACAAAGGTAGATGGTCGGCTCGGAATTCCGTGGGTGAGTTGGATTCCTCTGCCAAGGAGAAATATTTACTCAAGAATTGTTCCCATGTAGGCGCAGGAATAATCGCCAGTGGGTACTTCCTTCCTCTTTTGTTTATCAGAGCCCAAAATTCCTGTGGTCTGCGGGATCTAGAGGCCGCAATCAAGGCTCGCCAACGCTTTTGGTACCACTCGCGTTTGGCCAGCTTTAAAGTCTGTTTGTGTGCTCTTTTGGCTTGTAAATAGGAGGGTGGTAGTGCCTGAGCATTAGAGTTTTTGTATTCATTATAGATGGAATGAAGAAGGGATCTTGCTTGTTTGCAAGAGGTGTTAAACCAAGGGGCCCCAGCACTGCAATGCGCCACTTTCGCCTTTTGAGGAGGTGATGTAAAAAAAAGTGGTAAGGTTTGTTATAAGGAGGTTAAAATGTTTCAAAACTGAATTGAAATCTTGTAAATCAGTAGTTATTTGAGGTAGATAGGCAATGATTTCCCTATGGAAAAATTCCTGGTATTTTTGGGCCACAGCCTCCGACCATTTGATCCCTCTTATTTTGATCGATGATAAGGTTTCCAGAAGGACTGAGTGTTTATAGTTCTTCTGGCACCGGAACAATGACAAAGTGGTCACTAGTGGAAGGTGATCACTGAAATGTTGGTTTTCAACTTGGAAGGAAAGTACATTAACGGCCAAATTTGCAGAGATCAAGAAGTAATCGATAACACTGTTAGATGCTAGTCCCAGGTGAGTGAACTCCCCTGGTATATCGGGGGGGGGGGGGGAGGTGCCGTTCAAGAATACTAGATTCAGGCGAATGGCCATTTGGTAAAGGGTCACTCCTGCTTTGTTTACTCTGTTGTCCTTTGAAGTTCTAATTCTGGTATGTTCCAAGTCAAAGTTGTCTAAGCATGGGGGAGTCCACCATTTGGACTTGGTTAGTAGGTCCCAATTTGTGGCAATACGAGCATTAAAGTCTCCCCCAATTAAGGAGTACGAGTTAGGGCGTTTGGTATGACATGACAATAGGTGATTTTCAAATGATTCCCATCTCCACTCAAGATCAGGTGCTGAGCCTTCAGGGGGGGAGATAAACATTAATAATTAGTAATGAGGACTTCCCTTCTACGATCAGTCCAGATAGAGCAAAAGGCGGGGAAGCCCGTACCAGAGTGAATTTGGCGTGAAGTTGGAGTGAGATCCCAATCAAAAGACCCCCTTTGGGGCGACCACCTTTCAAGGAAGGGGAGGCCAGAAGTGTTAGAAGATCGAAGCTGTCTATGGTAATCTCTTCCTCATCCCATGTTTCTTGGAATAGAATGATATTAAATGAATTTATGTACTTCCTGAATTCGGGATCTGATTTTTTGGTTCTCCAACCAGCAATGTTCCAGCTAAGTATTGATAATGTCAGGTCCTTGTGCTGTCCCGGTAATTGTCACTTTGAGTTGTTTAATAGGTTCTTGGAGGTAGAAGGAGGACCCATAAGGAAATCAGTAATTTTAGTTTGTGTGGATAAGGTCTTCTTCAGTGTTGATTGAATCCATGATTTGGTAACATTAATAGGCAGGGAGGGCTTTGCCGGGGAGGAAGAATTAGGCAAAGTTGGTGAGGTCGGATGCTGTTCATTGAGGTGAGTAGTAGCAGGTCTTTGATGGGCTATACTAGTAGATCCGTCAGAGTTGTCAGTCTTAACCAGGGTAGCGCTAAGAGGTGTTCCAGCCATCACTTGTAGTTGCTGCGCAGATGGAGAAGAATTACCACGCAGATGTATAGAAGGACGTGAACGTGGGGATGGTGCATGCATAGTCATTTCCTGGTGATCTTCAGACAGGGTAGATTCTAGCTCTGGCATTGAAGCAAAGGAATCATCAACTTCCATATTTTGATTGGACATAAGGTCTGAGACGGGAGTATTGAGTTTATCGACTTCCTCCACGGCAGAATGGTGCTGTTGGTCAACAGGTGACTGCTGATTCGGATCAGTAGGGGGTAACAAAGTAGCAGGTTGAAAGATTATCAAGGCATTTGATGGAGGCACCTTGTGGGGCGTGGAGCGCCTGCTCTCCTCTCTCGTCGGCATAGAGGGGTCCCCTTGCGATAGGAGTCTTTGTTTGAGTAGATCCAATCTGTCGAGAATAGCCTGCTGTTCTTCTGAAGGGAGTTTTCCATAAGAGGAGATAAGATTTCTCTCTTCAGGGATATTCCAATCTCCGCTTGCAATTGGATCATTCCTCAGCGTAACTAGATGGGCACTTGGGATTGCAGGTGGAACAGGGGGTACCCGGCTAAGTGTTTTTTCCTTTATTATAGGAACAGAAGGAGGTAACGAGCATTCATTGCCAGTTAAGATGTTGGCAAAAAGAGTTTTAACACTCGTGTCCTTAAAGACTCTTGTTGTTACAATCTCCCGGGGTGCCAGCCGATCTTTTTGTCTTGCAAGAAAATGTGGGATCCTTGCAGACTGGAAGGAGAGCATAAATTTCCTTGGCCAGGGCGTGGCATTTAGGGGTACTACAGATATGAGATCTATCTGGAAAAAAGGGATATTTAGCAAATCACGTAGGTACCCTTTAGCCATCCTCAGGTTATTCCACCTAAGTCTGGGGGCGTCACGGGAAAAAATGGATAGATATATTTTATTAGGTTGAAAAATCAAGGATTGCTTATTCCTTTGGGGCAGTGGCAGCCTGCATCTAGAGCCCTTAAGGTGAGATTTCTGGTCAAGTTGTCTCTTTAAGGCACTTACAAGCTGCACAGGAGATTGATGCAAATTAGATAGCTCAATTGAGGAAGGTAGATGAGTCAGAAGGGCTTGTGAAAGTTTATTCAAAGATAAGGAAATCCCTTCCAATTCCTTGAAAATGAAGCTTAAAGTCCTGATTACTAGTTGTATTTGATCAGGTACTAATTCATGGGCAGTTTGCCCTAATGCGTCCCGTTTCAGTGACGGCGAAGGTGTAATTAAGGTGTCAGGGAGGAGGGCTTCCCTATGACTTCCATCCTCCCCTGGATCAGCTAGCTTTTCCAACTCCCCTTGACCATACAGAGGCCAAAAGCGGTTGTATGTTTCGACCGCAGAAACAATTACTTGCTCTGTTTGGCTGTTATTGTTAGTAGGTGGTGAGGGAGATTCAAGCTTTGACTGCTTTACTCTTGGAGGTGAACAACCTTTCTCAGCAGATCTTGGTCGCTTGCCATGACCCATTTGTCGCTGTCTCACTAACTACGGAGGTTAAAAGTAGAGATAAACAGAGATAAAAAAGAACTTATCTTTTGTGGACACAACTCCTCTGCTACTCCTCCTCCACTGCTCAACATAACCCAGTCTTCATGGCAGCGTTTCTAATCAGCAGCAAGCTTTCTCAGCAGAAGGTTTGAATATTCTTGTTGATACGTATATTGGCCACGACTGGCCAACAGTAGAGATAAAACGATTAAAACTTCAAACAGAGGTAAAATAATTTAAAAGTCTAATAAAAACAGCTATAAAGACGGCTGTAAAAGGCTATAAAAGGCTATAAAAGGTTTGTAATCCAGGAGGGTTCACGGAGGAGAAGTTGTTACAGCCGCCATCTTCCATCTCCACACTCTCCATGTCCCATGCAAGCTCCTTGACTGCGATGTCTACATGCCGTAAATTTCATGCCAGTGGTCCACAACTGTTCCCAGTCAGCAAACATAATGTTATGACCAATATCTTGTGCCCACTTAATCATAGCTGATTTACCCGTTTCATCCTGCGTATTCCATTTCAACAGCAAGTTATACATCTTTGACAAGTTCTTAATTTTTGGTTCTAACAATTCTGTTTCCAATTTTGATTTTTCCACCTGGAAGCCAATTTTCCTGTCCAACTTGTAAGCTTCCATTATTTGATAATAATGAAGCCAGTCTCACACTTTATCTTTTAATTTCTCAAAACTCTGCAATTTCAGTTTGTCCCCTTCTTGTTCCAAGATTTCCCAATATTTCGGCCATTTGGCCTCCATATTGAGTCTTTTCACAGCCTTTGCCTCCATTGGCGACAACCACCTTGGGGTTTTATTTTCCAACAAGTCTTTATATTTAATCCAGACATTATAAAATGCTTTCCTGACAATATGATTTTAAATGCTTTGTGAGCTTTAACCTTGTCATACCACAAATATGCATGCCACCCAAAAATATTGTTAAAACCTTCTAAATCCAAAATGTCTATGATCTCAAGAAGCAGCCAGTCTTTCAACCAGCAGAATGCTGCTGATTCATAGTAAAGTTTAAAGTCTGTCAGGGCAAATCCCCCCCCCCCTTTCCTTTGCATCAGTTAAAATCTTAAATTTTATTCTGGGCTTCTTGCCCTGCCAGACAAATCTATAAATATCTTTCTGCCACTTCTTGAAACAGTCCATCTTGTCCACAATTTGCAATGTTTGAAACAAAAACAACATTCTAGGCAATACATTCATCTTTATAGCCGCAATTCGACCAGACAAGGAAAGCTTCAAATTTGACCAGATTTCTAAATCTTTTTTCACTTCTGTCCAACATTTCTCATAATTATCTTTAAATAAATTCACATTTTTGGCTGTCATGTTAATCCCCAAATATTTCACTTTCTTAACCACAGTCAAACCTGTCTCGTTCTGAAACCTCTCTTTTTCAATAGCTGTTAAGTTTTTCTCTAAAACCTTAGTTTTTGACTTATTCAGTTTGAATCCTGCTACTTGACCAAACTCTTGGATTAATTCTAAAACTCTTTTAGTACTAGATTCTGGCTCTTGTAATGTTAGTACCAGATCATCTGCAAATGCTCTCAATTTGTACTGTTTAGCTCCGACCTGTATACCTTTAACCAACCAGTCCCTTCTGATCATGTTCAACAAAACCTCCAGGACTGATATAAAAAGTAGTGGGGAAATTGGGCACCCCTGACGTGTCCCTTTTTCTATCTTAAATTCTTCCGTAACCACATTATTTACAATTAGTTTAGCTTTTTGCACAGAATATATTGCACCTATACCGTTTTCAAACCCTTGGCCTACCCCAACCCTGAAGATTCTTCTTCATAAAGCTCCAAGAAATATTGTCAAAGGCTTTCTCCGCTTCCACAAATATCAAAACTGCTTTAGTGTTTATATTCACTTCTAGTTTTTCCAAAATGTCAATTATATTCCTCACGTTATCTGACAAGTGTCTTCCCGGGAGAAAGCCCGCTTGGTCTCCATGAATCTCCTCCATCAACACTTTTTTCAATCTCTTAGCCAAAATGTCGGCAAAAATTTTGTAATCCACATTTAGTAACGAAATAGGGCGGTAGTTCTTAAGTTGAGTCTTTTCAGTCTCTGTTTTCGGTATAAGTGTAATATAAGCCTCTTTCCACGATTCTGGTGTCCTTTTCCCCTCCAAAATTTCATTGCAGACTTCCTTCAAAGGTTGTAATAACCACTCCTTCAAAGCTTTATAGTATCTGGAAGTCAGCCCATCTGGTCCCGGAGACTTGCCCAGTTGCATGTTTTGAATGGCACCTTCTATTTCCTGTTCAGTTATTTTATGATTCAACACTATTTTGCTTTCATGGGAAATTTTTTGTAAACCATTTATCTCAAGAAATCGGTCTATGTCCGTTTCTTTCTGTGGCCCTTGTGAGTATAATTGTTTGAAGTACCTCTGGAAGCAATTTCTGATCTCAATTGGGTTGTAAATGTTCTTTCCTTCCACTTCTAAATTTGTAACCGTATTTAATTTTTGTCTTTTCCTCATTTGCCAAGCCAATAGTTTACCACATTTATCTGCTGATTCGAATGTCTTTTGTCTCATTTGTTTAATTTTCCATTCTATTTCTTGGTTCATCAGTTTCATATATTGTGTTTGATGTAACTTAATTTCTCTCAAAATCTCTTGAGACTTTGGTTTCGCTCTTAATTTCTTTTCCCCCTCTTTTATCTTCTCCAAGATTTTATCTTTTTTCTCATTTTGGCTTCTCTCCTTTATTGCATTTTGTTGTATCAAAAACCCTCTCATAACAGCTTTGCTTGCGTCCCAGATTACTCTTTTTTCAACATTGGTCTTCATGTTTATTTCAAAGTAATCTCTCAGAGTTTTTTTGGGCCTTTTTATACACTTCTTCATCTCTAAATAAGGTGTCATTCATCCTCCATCTGAAGGAACCAGTTGTTGTTTGCTTCATCTCCATCCTTACAGCATTATGGTCGGAGCATGTTTTTGGGCAGATTTCCACTTTCTTTATCTTTGGTGCCATTCCTCTAGTAATCCATATTTGGTCAATTCTAGTCCATGTCATCTTGGCTTCAGAGAAAAAGGTTCCCTCTCTCCCAAGGGGATTCTTTGTTCTCCAGATATCAATCAAGTCCATATTGTCAGTCAGTTCAAAGAAAGTTTTTGGTAGTCTTCCATCTTTAGTGACTATCTGTCTTTGTGCCTTGTCCATATTTGTAGATACTACTCCATTCATATCTCCCATCAAAATTAAGTTATAGTCCAAATTGTCCAATAAAGTCTCATGCAACTTCTTAAAGAATTCAGATTTCCCCTCATTCGGTGCATAAATTCCTACAATCAAAAATTTCTCTCCTTGAACTTGAATTTCAATTGCCAAAAATCTTCCTTGTTCATCTTTAAAAATTAATTTCGGTAGCAATCTCTCCTTTGCATATATCACAACTCCTCTTTTTTTAACTTTGTCAGATGAAATAAATTGTTGTCCCAATCTCTTATTAATAAGTATTTTTATATGTAACCTCATCACATGTGTTTCTTGTAAGCAAATCAAGTCCAATTGTTCTTTTTTTAATATGTGAAAAACACTTTTTCTCTTCCGGGGTTCTTGCCACCTCTTCTTGATGTCTTGCGCTTCTGTTAGGTCCTTTCCACTTTTGTCTTTTATTATGGTAATCTTTGTACGAAATGTTCCTTTCATATCTCCAATTTTCATGAACAGATCTCTGGTTTTTCCCGTTCTGTTGTTTTCCTCTATTTCTTTGCATTGATCGTTTAAAAAGGCCTTCTTGCCTCTCCTTGCTATTTTTTGGAAATCTGCATTCAGTTTCCTGTATCTTTCACTGTCACCCTCACATTTTGCTTGCCTTCTCTCTCCCGCTATTTGTAAGGCCTCGTTGGACAGCCACTTTGCTTGCTTGCATTTCCTTTTCATTGGGATGGTTTTCGTTGCTGCCTCCTGTATAATGTTGTGAGCCTCCATCCATAGTTCTTCAGGCACTCTGTCCACCAAATCTAAATCCTTAAACCTGTTCCTCACTTACACTGTGTATTCATAAGGGATTGTATCTTACCGGCCCAGTGGTTTTTCCTACTTTCTTCAGTTTAAGCTTGAATTTTGCTATAAGAAGCTGATGATCTGAGCCACAGTCAGCTCCAGGTCTTGTTTTTGCTGACTATATAGAGCTTATCCATCTTTGTCTGCAGAGAATATAATCAATCTGATTTTGATGCTGCCCATCTGGTGATGTCCATGTGTAGAGTCGTCTCTTGTGTTGTTGGAAAAGAGTGTTTGTGATGACCAGCTTGTTCTCTTGGCAGAACTCTATTAGCCTTTGCCCTGCTTCGTTTTGAACTCCTAGGCCAAACTTGCCAGTTGTTACTTTTACCTTTTGACTCCCTACTTTAGCATTCCAATTCCCTATAATGAGAAGAACATCCTTCTTTGGTGTCACTTCTATAAGGTGTTGTAAGTCTTCATAGAACTGGTCCATTTCAGCTTCTTTTTCAGCACTAGTGGTTGGTGCATAAACTTGGATTACTATTATGTTAAAATGTCTGCCTTGGATTCGTATTGAGATCATTCTATAATTTTTGAGATTGCATCCCAGTACAGCTTTCGCCACTCTTTTGTTGACTATGAGGGCCACTCCATTTCTTTTACGGGTTTCTTGCCCACAGTAGTAGATATGATGGTCATCCGAACTGAATTCACCCATTCCCGTCCATTTTAGTTCACTGATGCCCAGGATGTCAATATTTATTCTTGCCATCTCATTTTTGACCACATCCAACTTACCCAGGTTCATGGTTCTTACATTCCAGGTTCCTATGCAATATTTTTCTTTACAGCATTGGACTTTCCTTTCGCTTCCAGGCATATCCGCAACTGAGCATCCTTTCGGCTTTGGCCCAGCCGCTTCATCAGCTCTGAATCTACTTGTACTTGTCCTCCGCTCTTCCTCAGTAGCATGTTGGACGCCTTCCGACCTGAGGGGCTCATCTTCCAGCGTCATAACTTTTATATGCCTGCTGTCTTTGTCCATGGAGTTTTCTTGGCAGGGATACACTGGAGTAGCTTGCCGGTTTCTGCTCCAGGTGGATCACGTTTGGTCAAAACTCTCCACTATGACCTGTCCATCTTGGGTGGCCCTGCACGGCATAGCTCATAGCTTCTCTGAGTTATTCAAGCCCCTTCGCCATGGCAAGGCAGTGATCCATGAAGGGGCGATATCTTTTAGATGTTGACAAATTAGACTGCTTGCTTTGGTAATGCCCATAGTGAGTAGGTGTTGTGAGGATAGGCCGTCAGAGTAGAGCTTTTGGTAGATGGTTTTAAGCCAGGAACTTTTGTGGTAGTCTTGAAGTACTAGGGATAATATACCAGGGGATTTGAGTTTAGGCAGAGCCAGAAGTTTAAAGTTCTTTGCCAAATCCGTAATTTTACTGAGGGGAGACTTGCCTCCAGTTGCAATGATTCGTTTGGGACGCAGGGCGGTACAGAAAAAATCTGCCTTAAGAGCTTTGATTGAACAGCTTCCAAAGTGCCAAGGTGGTTACCAGTCCAAATCTGAGCCCCATTAAGCTGTGCTAGGGGTTTAGCTTGGAAGACTTCTAGGACTGAGGGTATGTGTTTGCCACCCTTTGTATGGAAAAAGGGTGTCAGGGTTTTGGCATTTTGGGATGTTTTTTCTTTTGCACATTTTTGGTGTGCTCCCCATGACCCCATGGACTGGAAGATAAGGCCCAAATATTTGAAGGCTTTGACCTTCAAATATTGGCTGGTTGTCCATATGCCAACTGTGGGGCCTATAGTTTCTTGAGAAAACCATAACTTTGGGGGTTTTTTATAATTCTCTCTGGCAATGCACTGAATATTCTCTTATCAGTCTTTTTAGGCCTACTTTTGTTGATAAGAGGACCACGTCGTCAGCATATAATAGTATAGAGATTGGTTTTGAGGCCAGCTTAGGGGCATGAAACTCTGGAGATGTTATTGAACAGTGCCAGGGCTAGAATGCATTCTTGCTTAACTCCCTTGTAGGACCAAGATTTTTTTTAGGGAGGAGAAAAGCCCTGTTTTTTAGGGGTTAAAAAAGCTTTGGGGGGGAGTTCCATTGGGGGGGTTAAAGGTAGGGGACAAAGGAGTAAAGTCACTCACAAAAAGATTGCAATGGTTCAAAACAGCAGCACAGGGAAATCTCCATCCTCCCTTCCAGAGATCATACAACAATGGAGGGCAGGGCAAGGGGGCATGGCAGGAGTCAGTATTAGTGATGCTAAGGAAAGGGAGCCAGAGATTGACCTCAATCTACCAAAACCTCGTGGGGATCTACCAGTAAATTGACCTGTTGGACATCCCAGCTATAAACCACGAGGTTGCAGGTCAAGTGACTTGGATCACTGAAGATAAGCCATAAAACGCCAAGAAATTTGCCTCTTGAGTTGTAGGGGACAACGTTTTATGCGTGGTCAGTTTACTTGCGGAAAGAAATATTGAAGACATGGTGTTCTTTGCAGTGTCTGTTTTCAAATTTATGTGTATCTGAAGAAGTGTGCATGCACACGAAAGCTCATACCAAGAACTGACTTAGTTGGTCTTTAAGGTGCTACTGGAAGGAATTTTTTTTGTTTCAAATTTATAAGTTAAGGAATAGGCAACCCCCAGAAAGGCAAACAGATAGGGCTACTCTTGCAAGCAGCACCAGTCAGGGATGTAGCATGGGGTGGGCAGTGGGGCCATAGCCCCAAGTGCACGATTTTTAGGGGGACAGACAAACCAGACAGGGATCTCCATCCCACCCTGCCTCCTGCTTGGGGTCTCAGGGCCCTGGAGCCCAGCCTTGCCTTGCCTTGCCACTGCGTCCCTCGTCCCTCACTGAATGGCCACCTGGCCAGTGTTGGGTGGGATGTGCCTGCCTAGGGCTGTGTCAGCTGGCTGGGCTTCCCATTGTGCAGGCCCTTGAACCCTCTTTAACCATCCTCTGTGCCCACCCGGCGGCGAGGGCTGGGCTGGTGTGGGGTCTGTTCACCCTCCGCACCCCACCCCCGGTTCTGCCCGGAGCGCGCACACATGCACACACATCCTGGGTTCCGATGAAGGATGCAACATTGCTGGCACCAGTTCCCACAAAAACAAACAGCATATGGGTAATAGTTTGGGAGTGGAGGAGTAGGGTGTAGACTGTAAAGGTAAAGGTACCCCTGCCCGTATGGGCCAGTCATGTCCGACTCTGGGGTTGTGCGCCCATCTCGCTTAAGAGGCCGGGGGCCAGCGCTGTCCGGAGACACTTCTGGGTCACGTGGCCAGCGTGACAAAGCTGCTCTGGTGAGCCAGCACCAGCGCAGCACACGGAAACGCCGTTTACCTTCCCGCTTTTAAAGCGGTACCTATTTATCTTTTTGCACTTAGGGGTGCTTTCGAACTGCTAGGTGGGCAGGTGCTGGGACCGAAAAACGGGAGCTCACCCCGCCGCGGGGATTCGAACTGCCGACAATGCGATCGGCAAGTCCTAGGCACTGAGGTTTTACCCACAGCGCCACCCACGTCCCATGGGTGTAGACTGAGACCCTTCTAATTCCTGGATTCAACTGCTGGAACAGACAGGCCAGGCTGGTAATGGCCCACTAAGTATGGATTGTTATGGTGACAAAGGGAGTGGGTTTGTGCCCCCCTCCCCCAGCTTGTGGTTAGTTTGAAAGTCAAAAGGGGAGAGTGGAGTGAGGTGGCCTAGAAGAAAAGCAGCAGGCTGGTTTGTTTATTAAGGGTGGGGGGATGTCTCTGCATTGTGGTTGCTACTCTTGAGGACTACCCATATTTTTGGTTGTTATGAGGCAGTGGGGGGATGTAAAAGGAACCACAGCAAATGCTTTTAAAATGAGCTCCTCTTTGAAATGTAATATTTATTTATTTGTCAGTCTTGCTCAGGGGCAACTCAAAGCGCTTACAACCAGACAAAGAAACACCACATAGATACATTTAAACAAGAGGAAAACGAAATACATTAAAAACATCCTACCCACTTCTAAAAGGCGACAGATAGTTAAAGTGGAACTGGTGGAAAGTTGCTTTATTGTTATTGTTATTCCCTGCCCATCTGGCTGGGTTTCCCCAGCCACTCTGGGTGGCTTACAGCAGGATTTGAAATATGACCAACAGTAGAAAGGCATAAAGGCCAATGATCTAGGATGTATATATGGAGTGTTATAATTTAAAAAGTGCAGCATTAAAGGATAAACATAGAACGCCATGGGGGGATGGGAAATCAATGGATAAATTAAATGTATTGTTGATGGTAAAGTATGTACATTTTTGAAAATTAATTTTTTTAACTCTGCACTGAGCTCTTGGGAATTAGGTTTGGGAGAGAGAAACGGCCAGTGACTGAAAGGACCAGGGACAAATTTTAACATAATTTCTAGATTCCCTTGTTCTGCTCCTTCCTCCAAACTCTCCCCAAAATTTAAGGCAGCCTACTGACAAGTCTTGGCTGAGGGGGCACCCAAAATAGTAGAGCCAAACCTGTTGAAGCCATGATTATTTTGCACCTAAGATTGATTGGAAAATGGTAGCCTGAATGTAGGACACTTTCAGACCATGTGATTGCTGAATGTATACTTTCAATCGACATCTAGGCGTGATAAGAATTTAGATATCTTGTTACAGAAAACCAATTCAACACTCAGAAGGGTGAAAAGGTGCAGTGACACCACACTGGTTTTGAATTCAGCTCACAGATTTGTGTTGGTTGTGCTGTTTTCTGTTGATTGTCACACATATATAGTTGCTATAAATGATAGCCTCCTGTTCCGTAACTCAGGATTGCACAAGAATCAGCAGTGAGAAGAATATGAAGCACTGCATTAAGGATGGTCAATGAATATTTATGATAGACCTAGGGAGTCAGTAATCAAAAAAATGAAACCAGCATGCTGCCCCTACATACCAATCTTTGATCTTGCTCTAAAGAGAAACAGTATAGGGCCTTCTTCTAATGGGATGTTTAGTTTGTGCTAGTTACAGCAATGGGAATAGTTAAGCTTTTGCCACTTTTAACATGAGTCACCATAGCTGGAGATTTCCAGCTCAGTAGTAGCTTTGAGGCTTCAGGTTAACTCAGTGCTCCTCAGTTCCTTTTACTATTATTCAATACAGCAAAGATGGAGAGCTTGTGGCCCTTCAAATGTTGCTGGACTTGAGCTGCCAGCCACTCCAGACAGCATGACCAATAGCAGCATCTCAACAGCCACAGGTTTTCCATCCCTGCAATAAGTTTATTAAGGCTGCAATGCTAAGCACCTTTAACAAAGGAGCAGGTCCTATTTTTATCAGTGGGATTTGCTTCTGAGTAAACTTGTTTTGGCTTAGGCTGTGCATGGTCTCTCCTGCTTTTCATATATGCACAAGTTGTGTAAGGACTCTTCATGAACAAAGGCCTAAGGTATCTCTAGCCATAAAGTAATCTCTCTTTATGTCATCTCAGAACAGGTGGTGTTTTATTTGATAAAATAAAAGCTGTTTTTTGTTAATTGTTGCTTGTTATTACACCGGAACGTCAACAAACTGTGGCTGGTTTTATTTGCTAAGAAAAGCCAGTTTCAAACTTGTTTTAACAAACCATAGTTAAAATTAATCACTGTTCTGTGTTCAAAGTTAACATGAACTGCAGTTAATAAAAAAAAACAGAAGTGAAAGCTACCCATCATGTCACAGCCATGCTTGGGATTGCTGTGGCTACTTCTCGTAACTGTAAGCCATCAAAACAAAAAAAAATTCCTTCCAGTAGCACCTTAAAGACCAACTAAGTTAGTTCTTGGTATGAGCTTTCGTGTGCATGCACACTTCTTCAGATACACGAAAGCTCATACCAAGAACTAACTTAGTTGGTCTTTAAGGTGCTACTGGAAGGAAATTTTTTTGTTTTGACTATGGCAGACCAACACGGCTACCTATCTGTAACTGTAAGCCATCATTTATCCTTATGTCTGAAAACTGTGTGTGGCTTCACCCTGTTGTCCCTATTCCACATTGAAATGAAACTGAAGCACATGTAACTAAACTTACTCATATTCCTACTTTGGTTAATTGTGCTTTTCCTTTTCATCCATTTGCCTTGCCCTCTGCAGAAATTTAGACTGAAAGCTGAGAAGATCTATTTTTGTTATGTCACTCTGTTAATACACCATGAACACCGTGACTAACTGACAAAGTGATAAAGAAATAAATTAAATGGTTACCAGCTGTAATGTAAAGGTGGAATAATAATTTAAAATAAGCTATACTAAGTCGTAACAAGGATTTGCTGAATTAAGAATTTGAACTGGAATACAAAAGGGGGAGGTGAGAGGAGGTCCGGGACATAAGGTAATGGAAATAAGAAATGGGAATTATAGACTTCCGGAGGCGGCGCGAACGGTAATGGCTGCCCTTTCCTAACCGGGAGAGGGAAGCTCCGCTGGAAAAGGGTCGTCCGCTACGGCGAAGCGGAGACCCATTTTGGAAAACCGCAGGCAGCGGAAGCCTGCGGTCTCGGGACCCGGCGGGCGCCAGGAGCAACCCCCGAAACGTTGAGGGAACCCCGTAAGGGGCTCCGGATCGCAGAGGGGGCAGCGGCGCTGTGGGTCTATGCGCATTCAGCGGAGCGAAGCCGCGCTGCTGTTGCCGGTGAGCGCCGACCTTTCTTCCTGTAACACAAGATTCTAAAACGCAACAACCCGTGAGTAACTGAGGACTTTACTAAATTTTGGGACTAAAAATACTGAAAATAAGCTGAAAGCGGAGAGACGAGGAAAAGGAAGTCCGTCTTCCGCAGCCATTGACTTTTAAAGCAAAGAGCAGGAGGAGTGGAGGCATAGAGAGAACTTTTGACAGCTCAGATTGAGCACCCGCAGAAATTACTTTCAATCCCCTTAAAGACTGTAAGCAACTGATTTTTGGACTTTTATCAGGACTTATATATCCTCTTCTTTGTGGATTACAACTTGATTTAAGAAGCCCAGGTGTCAGAACTGCCTGAGCAGTAGAACTGTCAGACTGCAAATTTGGATACATTGTATTTAAACTTTGAGACAGTCTGAGGGAGTTCAGAATGGTTACGTTCTTGCATTATGGAACTCCAGTAAGCACAACTTGAAATATTGTGGCAAACTTAAAACCAACTCTGCTAAAACTACTTTTGTGAAGATCCCTAAGTATTGGTTCAGATTTTGTATGATTGGAATGGACTCTTCTTCTTAGGACATTTTATGCTCCCCCTAGAGGATTGAGGATTTATAACAAAAACATTGTTTTACTTTCTATTTCCCGGCCCTCTGTTTGACTGCTACCACCTGGGCCGTAGCTTTCTCATGGGAACAACTCAGCTTGACCTTGACTGTTAGATAACTTTGGAATGAGTGGCGCAAAAAGAAAGGGATTAAGAACTAGACAAACAACTCTGACAACCTTAACTGCAGCCTCACAAACACGCAGATCATCTGTGCCTACTCTGCCCTCGGAGGAAAAAGCTACCTCCCTGTCACAGACAGGGGAGGGAGAAACTGAGGAATTACAACTAGAAGAGATGGCCTCAGGAGGATCTGGTTCTGTATTAGAGAGAATTCTTGAGAAATTGGAGTCTTTGGACAGGAAAGTTGACCAACAAACTGCGAAAATTGACCTTAATACAGAAACTTTAAACAAATTATCTGGGCAAGTTGCACAGAATGCACAAGCAATCGGACAACTGAAGGAGGCTGCAGGTGAAAATCAGAAACTGGCCGAAGAGACCAGCCAAAGAGTGGGAGAGTTGGAAAAAGAAGTAAGGCCGCTCAGCAAGCAGGTTGGGGAACACCAGACCTACCTCTCAATGTTGGAACTTCGGAATAGGGAGACTAACTTAAGGATAAGATCGATACCAGAAGTGGAAGAAGGCAATCTAGCTGAGTTTTTGACCAAAGAATTCTCCAAGTTCTGGGGTCTAGAGGAGGAAGACTTTAAAATTGTGTCAGCCTTCAGACTTGGAAGATTCATAAAGAGAGAGAAGCCCAGAGACTGTTTGATTACGTTGAGATCAAAGGAGGAAAGGGACAAGATTTTGGGCCTGCACTACGGAAGATCCCTGAACATTTCGGACAAAAGAATTGAGATTTTTAAGGACATTCCTAAACAGCTGTTAGACCTCAGATCTGAATATTTGGACTTAGTAAAACTGCTGAGAAGCAACTCAATCATCTTTAGGTGGGACTTTCCCCAAGGATTATCCTTTACCTTTAGAGGGAAGAAGATTAAAATTAGAACTTTGGAAGATAGGGATAAGTTTTTGACTGCCTACGGAGAGGACCTTCATAAAGGACTTGAACTACCCTCAGGGCCTGAACCACCACAGGTACCTGTACCACAGAACCCTGAAGACTCACAGAACAAAACACCATCCCAAGGAAACTAAACAGATCCATCCAGGATGTCTCTGCAACTTTTAAGCTGGAACATAAATGGCTGTAACAGCCCGGAAAAAAGGAAGAAAATCTTTCACATATTAAAAAAGGAGCAACTAGACATTACTTGTCTACAAGAAACACATGTGACTAGGCTCCACAGAAAAATATTGGTAAATAAAAGGTTAGGCCAAGAATTTATATCTTCGGATTCAGTTAAGAAGAGAGGAGTGGTGATATATGCAAAGGAGAGCCTCTCACCAAAATTTCTATTTAAAGATGAACATGGAAGAATTTTGGCAATTGAAATACAGCACCAAGGAGAGAAAATTTTGATATTAGGAATCTATGCTCCAAATGAAGGGAAATCAGAATTCTACAAGAAGTTGCATGAGATTATGCTGGATTATCTGGACTATGATAACATCATCATGATGGGAGATATGAATGGGATCGTTTCAACGAACATGGATAGGTCACAAAGCCAAAAGGTTACTAAAGATGGCAGACTACCAAAGACCTTTTTCGAAATGACAGACAACATGGACTGGATTGATATATGGAGGACAAAGAACCCCTTGGGGAAAGAAGGAACATTTTTCTCTGAAGCCCAACTGACTTGGACAAGAATTGACCAAATATGGATTTCTAGAGGTCTGGCTCCTAAGGTTAGGAAAGTGGAAATCTGCCCAAAGACCTGCTCCGATCATAATGCGTTGAAAATGGACATGACACTATTACCAACCGGCTCCTTTAGATGGAAGATGAATGACAACTTGTTTAGAGATCAGGAGATTATTAAGAAGGCCAAAAAAACAATAAAGGACTACTTTGAGATAAATTTGAACACTGCAGTGGAAAAAAGAACAATCTGGGACGCAAGCAAAGCTGTGATGAGAGGGTTCTTGATACAACAGAACGCCATAAAGAAAAGACTACAAAATGAGAAAAAGGATAAGATTTTGGGGAAAATTAAAGAGTTAGAGAAGAAACTAAGAGTAAACCCGAAGTCACAGCCGATCTTGAGAGAAATTAAACTTCATCAGGCACAATATTCCAAACTGATAAATCAGGAAATAGAATGGAAGATTAAATTAATGAAACAAAAAACATTTGAATCGGCTAACAAATGTGGGAAACTGCTGGCTTGGCAGTTGAAGAAGAGACAAAAGTTGAACATAGTAACAAATTTGGAAATAGAAGGAAGATATATTCAGAACCCGGTGGAAATTAGAAAATGTTTCCAGAAATATTTTAAGAAATTATACACTCAAGGGCCACAAAATGAGGAAGAGATTGCAAAATTTTTGGAGAAAAATGGACTTAAAAAACTATCACAAGAAAATAGATCACTCCTGAATAGTAAAATAACACGATTAGAGATAGAACATGCCATTCAGAATATGAAGCTGGGCAAGTCTCCAGGGCCAGATGGCTTGACCTCCAAGTACTATAAGACATTAAGTGACTATTTGATTCAACCACTGATGGAGGTCAGCAATGAAATTATGGAGGGAAAGAAGGCGCCTGAATCGTGGAAGGAAGCTTTCATCACATTGATACCAAAATCAGAAACTGAAAAGACACAACTTAAGAACTACCGTCCCATTTCCCTTTTAAATGTGGATTATAAAATATTTGCTGACGTTTTGGCAGGAAGACTCAAAAGAGTTTTAAATGAGATAATTCATAAAGACCAGGCAGGCTTTCTCCCAGGAAGACACTTGTTTGCTAATACAAGGAACATTATTGACATTTTGGAACTTTTGCAAACAAATATTAACACTAAAGCAGTTTTAATTTTTATAGACGCGGAGAAGGCCTTCGATAACATCTCTTGGAAATTTATGAAGGGGAATTTAAAAGAAATGGGAGTGGGGCGGGGTTTTGAAAATGGGATTGATGCGATTTACTCAGAACAAAAGGCAAAACTGATAGTCAACAATGTGGTTACAGAAGAGTTTAAGATTGAAAAAGGGACACGACAAGGCTGCCCGATTTCCCCCTTGCTGTTTATTTCTGTCCTGGAGGTGCTCTTGAACTTGATTAGAGGGGACCGGTTGGTGCAAGGGATTCAGATCGGAGCGAAACAATATAAACTTAAAGCTTTTGCAGATGACCTTGTTTTGACATTGCAAGAGCCAGAATCTAGCACAAAAAGAGTGTTACAATTGATTCAGGACTTTGGTCGGGTAGCGGGCTTCAAACTAAATAAACAGAAAACTAAGGTGTTGGGAAAAAACTTGACAGATGCAGAGTCAGAACGGTTTCAGAGAGAAACAGAACTAACTGTGGTTAAAAAAGTAAAGTACCTAGGGGTAAACATAACAGCAAAAAATCTGAGTCTATTTAAGGACAATTATGAAAAATGTTGGTCTGAAATTAAGAGAGACTTGGACAGTTGGTCAAAATTGAAGCTTTCTTTGCTAGGCCGAATTGCTGCTATTAAGATGAATGTATTGCCTAAGATGTTGTTTTTGTTTCAAACATTGCAAATTGTGGACAAGACGGAGTGTTTCAGGAAGTGGCAGAGAGATATTTCTAAATTTGTCTGGCAGGGCAAAAAGCCCAGAATTAAGTTTAAGATATTAACTGATGCGAAAGAAAGAGGGGGCTTTGCCCTGCCAGACTTAAGGTTGTACTATGAAGCCGCAGCTTTCTGCTGGCTAAAAGACTGGCTACTTCTAGAGGACACTGATGTGTTAGATTTAGAAGGTTTTAACAATGCATTTGGTTGGCATGCATACTTATGGTATGATAAAGTTAAGATCAATAAGGCCTTTAAGAATCATATTGTCAGGAAAGCAGTGTTTAATGTCTGGACAAAATACAAAGACCTATTGGAAAATAAAACTCCAAGATGGCTATCACCTCTGGAGGCCAAGGCCCGAAAAAGACCCAATATGGAGGCCAAATGGCCGAAATATTGGGAAATAATAGAGAAAGAGGGCAATAATTGGAAATTGCAGAGTTTGGAAAAAATGAAAGACAAAGTGCGAGACTGGTTACACTACGCTCAGATTCAAGAAATTTTTAAAAAGGATAAAAAGTTAGGATTCCAGGTGGAGAAATCGAAGTTGGAAACAGAATTGTTAGAACCTAAGACTAAAGTACTCTCAAGAATGTATAACTTGCTGTTGAAATGGAATACACAAGATGAAATGGTTAAGTCGGCCATGATAAAGTGGGCACAGGATATTGGGCATAATATTATGTTTGAGGATTGGGAAAGGTTGTGGACCACGGGGATGAACTTCACGGCATGTAATGCTCTGAAGGAAAATGTAATGAAAATGATATATAGGTGGTACATGACCCCAGTTAAACTTGCCAAAATATGCCATGTGCCAGACAATAAATGTTGGAAATGTAAGGAAAATGAAGGAACATTCTTTCACCTCTGGTGGACTTGTCCCAGGGTGAAGGTCTTCTGGGAAATGATATATAATGAGCTGAAAAAGGTATTTAAGTATACCTTCCTTAAGAAACCAGAGGCCTTCCTCTTGGGCATTGTCGGCCAGATGGTGCCAAAGAAGGATCGAACATTCTTTTTGTACGCAACAGCAGCAGCAAGGATACTTATCGCTAAGAAGTGGAAAACTCAAGATCTACCCACGCTGGAAGAATGGCAGATGCAGCTGATGGACTATATGCAACTGGCTGAGATGACTGGCAGAATTCGAGACCTGGGAGAAGAGAGGGTTGAAGAAGATTGGAGGAAATTTAAGACTTATTTACAAAAACATTGTGATTTGGTGGAAAGTTAAGTAGGATGTTTGATCATAAATAATTGGCCACCACAAAATCGGATCGGGATGTAAAGTGAGATTAAGAGAAATAAATTCGCAGAGGACTATATTTAAATAAGCGGTTATAAAATTTGCAAACTAGATGATAAATTGCATGGAAAAAATCTATGATGATGAAAATGGCAGCGGGAGATGTGAGGAAGTCCAAAGAAGTTATGAAACTCTGTTGAGATAAAAGTAAGGTTGTTTATTGTCTTTGTACTTTATTCTGTAAAAACCCCTAATAAAAATTTTATTAAAAAAAAAGAAATGGGAATTATATTTGTTTTGTTTTAAATGTTTATTTGTTTGTTGTTGTTTTTTCTTTTTGTATTAAATTGGAAAACTGTAATAAATATTTATTTAAAAAAAAGACAAAGTGATAAAGAAATAATGTTAGCACACCAATATATTACTAACTTCTTTTAAAGTACAGATCTAGATGGATCTATTCTAAAAGCAAGAATTGTGTACTCCCCCCCCCCTTTTACTCTCTCTCCTCCTGGATTAATTCTGATTCCATCACAAAGGGAAGGCAGTTGTGTGTGGCTTGATGTTTTCTTTTGAACAAGGCAAATTTCCAATGGCCATAGTTGCACATAAGTTTAGCATCATGATAGTGATCAATGTGCATTGGAACTGGGCCCTGCCCATATGCCAGCTGTGACTCTCAAATCCAGTCATTGTTGATGTTGTTTCTGTTGGCACCTCTGAGGGAATACTAAAATTTAAAATGCTGCTCTATTAATTTAAGCAGGTCTCCTTCCTTTGAAATTCACTGTCTTTTGAAGGAATGTTAAAAGAATACTAAGTGTTTTCAGGGAATAAAAATCCAATAGCACAGTGGTTTTTAAAGCCATTTCTTGTGTTCTCTCTGAAAGATGCATCTTGCAGCCCTAGGAAACATTGTAGCTGAAGATCCATAGAGAGATGATGCTGGAACTAAAATTTTCCAAATGTATTTTGTAGAGAGGGAAAGTAATCTGTAAGAGGCACTGTCATCTTTTCAATGTAGTAATAATAATGGCTTGTGGCAGGTTTGAGATCAGTGAATACAGCCTTGCTCTGTAATCAATGAAGTAAGATCAATGGGTACAGAGTGGTTCCTATTTGAAAGTAACACCTGCACTTGTTTCTTCATGAGAACTGCCAGATCATCTGTTCTTTCTGGTATCACATTAAGATGTTTGTAATTCAGAGAGCTTTTAACTACCGAGGTGGAATTTTGGATTGAACTTTCCCTCAGAAATGTGGAAAATGATCATACCCCATCATCTCCACTAAGTACCTCTTTTGAGAGCAATCCCATCTGAAAAAGGTCCCAAAAGAGATAATCCTATGAGGAGGGAAATGTATTTCATTCTTTTTTCTTTACTCAAATCAATATTTTTACTTCATGCCAGTTTACCTCTTTCCTCCTTGTTTCCATTCACTGGTCCTGCCCCATCTTTATTCATCTGGTAGAAATGAGGTTAATTACTGCACTCTGAAAAGAGAGCACAAGAAACCAAGCAATGCTATACCTTGATTCTGACGTTTCAGAGGTCAGCTTGCACAAAAGTGCTAATCAGCATATTATTTATGGGAGCGGATTGCCTTTGTGGGAGCTGTGACATCTTGAGATTTACTTGATGTTTTTCAGTTCATGGAAGGGAGCAGACAAGTTAAAACAAAGTTGTGCATTTGCTCAACCACTGTGTTGTTCAGATTAGTATACTGCTCATGTATATGGACTCTAAGATGTAGCTATGGGACAAAGAATGAGCTTCATGCAAAAATGTGCCATGTTGAGATACATATAGCTCAAATATATTATAGTACGGAGCTTTGATATTTTGATACACTATTTTGATACACTAACATCTGGAGCTTCTTTTTTTTCCCATTGGATGCTGCAGTCAGAATCTCTAAAGTCAGCACCATTCAAGAAGTGAGTCATCTGGCATTTTTACCAGAAAGCAAAATAGAAAAACAGTGATGTTTTCCCCCTTCCAAGTTTGGAAGAGTGTTTGAGGAGAACTGAAAGTCAAATTTATTCAAAATCAGTGCTCCATTGAGGCTTCATGTCATTTTAAAATGAGTCTTGATTCAAACGGTTGTGCTGTATGTTTGGCTTAAGCAGGAGAACAGAATGGTCAGAGCCAGCTGGCCACATTGTAAAGAGGGCTCTCTACTGACATGTGGGAGGACCTCTTTTCCTTGCCAGAGTAATGCAGAGCCAGTTCATCTGGGCTGTGTTCCTGCCGTCCTCAGAAAGCAGCTCCCCTATCTACCAACAGTAACAGAATTCAACCAACTGCAATGGGGACAGGGACAAAAATATTTGAGGGTCCCGTCCCCCCCCCGCCCGCAACATTGAAAGACTCACTCTTGGGCATATTCTGTATTAAATTGTGACACCCATTCTACTCTTCTCCCACATTCTGCCACTGTTCCGTATAACAAAACTTCCTGAGTTTGTTCTCTAATCAGAATTGCCAACTCATTTACAGTTGATCTAGCTCCGTACAACTTTTGAAGTATATCTAAATTTTGGTTATGACATTTCCCCCTTGTCTATTTCATTTTCACTAAGGTTCTCTAAACTATTAAGCAAGGATCCACAAACGCCCCATCATGGTCACTAGGGAAACATCCTGCTCCATATGTCTTGATTTCTGTGTGGTTAATCTTAACATTGATTTATTAACAACCCAGTTTCATAGACCAAGATTTGAAGTTGGTTTGTTTCAATAAACAGTAGTTAAAACTAAGGCTTTATCCTAGGAGCAGAGGGCAGCAGGAGCACTTGCGCCGGAGGGTCACCCAAGCTCATTCACATAATTATAAAGTATAATGACATCTGAATTAGGCCTGGGCGATGTGAGGGCAAACCACAAAGGCAGCTTCACTCCGTGGTATATCTCTGATGAAACCATCACTGCTCTTGAGTCCCTTGGGGCTGCTCAGCTGGGGAGCACAAAGCCTGCCCTTCCCACCTTGCCTGGCTGCCTTCTCTGGGAAGGCAGGGGCTCTTTGACGTTGCTGGCGGGTCCAGCAGCCTCCAGCAGCCCCTCTCTCCTTTGTACCCCATGCCTTGAAGACTTTGCCCAGGATGGTGGGCTGCGCCATTCCTTCTGGGGTGAACAACCCCCTCCCCACCAGAGGAAAGAGATAGCGCACCCGCATGGGCAAAGGCAAAGGCAGTCAAACACACAGAACCTGACAGATTCCATGCGCTTGGCTCCTGCCTCTTGGTCTCTCTTCGGGGAGTGGGGGGCAAGGTAGCTTGTTCACCCCCCCCCATGCCAGCAAAGGCAGAGAGACAAATGCTGGCTCCCTCAGCCTGAAAGCGAGATGAGCACCACAACCTCATAGTCACGGAGCTTCATGCTCTGGCACCGGGGGTGGAGAGCAGGCAGGGCGGGGCTGGCATGCATCCTGGGGGCAGGGTGCACATTCTAGGGGTGGGGCACCCAGTGTGGGCGGGGGGGGGCAGCCACGATGGAACCCCACCGGGATCATGCTGCCGGGAGCAGTGCACTCCCCCCGCCCCCTCTTCTTCTGCCAGTGCTTTGACTGGACTTAACCATCCAGGGGTACTTTACCTTTTTTTTTACCTTACTTTTTGAGTAATTTAATGAGCTGGAGATTTGGAAGGTTTTTTCCCCTTTCTCTTTTGTGAAAGCCCCCCCCCCACCCCATGTGATTGGCCATGTGAAGGCTGTGTGTGCAGATTGAAGCAGCAGGTCATGATTGGAGAAGACACCAGCTGTCAAGTTGATGAGGCGGCAGAGAGTGGAGCACTCACAGCCAACAACAGCCTGTGATTATGTAACGCCTGCAAGTGTCTGGCACGGTGCTGTGTTGGAGACGCATCACGTGTCATGCAATGCTCTTGGCTCTAAAATTCAATTAGGCTGCTTTCTGAACGATCTGTGAGTCTGCATGAGATAAGCTTCCCACTGTTGTATGCTAGAAAGCAAATGGGTTGATTAGCTGCTGCACAGGAACTGATAAATTGCTTCTTGTAATTCTAGCCAGGATATTTTTGCATTGCTTATACATCATTGTGGCGCCACCAGGAAGGTTTAAATTTAAAGGATTATGCAACCAGGCTGCAAAACAAGAAAAGAGAAATGATTTCATCTACCCTTTCCCTTCTCCCTCCCTTTTCTCCACCTTTCCCATACCAAATAAAGACTGAATAAAATGTTTTGTGCCAGGGCACACCCTCAAAGGAATTTAGCCCTTGCACATTATGCCATTGAATTTATCCACCTGCTTCACTGGCTCTGGACTGTTTCTCTACAGGGCTTGGTGGATGATGGATGGTTTGGTGCTTGGTAGGTTGTCTGTTTGGCAAGGGACATTTGTTGCAGGTGTTGACACTTGTGAATACAGGTGATGCGCTAATAGTTTTCTTTTTTCTTTTTTTAATATATGAGAATCCCGCATGGCCCAACAGAGTTACCGGTATTTCTATCACTTCTCCAGTATTTCTGGAAACAGCCCTTCATCAGTCATTCTAGAGAAGGTTTTTATTTTTCACAGTCATTGTGGCAGTCAGGCAGTTTCTAGAGCATACACTGTTTCATTCTATGTCCTCTCAGGGTTCCAAACAGTGTGTCTCACACCCATACTGGCAGTGGGCCCTGCTTCCCACTGCCACTAAGGCAGGATGGGATTCAATTCAGCTTATGCAATTCACGTTGATGGGGGGGGGGGTGTCTTGTGCAACAAACCCACTCCTTCCCCCCAACCTGGACTTTCTGTGATAAGGAAAGTGATGGTGAAATGCACTGGAAAGGATGAAATAACATTTGCCTGATGAATCAGAATGAATGCTCAATATATAGCTGACATTGCCTAATATCCTCATGATTAAATCAGGAAGTGACCAGAAGATCAGAAAGAAGAAGACATTATATAAAATTCTACTTTTTAAAAAATAATTAAAAAAAGAATATACCATGCAAGGACAATCTTTTTGCAACTGTTTGTATTTCTTTCCAATGTGACACAGAAATAAATCCTAATCCATGCACAAATAAAGCCCTGCTAATTTTGTTTTAGAAGAAAAGAAAATGTCATATGTCACATTTCTGCTAACTGGGAAGGATTAAATTTAACTCCAGTCTTTAAATCTCTGGCTAATGAGTAGATGTGCTAGTTTGATTTAATGAGTTGGTGTTGCAGTCAGTTCAGTGACTGCTCATTATCATCAGGGAATTAAAGTTACGGCAGCAACTCTGACAATAAATAGCTGTAGCTGTAGATTGGACTACATCATAATTGAGTGCAGGACCCCCCCCCCTGTCTCTTTCAACCTTCCTCCCCCTCCCCTTCCCTCTCTCCCTCTCTCTCCCTCCCTGCCCCCCCAACTATAACCAACCATGTCTTTGGTTGCAGTGCTGAATGGACTTTATTCAAAAAAGGGCTAATAAGATAAGAGTAGCATTTCCATGAAATGGCAGCATTAGTATCTGGGCCCCTTTCTGTTGATATTAATTCAACGGAAGATGTTTAGGATTGACTACCAGTCCTTTGACTGTAGGCTCTGAGGGTCATTTCACAAATAATGCAGAAAGAAACTTGTGTTTTGGCCTGGTGCTGCTTTGCTCCTCTTGTCAATCTGCTGAGCTAAACCTTGCTATTGCTTGGCGCATCATCTGGAGCATTAAACCACAACACAAACCTTGGTTACAGCTTGTTCTGGAGTCATAAAGCATAACACAGATGTTGGCTACAGAGCTGCAGCCAATCACAGCTCCCTGAAATCTCCCTGCAGATTTCATGCGTCAAGTCTCATTCACACTTTCTAAGATTGGGTGCGCCACCTCTCTGGATAGCTTCATGGAAGATAAATTAGTGGAATCAGCACCTGACCTTTGTACGCCTCCCCGCTGATTGACGCTGAGATCAGCCAATGGACTCTGAGAGCCATCCCCATGGAGGTCCATTTGAATACTGTTTGCAATTGGACAACAAAATGGATGGTTCTCAACAGCTGGTGAGTGTTGAGAGCCCTATTGGCTGCCCAAGGGAGTTCTGGATGAGGAATGCTTTAGTGCAGCTGATCCCAGTGGGGTTCTCTATCAACAGTTATCAGCTGATCAGCATTAAGAGGGAGCCCCACTTTCCAAAAAGTGCACTTTTAAGTTCCTGGTTGTTCTTTTCCAGTCATGTCTTAACCTGCCCCACACCTGATGTCACATTTAAAAGGTCAGCAGTTGGAATCTGGTTGGTGGGGTGACCTCCTGTTGCTCTGTCCCAGCTTCTGCCAACTTAGCAGTTTGAAAGCATACCAGTGCAAGTAGATAAGTAGGTAAACAGCATTTCTGTGTGCTCTGGCACACGTCATGGTTCTCTGTGCACCAGTAGCTCTCTAGTCCTGCTGGCCACATGACCTGGAAAACTATCTGTGGACAAACGCCAGCTCCCTTGGCCTGAAAAGCGAGATGAACACTTAACCCTCCAGGGATCCTTTACTTTTACCTCACCTGTTAGTATTATTGCCATGGTTTCATTTTTAGTGTTGATTTCATTATTATTTATTTTAAATCACTGTTATAAAGCATATGCTTTATAACCAATTCTTCTTTTTAAATAAAAAGCTGGTTTGTTTCAGTAATGCACAATTCTGCAGGCAACCAGTTATAGATGTGCTAATCCATGGGTTTGCCATATTTCAAGAGGTAAACATCCAGACATAAAAAGTTGTATAGCTTTTTTAGGGCACTCACCCGAGAGCCCCGCCACCGAGCCTGAACCGCCCAAACCCATGCCAGAGCCTGAGCCAGAGCCTGCCCACGCACAATTTTTCAAAAAGCCAAAATCCACGGCATTTGCTTTAAAATGCAAAATTCCCTTGGATGTACATGTAGGGCCCCCAAAATAGGACACGTCTGGGAATTCCCGGACATATGGCAACCCTAGCTGATCACCGCATCCAAGCAAGTTCAGCAGCCCCATTAGAACTATATTACGTTTCTGCAAAGTTCCTCAAATGCCGCAACTAAGGAAGAGTCCATAAATTCACTCAGAATTTCACCTTAGGTTAAATTTTGGTGGCAGCTCTACAACTAAAACCAAACCTCTGTCATCATTACACACTGTTATGAGCACAAACATTGCCCTGATTATCCTGAAGTTGTCCCCTCAATTTTAGCAGAATAGTTTAGAGACTCATAACAATGAAATACTGGCTCGAAATTTAATGATAGTTATTTTTACATTCAACTTGGAAATCTAGACACAATTTTGTGATGATTTCCCTTGTTTGGATCCTGTCCCAAAGGCAAATTACAGTAGAAAGTAAAATGGTGAAGTGAAGGTTATGACTTGGATCCTAACGTTCCTTCTGTGGAAATAAGTTCATGCGATGAGGGTTTATTTCTTCCCTTCCCTCTGTACAACTTGCCCTTTATTTTTTTCATAACCCTTCTTCTGAATGAGGTACTGCTAATAATGATATGCCCTATTAATGCTGTCTTATAGTACATTGTAGTCATCATCAAATTATCATTTACCATGTATTTATATACCCCTTATATGCAAAAACAGCTTCTTCTTTTTTTAAAAAAAGATATTTATTAAAGTTTTCAAAAAATTATATAAAATAGAAAAAACAAAAAAAACAGAAAAAGCAATAAGACATACATACAAAACACATACAATAACAAGTATAATTTCAATCCCTTATATTCATAAAACTTACTTTCCCGACCTCCTCATACCTCCCCTTTCTGTATTCCAATCTCTAATTAAATCAATTCAGCAAATCCTTCCCCTAATTTCTGTTTAATTTTTTATCTTTCTTTTCTTAATTACATAATCATTACAGCTAAAAACCCCTTAATTTCTAAATCAACATCGTTCTAACATTCAATAATCTTACAATGTTTCTTAAGATAGTCCTTAAATTTCTTCCAATCTTCTTCCGCCATCTCTTTTCCCTGGTCTCGGATTCTGCCGGTCATTTCTGCCAGTCCCATATAGTCTATAACCTTCATCTGCCATTCTTCCACGGTGGGTAAATCTTCTGTCTTCCAGTACTTTGCGATGAGTATTCTTGCTGCTGTTGTAGCATACATAAAAAATGTTCTATCCTTCTTTGACACCAATTGGCCAACCATACCCAGGAGAAAGGCCTCTGGTTTCTTCAAAAAGGTATATTTAAGTACCTTTTTCATTTCATTATAAATCATTTCCCAGAAAGCCTTAATCCTTGGGCATGTCCACCAAAGGTGAAAGAATGTACCTTCATTCTCTTTACATTTCCAGCACTTATTATCAGGCAAGTGGTAAATTTTTGCAAGCTTGACTGGAGTCATGAACCACTATAAATCATTTTCATAATATTTTCTTTTAGGGCATTGCATGCCGTAAATTTAATACCAGTGGTCCACAACCGTTCCCAGTCCTCAAACATAATGTTATGACCAATATCTTGTGCCCACTTGATCATAGCTGATTTAACTATTTCATCCTGTGTATTCCATTCCAACAGCAAGTTATACATTTTTGACAAATTCTTAGTTTTGGGTTCTGTCAGGACTGCCGCTAGGTCCCAGCTCACAGAGGACCAACGCCCAGTGGATATTATATACAAAAGTCTTTATTGAAGTTTAGTTTCCATTTCCAAGCTCTGGGCGCGCAGGCCCACGTCTTAACGCTAGACCGGCTAAGTCCCCTCTGACTCACTGCTCCACCCACACCAGTTTAAGATTCTAGCCCGGCTCCACCTCTTGCGCTGCTCTTTCCTGCGTTGGGTCCTTCTGCCCTCTGGGGTTCCCTCCTTCCTGGACTCCTCTGACGCGGAGCCTCCTGAGTCTTGCCCCTCCCTCCGGCGGGCTTTAGGACCTGGCTCCCTTCCCGGGCTCCCCGCTGTGCCGCGCTCCTGTACATTTGAACTTGGCGCGCGCGCCCAGCCGGTGACTTTCCTTCTGACCGTTTCCCCGCTTCCTGATGTGGGTGTTGCCAAACCTGACTCCTCTCCTCCCTCTGGTGGTGAGGACACTGGTCCCGACTCCTGGGACTCCCCCTCCCCACTGCGCTCTGGTGGAGACGCTGGCCCTGATCTCCAGCTGCTGTTCAGGGACTCCCCGCTGGCCCCTCCCTCTTGAGGTTTCTCCCTTGGAATCTCCCTTGCTCTGGCCACCGGCGCTCCCTTCTGTGAGTCCTCCGATTTGCTAGAGAGGCTTGTGGAATAACTCTGGCCACTGTCACTGCCTGCGCCCCCCTCGTACTCCTCCTCCTCACTCTCCATTTGCTCCCCCTCCTGTGTCTCTCCTTCTGAACCCCTGACAGGTTCTAACAGTTCTGTTTCCAATTTTGATTTTTCCACCTGGAAACCAATTTTCCTGTCTAACTTATAAATCTCTGTTATTTGATAATAATGAAGCCAGTCTCGCACTTTATCTTTCAATTTCTCATAACTCTGCAATTTCAATTTATCCCCTTCTTGTTCCAAAATCTCCCAGTATTTCGGCCATTTAGATTCCATATTAAGTTTTTTTACAGCCTTTGCCTCCATTGGGGACAACCACCTTGGAGGCAAAAACAGCTTCTAAGTGGTTTACAACTATAAAATGATTGGTAAATCTCATGCATTAAAAAAAATGTACAACCACGATTTGATCACAACTTTAAAGCATATTTAATTATAGAATCATAGAATCGTAGTTGGAAGGAACATAAAGGTCCTCTAGTCCAACCCTCTGCAATGCAAGAATATCAGCTGAAGCATCCAGGACAGGTGGCCATCCAATACTTTTGCAAATACATAATAAACATTTCCCATGCTTTAAAAAATTTCTTATCATCTTCATTTCTGAGCTTTCCAGTTAGACTTGCCATTTCAGCCTAGTCCATTAACTTGGTTTGCCATTCTTCTTTGGTTGGGACTGTTTCCTCTTTCCATCTTTGGGCTAACAGTATCCAGCGGCCATCGTAACATACAGAAACAATTTTTTTCTGGTCTTTTGGAATCTGCTCCTACAATACCTAATAAAAAGGCTTCTGGTTTTTTAACAAAGGTTACTCTAAACATTTTTTTTTCATTTCATTTCATTTCATTATAAATCATTTCCCAAAAGTTTTTAACCTTCCTATGTTCCCATCACATACATTTCTAACACCTATTAGACCTTGTTCTATACATTTTTGCTAATTTAACCAGGATTAAATACCACCGATACATCATTTTCATGTAATTTTCGTTCAGTAAAGTACATGCAGTAAATTTTGTATCTAACTTCCAAAGCCTTTCCCAATCCGTCATTAGTACAGTGGTACCGCGAGTTACAAACTCTTCGGGTTACAAACTCCGCTAACCTGGAAGTCATACGTCGGGTTGAGAACTTTGCCCCAGGTTAAGAATGGAAATTGCACGCTGGCGGCATGGTGGCAGCCGGAGGCCCCATCAGCGAAAGCACGCCTCAGGTTAAGAACGGTTTTAGGTTAAGAACGGACCTCCAGAACGAATTAAGTTCATAACCGGTATATTATGTCCCACATCTTTTGCCCATTTTATCATAACACATTTGATCTGTTCTTCTTTGGTGTCCCACTCCAAGAGCAGATTGAACATTTTTGACAGCTATTGTGTACTCCCTTTTACTATTTCTCTCTGAAATCTTGACACTTCAGAACTAAATCATTTTTAAAAAAATCATTTTTAAAGGTTTCATTTAATTGGAGATATTGTAACCAGCATATTACTTTTTCGCTAACTTCTTCAAAATCTTTTAATTTTAATTGGTTATCTGTTTCTGTTAACAGCTTTCTATATGTTGGCCAATTTATCCTCGTATTCTCTTTTTTCAAAGATATTGCTTCTAATGGGGAAAGCCACAATGGTGTTTTCTGTTAATAATAATAATAATAATAATAATAATAATAATAATAATAATAATAATCTTTTATTTATATCCTACCCTCCCTGGCCAAAGTCAGACTCAGAGCAGCTAACATCAAATATATTGTTGTTGTTTAGTCGTGTAGTCATGTCCGACTATTTGTGACCCCATGGACCAGAGCACACCAAGCACTCCCGTCTTCCACTGCCTCCCGCAGTTTGGTCAAACTCATGGTGGTAGTTTCGAGAACACTATCCAACCATCTCATCCTCTGTCGTCCCCTTCTCCTTGTGCCCTCCACCTTTCCCAACATCAGGGTCTTTTCCAGGGTGTCTTCTCTTCTCATGAGGTGGCCAAAGTAGTGGAACCTCAGCTTCATGATCTGTCCTTCCAGTGAGCACTCAGGGCTGATTTCCTTAAGAATGGAGAGGTTTGACCTTCTTGCAGCCCATGGGACTCTCAAGAGTCTCCTCCAGTACCATAATACAAAAGCATCAATTCTTCGGCGATCAGCCATAGCTTTTACTATACAGGCCTTTGTTGGCAAGGTGATGTCTCTACTTTTTAAGATGCTGTATAGGTTTGTCATTGCTTTTCTCCCAAGAAGCAGGCGTCTTTTAATTTCATGGCTGCTGTCACCATCTGCAGTGATCATGGAGCCCAAGAAAGTAAAATCTCTCACTGCCTCCATTTCTTCCCCTTCTATTTGCCAGGAGGTGATGGGCCCAGTGGCCATGATCTTCATTTTTTTGATGTTGAGCTTCAGACCATATTTTGCGCTCTCCTCTAACACCCTCATTAAAAGGTTCTTTAATTCCTCCTCACTTTCTGCCATCAAGGTTGTGTCATCTGCATATCTGAGGTTGTTGATATTTCTTCCAGCAATCTTAATTCCGGCTAGGGATTCATCCAGCCCAGCCTTTCGCATGATGAATTCTGCATATAAGTTAAATAAGCAAGGAGACAATATATACCCTTGTCGTACTCCTTTCCCAATTTTGAACCAATCAGTTGTTCCATATCCAGTCCTAACTGTAGCTTCTTGTCCCACATACAGAATTCTCAGGAGACAGATGAGGTGATCAGGCACTCCCATTTCTTTAAGAACTTGCCATAGTTTGCTGTGGTTGACACAGTCAAAGGCTTTTGCATAGTCAATGAAGCAGAAGTAGATGTTTTATTGGAACTCTATAGCTTTCTCCATAATCCAGCGCATGTTTGCAATTTGGTCTCTGGTTCCTCTGCCTCTTCTAGATCCAGCTTGCACTTCTGGGAGTTCTCAGTCCACATACTGCTTGAGCCTTCCTTGTAGAATTTTAAGCATAACCTTGATAGCGTGTGAAATGAGTGCAATTGTGCGGTAGTTGGAGCATTCTTTGGCACTGCCCTTCTTTGGGATTGGGATGTAGACTGGTCTTCTCCAATCCTCTGGCCACTTCTGAGTTTTCCAAATTTGCTGGCATATTGAGTGTAGCACCTTAACAACATCATCTTTTAAAATTTTAAATAGTTCAGCTGGAATACCATCACTTCCACTGGCCTTGTTATTAGCGGTGTTTTCTAAGGCCCATTTGATTTCACTCTCCAGGATATCTGGCTCAAGGTCAGTAACCACACTACCTGGGGTGTGCGAGCCATCCATATCTTTCTGGTATAATTCCTCTGTGTATTCTTGCCACCTCTTTTTCCTTTCATATCTTCAATTTCCTTCAATTTTCTTGAACAGATCTCTGGTTCTTCCCATTCTGTTTCCCCCCTCTGTTTCTTTGCATTGCTCGTTTAAGAAGGCCTTCTTGTGTCTCCTTGCTATTTTTTGGAAATCTGCATTCAATTTCCTGTATCTTTCACTATCTCCCTCGCATTTTGCTTGCCTTCTCCCCCCCCCCCCATTTGTAAGGCCTTGTTGGACAGCCACTTTGCTTTCTTGCATTTCCTTTTCATTGGGATGGTTTTCGTTGCTGCCTCCTGTATAATGTTGCGAGCCTCCATCCATAGTTCTTCAGGCACTCTGTCCACCAAATCTAAATCCTTAAAACCTGTTCCTCACTTCCACTGTTCATTCATAAGGGATTTGACTTAGATTGTATCTTACCGGCCCAGTGGTTTTTCCTACTTTCTTCAGTTTAAGCTTGAATTTTGCTATAAGAAGCTGATGACCGTCAGCTCCAGGTCTTGTTTTTGCTGACTGTATAGAGCTTATCCATCTTTGTCTGCAGAGAATATAATCAATCTGATTTTAATGCTGCCCATCTGGTGATGTCCATGTGTAGAATCGTCTTTTGTGTTGTTGGAAAAGTGTGTTTGTGATGACCAGCTTGTTCTCTTGACAGAACTCTATTAGCCTTTGCCCTGCTTTGTTTTGCTCTCCAAGGCCAAACTTGCCAGTTGTTCCTTTTCTCTCTTGATTCCCTACTTTGGCATTCCAATCCCCTATAATGAGAAGAACATCCTTCTTTGGTGTCACTTCTATAAGGTGTTGTAAGTCTTCATAGAATTTGTCAATTTCAGTTTCTTCAGCTCCAGTAGTTGGTGCATAAACTTGGATTACTGTGATGTTAAAAGGTCTGCCTTGGATTCGTATCGAGATCATTCTATCATTTTTGGGATTGCATCCCAGTACAGCTTTCGCCACTCTTTTGTTGACTATGAGGGCCACTCCATTTCTTTTAAGGGTTTCTTGCCCACAGTAGTAGATATGATGGCCATCCGAACTGAATTCGCCCATTCCCATCCATTTTAGTTCCCTGATGCCCAGGATGTCAATATTTATTCTTGCCATCTCATTTTTGACCACATCCAACTTACCCGGGTTCATGGTTCTTACATTCCAGGTTCCTATGAAATATTTTTCTTCACAGCATTGGACTTTCCTTTCGCTTCCAGGCATATCCGCAACTGAGCGTCCTTTTGGCTTTGGCCCAGCCACTTCATCAGCTCTGGATCTACTTGTGCTTGTCCTCCGCTCTTCCCCAGTAGCATGTTGGACACCTTCCGACCTGAGGGGCTCATCTTCCAGCGTCATAACTTTTATATGCCTGCTGTCTTTGTCCATGGAGTTTTCTTGGCAGGGATACACTGGAGTAGCTTGCTGGTTCCTCCTCCAGGTGGATCACGTTTGGTCAAAAGTCTCCACTATGACCTGTTCATCTTGGGTGCCCTGCACGACATAGTTCATAGCTTCTCTAGTTATTCAAGCCCCTTTGCCACAGCAAGGCAGTTATTCCTGAAGGGGATCAAATATATAACATTGGTATAAAATCACACAATAATTAAATTCTAATTTAATTCTAATTCTAATAAATCTTTGTATTTCTCCCAAACTTTAAGAATCAAGTTTCTTATTATATGATTATAGAAACTTTTGTGAACTTTTGCCAACCAAATCTATTACCATGACCTTCCAAATCTAACGAATCAGCATTTGTTAAATTTATCCAATCCCAGATTCAGCAAAGGTAAGATGCTTCAAAATATAATCTGGTAGAGAGAAACCTCCTTTATCTTTAACATCTATTAGTAATTTATGTTTAATTCTTGGCTTTTCCCCTCTCCAGATAAATCTTGAAATGTCCTTTTGCCATTCTTTGAAACAGCTCACATTGCTTACCACTGGGATGGACTGAAATAAAAACAACATTTTTGGGAAAACATTCATATTAATCACTTAAATTCTACCCAATAATGACAAACTCATCCTTCCCCAAATTTTTAAATTCCTTTTTATTTATTTCCACAATTTTTCTTTTCTTTTTTTTAAAAAAAAATTAATTAAATATGTTAAGTACAAATTAGAAAACATACATATTTACAACAAAAGAAAATACGAAAGAAAAAAAATACATATAACCAAGGGAAAAAAATTAGAGAATATTTTGTCTCTTTTCATATTTACAGTTATTTATACGTCTATAAAATGCTATTCACAATAAAGGAGTGAAATGAAAGATAAGATATCAGAAAAAAAGAACAAAGAAAAAATAAAGAAGTAAAAGAAGAAGATCATAGGTGAAATTTTTTTAAAGTAGATAAGTACTCGCAATACATAGCCATTTCCCATCTATATTTATATTCAATTGTATAATTTCATCTTGTCCTTATCTACCTTAAATAAAGTGTGTGTTTTTTTAAAAAAAGACTTCCACCGTTTACCTCACGCATTTTCAGTAATCCGTTCATCAGATCCTCTATTCTTCATATTTTCCCTTTGGATTTCCTTAATGTCTAACTTTGTATTTTTTATATTATGCACAAGATTATTCTAAACACAACCAGATTTTTGTAGTCAAGCCCTGGTTTTGTAAATAATCATTTAAAAACTCCCATTGCTTCACAACCATAGTTTTGGATTTTCTCCTTATTATATCTGTCAGTTTTGCTAGTTCCAGGTACTCGCAAAGTTTCCCCAACCATTCTCTTTTTGTTGGGATGCTGTCTTCTTTCCAATAGCTAGCAATCAAAATTCCTGCCGCTGTTGTCGTGTATAGAAATAAGTTAGTTTTATCTTTTGGGATATCTTTACCTAGAATTCCAAATAGATATGCCTCTGCCTTTTTTGTGCGTGATGTCCTTATCAATTTTTTTATTTCGTCGTGGATCATGTCCCAAAAGGTTTTAATCTTTGGGCAAGTCCACCACGTGGTATAATGTACCTTTTGTTCTATTACATTTCCAACATTTGTCATTGTTCCTTTTATTTATTTTTGACAATCTGTCAGGGGTTAGGTACCATCTGTGGTGAATTTTTCTGAAATTCTCCCTTAATAAATCACACGCAGTAAAATTTATGTCTTTCTCCCAAAAAGATTTCCATCTTTCCAGATCTATCTCATATCCCAAATCGTGCTCCCATTTTAACATGTTTTCCCCTTTCGTCTCTTGTTCTAAGGTGGTTTTCATTAATAATCTATACATTTTTGCAAGTATTTTTTGATCGCTTTGCAATATTTCCTTTTCAAATCCCCCCTTTTTATGTCTTTTTCATATGTTGCTTTTAATTGATAATATTGTAACCAATTTATTCCAAATGTTTGTAATTGTTGGTAAGTTTTTAATTTAATATTTCCGTCTGCATCCTCTAATATTTCTCTATATGTTGGCCAAGTCTCTTTTGCATTACTCTTTAATGTTGTGGTTGCCTCCACTGGTGAAACCCATTGGGGGAGTTTTCTCAATAATTTTTTCTTTTGTTCTTTCCCAGACATCCAATAGAGCCTTTCTTACTATGTGATTTGTAAATTTTTTATGTTGTTCTTTTTTGTCATAGACTAAATAGCCTTGCCAGCCGTATATTTTGTCCCAACCCTCTAGTGTTAGGACTTCATTATCTTTTAATAATATCCATTTTTTAATGCAACACCAACACGCTGCCTCAAAATACTTTCTTAGATCTGGCACTGCAAATCCTCCACTTTCCCGTTATTACTTCTAATTTTGTTCTTGCCTTTCCCCCCGCCATATAAAATTTGCAAGATCTCTTTGCCAGCTTATAAAATATTTAGTTCCTATTACAATTGGAATTGTTTGAAATAAAAATAGAATTTTGGGGAGTATCATCATTTTAATCATAGATATTCTTCCTCCTAATGATAATTTTAGTTTCCCCATTTATCCATACTTCCTTTAATTTTTTCCCCATTTTTTTATATAATTATCCTTAAATAAAATTGTATTTTTATTTGTAATCCATATTCTAAGTAGTTCACTTTATTTTCTATTTTTAGTCTTGTTGTTTCCTCTAATTCCTTTTTCCCTTTCTTGCCTATATTTTTAGTTATCAATTTCGATTTATCTTTGTTCAGTTTGAATCCTGCTACTTCACCAAATTATTTCATTCTTTCTAATGCTTTTTTATACTTTCTTTTGGTGTTTCGGTTGTAATGATCACATAGCCTGCAAATGCTCTTACTTTGTAACACTGTGTACCAAGACATATGCCCTTTATTTCTTCGTCCTTTCTCAGAACTATTAATAGGGTTTCTAATATTGTTATAAATAGGAGTGGGGTTAAAGGACATCCCTGTCATGTCCCTCTCTCGATGTTGAATTCTTCTGTAATTTCATTGTTTAGGATTAATTTGGCTCTTTGTTTTTTGTAAATTGCTTGAATTCCATTCATAATTCTTTTACCTAAATTTAAACTTTCGCAGCTTTTAATCATAAATTTCCAAGAGACACTGTCAAATGTCTTTTCAGCGTCTACCAAAAGCATTGAAATTTCTTTACTTGGATTCATTTTGGCATATTCTATTAAGTCTATAATTATTCTAGTGTTGTCCTTTATTTGTGTGGCTGGCAAAAATCCCATCCCGTCAATAATTCTATTTATTACTCTTTCTGCCTGTCTTTCCTTAATAAACCATGCCAGCATCCTACCCGGTTTATTTGCCTTTTCAAAGTATCTTTGTTTTCTCCATGTAATTTTTTTCTCAACTTCTCTATTTATTAAATTCGATAGGTGGGCTTGTAAGTTCTTTATTTCTTGGAGGATATCTTTATTTTTTGGGTTTTTCACTAAATCTTTTTCTTTCTCTCTTATTTATTTATTTCCATAATATTATTATCTTTATTTCTCCTTATCCTTCCCATTTGTTGTATTACATACCCTCGCATATAGGCTTTACTCGCTTCCCAAATCATTTTTTTATCTGTATCCTGATTTTCATTTATTTCATAGAATTCTTTCAATATTTCCTTAGCCCTTTTAACCCTTTGATCATCTCTCCATACCTCCTCGTTCATTCTCCACCTTCCCTTAGTATGATTTTGAAATTTCATATATACCGATACTGGATTGTGATCTGATATCGATCTATTCAGTATCTCTGCTTTTTCTAAACTCAACATCAACTTTTTTGATAGCCATATTGCCTCGATTCATCCCCCAGATTTTTTCGCCTCCAAGTAGTGGGTTATGTCTTTAGCACTTGGATTTTTTGTTCTCCAGGGATCGCATAAATTAAAATTCTCAAGTGGAAAAAGGAGAGTGGTAATCTACCTGAACTCGACATTTTGTCTCTTTGCGTTCTGTCCATTTCTATCAATGTCACCCCATTAAAATCTCCCATAATTACTATATTTTCATCCACATAATCCCATAATCTCTCTTCCAATTTTCTAAAAAAAATCATCTTTTTTTACTATTCGGAGCATATATTCCCACCACTATGATTTTCCCTTCTTTTGTTTGTATTTCTACTCCAAGTACTCTACCTTCATCATCTTGCAATAACAGTTGAGATTTCAACATTGTATTTACATAGATGACCACTCCCTTCTTTCTTTCCGTTCCAGATGCTATATATTCCTGTCCTAGTCTCGTATTTTTTAACACCCTTATATGAGTTTTGGATATATGTGTTTCTTGTATACATATGACATCCCATTTTTTCTTCTTCTATAATTTCCACAATTTTTCATTGTTATCTTGAAATATGTTAATATTCCTGGCTGCGAACCATATTCCCAAATATTTAACTTTTTTATATAAACGTTTCTCTGTCTTCTGCTGTATCTCCTTTTTATCTTGCTCTGAAATATTCTTCTCTAAAAGCTGTCTTATTTTTATTCAATTTAAAACCTGATACTTGTCCAAATTCCTGTATTTTTTCTAATACTTTCAGTAATGTGGTTATAGGGTCTTCAACTGTTATCACAAGGTCATCTGCGAATGGTTTCAATTTATATGCTTTATTTCCTACTTTTATTCCTCTGATGGTTTCTTCTGTTCTTATATTTCTCACCAGAACCTCTAATACTAAAATAAACAATAATGGTGGCAAGGGGCATCCTTGTATTGTCCCTTTGACATTTTAAATGTCAATTGCTTAATTCAGTTGTTGCTCCTCAAATGTTGCAGGTTTATAGACTATTTAGTAAATGTTCAGCTTATTTCCAGTTATTTCACTTCAGTTCCTTAACTTAGTTGTTGCAGCGTTACAGTTTATTACTTTGGTTCCTAACCAAGGTGGTACTTTCTGTCAGTTTCCCAACTGTCTATCCATCACACTCCTGAGGTACTTCTAGCAGTATCACAGTAAAAATTACATTCACTAGTACCCTTAACAAACTACAATTCCCAGGATTTTTTGTAGGAAGGCGAGACGGTTAAAGTAGTATAAATGCATGTGACCTTGGCATTGTTCTTGCCCAGCACACATTCCTGACACATGCTGTAGCTTTCAATATAGGGGGAAAACCCACCAGCTTTATTGGAAATTTATGTATGATCCAGAGACTCACAGGAGGGTAAAAATTAGTGTTAGAATGTTTACATAGCAGACTTATTCCTGATGTAAGATTAACATTGAGGTAGCCAGATGGACCTTCACAGTATTCATTATCAAAATACATAATTGTTGAATGTGTTCATTTGTTTTAGTGTGTAGAACATGTTGTGGCTTGGCTGTTTAGGCAGAAGAATAAAGTTCACATAGGCGTAGCCAGGATTTTTGTTGGGGGGGGGCAGGCTTTTGTTAAGGTGGGGAAGAACCTCAGATGTGTATTGATTTGTATTATTGGGGGGGGCAGCTGCCCCCCATTGACTATGCCCATGAGAGTCCAAGTTACTTCACCTCATCGTTCACTCCAGGTGCTACCCACTTGAATCACCACTTCACACAAACCTGTTGGCTCATTCGGAATGTGAATTTGTGGAATCTGCACAAGGTTAAGAAGGTGTCCCTCTTAATGTTTCTTCCCACACTGGAGTCACCACAAAGACTACCCAAACTGGATAAACTTGCACGCTGGTGAAACACATGACTTTTATACTATTCTAGGCAAATTTTCTTAATCCACAGTCTTACTCCTAAACTAAAGGTTTCTTTCCTGTTTCTCCAAGCTGATTTGCAAAAAGTTTAGAGAAAGCAACCACTGTATCCTCCATCTTCCCAGCCCCCCTGGGTGCAACCTGAAACCTGCAGAGCGCCTAACAGGGTCTCATTTGAATGCCTGCTGCGTCTTTTCACATTTCCATTTTAAGATTGCAGCTTATTGCAGACTCCATGGTTTCACTATGAAGACAAATTTCCTCTGGACAGATAAAACTACTCTGTGCTTCACATCTGAAACTCAGCACACTGCAATCCATTATCAGTTTCTTTTACAAATTTACAAATTTGTTTTTCTGCTGAAAGTTTAGACTGTTTTTGGCTGTTTTTTTGCCTGCTCTCAAGTGAATTAGCCTTTTCTTTATAGCAGAGCACTTTATTTCGCTACTATAAGCTTCTAATTTTGTCCAGCTCCTTTGGAGGAGTGCCTGAATTATTTTGCTGCTTCTAAAAACAGGGGCAATGAGCAATCCAGGGTAATCCAGTTTTTTTTACCACTGAAAATCTTACTGAAACTCTCTCTGGCTTCTGTGATTTCAACAAATCACAGTCCAGTATAAATACAAATTTTTGTGGTAATAAAAGCTAGAAAAACAAAGCACTATCCAGCTGAAGTTTCCTTCCTGTTTATTTCAGTTACTGATGTTTTATATGTGTTTTGTTATCTCCCACTGAAATAAATAGGAATTGTGGAATACACCCAACATGCAGATGTATAAGGGAGGAAATAAGGATAACAGAGAGAGAACAGACAGAAAGACATATGTTGCCCTCCATTGTGATGCTGCAAGCAGGGAGTCAACCAATAAAAGTGATTGGCAGTATCATAGACAACAGTAGTTAGGCTATCCCTATCCAGATATGGGCATAGCTGGGCCACCAGCTGAAGCTGATGGAAGGCACTCCGGGCCACTGAGGCTACCTGAGCCTCAAGTAACAGCAAAGGATCCAGGAGGACCCCCAAGCTACAAACATGCTCCTTCAGAGGAACTGTAACCCCATTAAGAGCAGGCCATCTGGTCTAGGGAACAACCCACTAATCAGGCAAACAAGTTGGGCCCAACATTGGGGGGGGCAGTCAAGTGTGCATGATGTGTCACATGTGCGACACCCCCTCCATTCGGCCAGGCCTGCCAGGACGCACCAGCCAAGTAGAGGGGTGGCAACGCTGCCACAGTTCTTCTGCTTATCTCCGCCTCCTGGGTCAGACCCAACCCAGGAGCGGAGCTGTAGCTAGGTGCAAGGGAGCTGGCAGGCAGAGAAATGGCCTTCCCCGGCCCTCCTGCTCAGCTTCGCAAATTTGCTGAAGCATATTTCACACAAAGCAGTTTGTGTCTCTCAGTGAAGCAGCAGCAACAGGGGAAGATCCTCCAGTTGAAAGTCTCCCATTTCTCCCTCAGTCCTTCTCTCCCGAGAAACTACTTCTCCTATCCCCACCACTTGTTGACAGTGAAGGGGGTGACAGTCCCACCCGCTGGCTGAGCCCTCAGCGCAACTGCCCCTCCAGAGGCGTTCAAACTCGGATAGAGAGAGCATCATTGCTCAAAAAGAGAACTTGTCCCCTTCCCCTCATGACACCTGCAGCCCCGTCCCCTTTAATGAAGGAGGCCTTTCAGCCATGCTCGCTCGGCCACAAGTTTCCTCTAATCACCTTGTCTGTGTCAGTGGAGGTGGGGAGGAAAGCAAGAAATCTGGATCGGCAAGTTGCTGGCAAAGGCAGGGTGGGAACCACAATGGCGAGGAGAACCAGTGGGAAGGTGGCTCAAATCTGTTTGATTGGGCCAGTTGCTGCTCCTTTTGGTGCACCTTCCCAAGGCTGGAGCCCCAGTGTTTGTCACAAACTGAAGGACATGTTCTAAAAGTTATCAAGGGGTTCAGGCTTCCATCCTACACTTTCTAGTGGAGAAAAAAGTGGAGAAAAAAGGAAAGATCTGTTTGGACCTAGTGATTTTCCTATACATCCTCCACAAACCTAGGCATGTCAAATATAAGTAGGAATAGTGTCATTACTCGTGGGGAGTTGAAACATCTGTATGTTTGCAGTTTGAGATGCAGCTGAGCTGTGTCAGTGGCCCCTTTCTCTGTGAGAAGCTGCTGGAAAATCTGGTACATGTTTTTGGACTTTATGTTGCAACTATAAGGACCTATTGACCTGTGGGATGGCTGTTGAGGCAGAAACCTGTACTGATTTAAATAGAGGCAGGATGGATGCAAAGTCAGTGTTGTTAAATTTGTGACCTTGCCCCAGCTTGGAATTATATGGGAAAAGGAAGGAAGGAAGGAAGGAAGGAAGGAAGGAAGGAAGGAAGGAAGGAAGGAAGGAAGGGGTCATACCGTGCAACTGACCCATTTTAACAGAGACATTTTGGATGGAAAGAAACCACCCTAGCTTCTGATCCCAGTCCTGGATATCTCAGAGCACAGGACCAAAGGGTGAGTGTTTCTTCATCCCACCCTGTGACATGAGTCAGTTGACTTACACCAGAGCATGGAGTGGGGCAATATCTCCCTTGGCACTGAGTCTTCTTCCCCCTTCCATTGCGGCCCTTCTGTGTCTGTCCCACCATCGGAGGAGGAGGCTGCACTGACTGATGCAGCTTCTCCCTAGGCTGCACCAGCCAGGGCAGCTTTGGCTGAGGTCCTGCTGGCACAAGTGCATACACACACACACACACACACACACACACAAAGGGGGGGAAATTACTGGACCCAATATCTTTTGCCACTTCCACGCCTTTGCTGTAAAAAAAAAAGATCCTAGGACTCCTGGGCTACTCCCCACAATGCAGAGGTCCCTGCCCCATGTTGCATACAATCAGTGTTTCAGCACTTGGGGAAGACAACAGAGGAATGGAAAAAAATGAGTGGCAGGGCTTGACAATAGGTGCCTGTATCCACAATGCTCTTGCACAGGTCCTTCAATCAAATTGTCAACATTTAGAGAAAACAGAGGAAGCAAAGGTTTTGACAATGGGTGTCTGTCTTCAAATCTAGGCAGGGGGACATAAAGAAACTAGATCTAGATGTAGGAGGAAGCTGGAACCATAAGCACAGCAGGGTCTGTTCTAGTGAACAGGCAAGGGCAGAAAGCCCTTATTTATACCAGGAAGTTGTATACTTCCTGCCATTAATAGCCTTGAAAATGTTGAGCATACACTCTTTGACGTAACTCACCAAAACAGGCCCTAGATTCCGATCATTTTTTTCAAGCTTGCCAAGAAAATACAACTATGCTGTGAGGTACAATGTACACAACAGCATTTAAACATGTTTGATTTCAATTGTGAGAGAGAATAAACTTCCTTTTGTATATTGTAGCTCACAGAGAATATCTAACAAACTCAAATATGTGTCTGTATAGCCAGGATGACTTGATATATATCCCCTTGGGGGGGGGGAATCTTACAAAATCAAGAGGGTAGTCCCCTCCTAGAATATAATAAAACTGAATGCAGGAGTCAAAATTTTTATATTCTCTTCTTGACTTACGCTGAAACATTATTTTCCTCCTAGAAATGATCTCCTAGAAAATTTGTCCCTTGCTGTCAATGAGCTTGTTTCTTAGAACTCTTTAAAACCACATATAAATTACTGTTGCTTCCCTGAGCCTTTGTTTATATCCCTTGCAACTATTGTCAGAGACAAAAGAATGGTATTAATGGGTAACAATAAGACTCTTATGCCGTCTCTTCAAAGCTATACTATGTCTCCTACTGTTGTTACATAAGAACTTCGAGTCACCTGAGCGCTATTTACATTCCACACACATATAATGCTAAGCGTTATAGACGTCATTCTAGTCACTGTGACCAGCAGATGGGGAGAACTTGTGTTCCTAAATGTGAATAAAAGCATTGAGATGAACATGATGTATGTTTGCTTTCTCATTGTCATTGTTATTAATTTGCTTAGCTACTGTTGCAACCCACCTTGGATCAGGCCATGGCCCATCAGTTGAAGACCACTGTTATTGGGTACAGCAGAGGTTTTCGGCCTCTTTGAGTCCACGGCTCCCTAAGCCAACTCCATTCTTTCTGCGGCTCCCCTGTGGGGCTCAGGAGCCCAGTTATGTCACCCCTTGCCTGCAGAGCTGGCAGCCTCTCACCTTTTCCAAACACCCTCCCTTGCGGAGTGTTCCCTCAGCCTCCTCTCTCCTCCCCTGCTGCTGCCACCCCTGGTCTGTGAGCTACCCCTTCCCTCTTCCCCAAAGAAAGGTGCCTCCCAAAGGCACCATTTGCCAGCGGATCTTATTGCCAAGGCTGCTGCAATAAACAGCTGTGCCAGCCTTTGGGAAGCAGAGACATGAGAGGGCATCAGAGGAGGGAGGGAAGGAAAGAGGGACAGAGGTTGGTGTTACCTGCGCTACCCTGACCATCATTCAAGGCAGGCACCCCAGGGTTGAAAACCACTAGGGTGCAGTCTTTGTTCATGTGGGATGTATAGGTCCTACTCAGAGTATCATTGAATCATAGAACGTCATACAGGACATTCACCACCTTCACTGGTTCCAGTTTAAAGGAGAGGTAGAGCTGAGTATAATCCACATACTAGTGAACACCCAGCCCAAACCTCCTGATGTTAAAAAGCTTGCGGGAGAGAACAGAGCGCTGAGGCACTCCACAAGTGAGTGTCCAGGGGTTCAGACACTCATCTCCCAACTCCACTTTCTGGACACAGCCTAGGAGGAAGGCATGGAGCCACTGCATGGTATCCAGAAGGATACCATAGTTTGATACCATGGTATCAAAAGTCACTGAGAGATCCAGCAGAACCAAGAAACAGCTTTCACCTCTGTTCCTAGCCTGCCGGAGATCATCAAGGGCCGTACAAAGTGGGAGGCAGACTGCCCCGGGTGCCACTCTGGGGGAGGGGGGGAAAGATGGCCCCTGCCTCCCTCCAGCTATAGAGCAGCCAAGGGCGTGCACAGTCCGTACAGGCTGCTGCTCTTGCACGCTGTCCATATGGGCATCTGTACAGGCTGCCTCTCGCATGGAGACTGTATGGGATGCCGCGCGTGCGCAGTTCGTATGGGCTGCCACACCCTGGGTGCCGGAGAGGGTTCCTCCGCTACTGAGATCATCAACCAGCGATACCAAGGTGGTTTCAGTCCCATGATGGGGTCTGAATCCTGATTGGGAGGGATCCAAATGGTCCACATCCTCCAGACATGCCTGGAGTTGTTCAGTGATCACACACTCAATCAACTTGCTCAGGAATGGAAGATTTGAGACTGGGCAATAATTGGCTATAATGCCTGGCACAAAGATATTTTTTTAATAACCTCTTCTTTAAGTGGGCCTGGATGGGCAAGGATCGATTTTATGAGCCAGGATGGGCAAGGATCAAAAAGGCAGGTGATTGGTTTCACTTGTCCAAGCAGCACATCCTCAGAGGTAACAGGTTGAAATTGATCCCGTACAACTTGACTAGACAGAGCTCTGGCATTCTCCCTCCACAGCCTTGCACCACGGTGGAGTCTACCCTTTTCTGAATCTGAGCAAAATCACTGTAGTGAGGGCCCCAAGATCTCCTGCAATGATTTTGTAAAGTTTTTCTGCAGATAAAGTTATCTCAGAGAATGTGGATAGGCTGCTTGGATGCGTGAAACCAATCACCTGTCTTCTTGATCCTTGCCAATCCTACCCAGACAGTCATTAGCTCCGGTTAACTCTGCATTCCAGCGTACCACCAGGGAATCAGCTGAGAGGCCATCAGCACGGGATAATACATCCCCCACCACTCTCTGAAAATCATTTGGATCCACTAAGTGGTGAGAGCAGACCATTCAAATCGGTCCCACCTCCCTGCATCGGGGATGGTCACTGAGAAGTCTAGTTGCACCAGGAAGTGATCTAACCATGACACTTCTTTTGTTCCACTTAAGTGAACAAACTCATGCCCAAAGCGCTAAACACCAGATCTAAGGCATGTCTGCGGCTAAGAGTAGGGCCAGATTTATTCTGGAGCAGCCCCATGGAGGCTATGCTTTCCATGAAGTCTTGAGCAGCCCCTTGTAAGGTCATGTTGGCATGGTTGTTAAAATCCCCAGGGACCACCAGACTAGGTGTCTCCAGAAGAACATCTGCCACAACCTGAAGCAGCTCCTCTCCCCTCCCTCTTTCATAGCTCATATATTCACCTCCTGGCTGTATGCATATGAATGGGAGGAATTAGATCTTCCTGTGGATTCTGAGCATGAAAAGAGCATATCTTGAGTCACATTTTTTGGTCCATCTAGCTCCGTATTGTCTATGCTGACAGGCAGTAGCTCTCCAGAGTTTCAGACAGGAGACATTCCAGGCCCTGCCTAGAGATGCTGGGATGGGGATGGGGTCCTTCTGCATGCAAAGCAGATGTTCTACTGCTGAGCTATAGGCCACTGGTAACAAAAGAGCCAAGACTATGAAACTACTTACTGGTGTGTTTACCAAAAGCTGTGACTTTTCCTACTGTTTTTATCTTCTTAAAGGGTAGCAACCTGAGGAAAATACTTCTCAATCGCTATTTTAAAGGTGACTATGGAACCAGTGTCAACGGTCCTCTGTCCAGCAACTACAGCAAAGCAATGCAAGGAGGAGGTACGGTAAATAATTATAATTAACAAATCAGTTGTTGAACATCTACATAAGAAACTATTTCTGTTCAAAATGGAATATGTCTCAAGCAAGGAAAAATGCAATTTGAAAAATCAAGCATACACACCCTTTGATTTCCATGAGAGAAAGTAACTCTCCTATTGAAACCAAGGGGGACTGTGGCTTGATTCAGTGCAGGAAACCAAATATGTTCTGTGAAATCTTGTACATGTCTGCTTAGTTTTGACCCCCATTGACTTCAATGGGATTTAGTCCCTGGAGTGTGAAGGGTTGCACACACAGTGTGGAACTTACTTTCAGATAAGTAAGGTATCAGATTACAGGGTTAAAGTGCTTAGCTTTGACCTGACCTGACCTGGCCTGACCTGACCTGAAAGCCTTACACAGAACTTAGTGCATTCAGCACTAAGATTAATTTTAAAATCAATGTCACCCTCCAACATAGAGTGCAGCATACTTAAGTCCATTGATTTCAGCAGGCTTAAGCACCCTCAGTGCCACACTGGATTTTGGCCTAAATGTACTTATTATTATTTATTGAATTTATATACCAGGAGGTCTCAGGGCAGGTCACAGACTAAAATCAAATATAAAACCACAAAAGACGTAATCAAAATAAAAACAACAAACACCCCCCCCCCCCATTTTAAAAGGACATAGGATGTCAATCAAATCAACCAAAGGCCTGGTTAAAAAGTAACATTTTTGCCTGGAGAGAAGGCAACAGGCAAACTTCCCTGGGGAGAGCATTCCATAGATGGGGAGCCACTGCAGAGAAGGCCCCCCTTCTTGTGTTGCCACCCTCCTGGCCTCTCGAGGAGGAGGCATATACAGAAGGGCCTCAGATCATTTTCAGGGACTGGGTAGTTTCATATGGAAAGAAGTATTGCAGTCCTGATCTGTTTAAGGCTTTATAGGTCAAAACCAGCACTTTGAATTGGGCTCAGAAACGAATTGATAACTTGTGCAGTTGAACCAGGATTGGTGTAATATGCTCAAGCCATCTTGCTCTGGTGAGCAACCTTGCCACTGAATTCTGCAGTACCTGAAGTTTCTGAACCATCTTCAGAGGCAGCCCTATGTATATCACATTGCAGTAATCTAACCTTGAGGTTACCAGAGCATCGACAACAGTAGTTAGGCTATCCCAGATAGGGTGAGCCACTAGCCGAAGCTGATGGAAGGCACTCCGGGCCACTGAGGCCACCTGAGCCTCCAGTGGGAGCAAAGGATCCAGGAGGACCCTCAAGCTGTGTACCCGCTCCTTCAGAGGGAGGGTAACCCCATCAAGAGCAGGTGACCTCCCACCCATCTGGTCTAGGGAACCCCTCGCTAACAGTGCCTCAGTCTTATCTGGATTGAGCTTCTGTTTGTTGGCTCTCATCCAGTCCATTACCAAGGTAGGAACAAATTTATAAACGAACTTAACTGTATTGATACAAAAATTGCACTAATTTTGCAAGAAGACAAAACTAAAATTTGTGACCTCTGTAAACTAAACATGTTAAGCCAATTTTGATGTTTTAATTATTTTGCTTAATTCATATCTATGTTATTTCCCAGTAAAGTGGGGGAAACTATTTGGTGGCCATTGAAGCCCCTGCTTCCTGAACACTGAAAATCTTTATGACATTTTTCATATACCTTCAGGCCTCTCTGCAAAGCCATGAAGGCTAGAAACTTGCAGCACAGTGCAGCAGCAATTAGTCACAACTAGCAAAAATTTTATTGATTTAAGTGAGACTGATGACTACTTTTAGCTAATTTATGTACATTTTAAAAAATAAAATAAAATAAAAGCTGAAATCCCCGGGAAGTTGAATTCTGCATCCAGCATGCTTTGGTTTTGTACAGTGGCAGAATGCACACAGCCTTGACCTTGCCACTAACATTAGATTTACAGGACATGGGGCAGTTAAAGTAGAGCCAGGTTAGGTCAAAAGTTTACAACAATCTCTTGGAGGAGCATAGACCTATTTCTGATGGATCCCATAGCAGCACCTGTGCTGGTAGCTGATCTTCTAACAAAGAAAGCCAGTTGAGGTAGACATTTCCTTGATCTTGCAAAGCCCCTCTTACGTTCTAAAGGAAAAGTGGGGCACAGGAAGCTACAAGTCAGACTGTTTGTCCACCTCTGCTCCAGAGTGTATGCTTTGCAAAAAATGTACACTACCACGGAGCTATGGTCTGCCCCCACCCCACCCCAGAAAAGATGGATACTTACAGTTACTCAATCCAGTTTAGTTGTGCTGTTAAGATTTCTTGAACATGCATTCTTCATTAGTAAATCTAAAGCATATTTGTGGACCACAGGGATTTAAAATTTTAAATAAAAAACAAGCTCACTCAAGTCAGCATATCTCCTGGGGTACGGCACTTTATACATGCTGAGAATGGCTCTCATTTTCATTTCCCTCTTGTGTTTTAGAGCTTAGCCCTGATTCATATTAGAATCTGTTGATTATTTGATTACTTTTATTTTAAAAAGTGGCACTCTCTTATGTTAGTATGTTAGTATAATAGTGTGTCCACAAGTGTTATAGCCAGATATTGAATACAAGAAAATTAGGCAATTACACTTACCTAGGAATGATTTGATTTCAGAATGAATGTATCTGAATCTTGGCTTTTATTTTATTTTATCTTATCTTATCTTATTCCAGGTAGCTTTTCAGGACAAGATTCAGATAAGTCTGGTGTTTCAATGCAAGATATTCAGTGCCTTCTGGATAAAGAAGGCGCATCAGAACTTGTCACAGATGTCATAGTTAGTACCAAAAATGACAGGATATTCTCTGAAGCCATCCTGCTTGGGATTGCATTGCTTGAAGGTGGAAACACACAGATCCAGGTACTTACTTGGTATTGCTTTGTTCTTTCTGCCTATATTGAAAACCTGTTCAAATATGAAAACAACTTAAGGGTGCACACAGAGAAATGCACAAGCAGGAGTCAATGCATTTCAAGGTGAGCTTCTCTTCCCTTTGCCTTTCCTCCTGAGACATGCATTGCCTGCCACTCTAGGGCTTTTACTCTTCCAAGGGCATCAAGTTGCCTCCCCACATTGTGTGGGCATGTCATGTGATGAGTCACGTTGCATGTCATGTGACATGTCCCACCCCCACCGAGCACTCACTCGCCAGATCAGGACACACAGGTATCTTGCCGCTGTAATGATGGTGTTTGCACGGACCTGGTGAGAAATGGGATCCACGCTCAGCCTGCTCCTCCCCGCGTGAGGAGGAGGCAGAGTGGGGCCGCTGGGCTCTGGCTTCTCCTCCCAGTGCAATATTGGCAGGGAGGCAGAGCGGGCCACAGGATTTTGGAGGAGCCCAGCCCCCTCCTTGAAAAATTTGGGGGTCCTGAAGACCCCTCAGCCCCTACCATTCAGCATGTCTGTACTCTTCCCCTCATGCTTTAGCAGACCGTCTGCTCTTTCCCCTCTAATGCCCTTCCAAATATCACACTTGCATGGCAGATCTGTTGTTGCTTTTTTATCAGTTTTTTGCTCTTTTGACTGAGGAAGGGGAGGTGGCTTAGTGATGGCATATGGTCCAGCCAATTAAATGCTGAGCATGGTCAGCACCTGCTGAACGTTGACAGAATTGGTTTCCTCTGAGCTTGATGCTGCAGGGAAGATGGTATGTCTAACCAAAATAGGTTAGTGTAATTCCACAGGGGCTTGATTTCTCTGATTATGTATGTATGCACATGCCCTCAGAGTGCCTTGTATCTTCTTCCAGTGCTACGGGTTGGTGAGGGTCTGGTGCCAGCCCTGCTTGTTAATCAATTAATTTAAAGAAAGGTTTCAGTCTGAATAATTTGATCTGAGCCAGGTATGTGACCAGGAAAAAACCTCATTGTGATTATGATGAAAAGCTCATTGAAACACTGAGGCGGTGATGACATAAAACCTAGTGTTGGATTTATTAGGAAAAGGACTTAAAAGTATTATAAATATGGTGTGGCCATATTTAGAATACTGTGGGCTGTATCCAATGTGCCCATTGAAATCAATGGACATATCCAATTTAGACCTGGGAAAGGGGATTACACAAATTCATGGAGAGCGAGTCTATAAATTGCTGTTAGCAATCATATCCAGAACCATTTCCATAACCAGAACCTCCACATTCAGAGGCAGCTGCTAGGGACCAGCAACAAGGAAAGGCCATTATCTTCACACTCTGGTTGTGAGCATCCAGGGGTATCTGTAGGACAACCTTGTTCAACCTTGGGTCCCCAGTTGTTCTTTGACCATCTCTGGTCATTGGCAAAGCTGCCACAGAATTATGGGAGTTGTGCTCTAACAACATCTAGTGACCCAAAGCTGAAGGGCTCTACTGTAGGATTCAGAATGAAGGATTAGGTGAACCTTGATCTGACAAAACAAAGGAATTCCTTGTGTTCTGAGTGACATCGCCAATATTTATTTGGCACCATTAAAAATAACCTATTAGCCTTGCATTTTGCTAGTGCTCACTAGTGGTAACAATTTCATCCTGATGACTCTGTTATGCAGATCTGGAAATAAAGCACATTTCTAAAGGTATGTGGGCTTTCTTTTTCTCTGGCATAAGACATTATTAACTACCACCTATAGTCTTTGTTTGCCAAGCTGTAATATGTTATTTGTATGTCCAGTACTATGATAGCAAATATTTCCCCATTATTAATCTGCTGATATCTAAAAGGTTACTTTCCCCCTTCAGTATTCCTTTTACCAGCAACTGAATGAGCAGAAAAAATCGGAAAAGTTTTTCAAAGTTCTGTATGATAGAATGAAAATGGCCCAGCAGGAAATCCGATCAACTGTAACCGTGAACACAATTGATTTGAGCAGCAAAAAGAAAGACGATGACAACAATGACCTGACCGTATCAGTTTCAAAAAAGAGAGGTAAAGAAAACTGGGGCTGTATTTCATCACCAACATTCATTTCACTGCAGACTCAGAACAGTCCAAACAACTACAGCTTTTTGCAGGGAGAAACAGGATAAAGGCAACTTCTGCATTTGGTGGAGCAGTATGATGAATGACCCACTTCAAAAAGTGTAGTCAAGATTGGAGGGTTCAGAAACTCAAGCAAGAACAAGTTCCATAAAAACATACAAGAAACCTTATTAAAACAAACTCCGAAAAAGGAAAAGCTTCAAGTGATTATACAAATTAAGACTGCTCAGAGGCTAAAAAATAACAAAAACAATCTTCTCTAGCTAGCTGACTGAAACACTTGCACATAAATCTTAGCAGGCTGAGTGAGAAAGCAAAATACCTTCCTAGGTCCGAACAGGTGCTGACCATCCATGCTGAGAGCTCCCTATGCTTGCCACAGCCCAGGTTTTTAAGGAAATGCTGATTATGAGCATTCACCCCTTCCGCCCAACGAAATCAGCACCTGCTCCCATTACATGTCTTTGATTACTGTTTGACACTGACCTTGAGGTCTTAATGAGATGTAAGGATCTCTGGCAGGCAAGCAAGCCCCAATAAGAAGTAATGACTCTTATGTATGTTTGTTTACAACAAAACACATTCAGACTTCTCACCTGCTTGTGTTGACAATAGTTGGTCAGTCTGAGTCTTTGCCCCTTCCACAGCAGGAAGGACATCAAACTCCCGCCTTTCCCATTGTGCCCTCTGATCTTATCCAATCTCCTAGAACAGGGACTGAGAGGCTGGCCTTTGCCCTCCCCACTTTCACTTGACACAGTCTCAGACCTCTGCTTTTCTGCTGATTGCCTAGTAGCGCTCTGGCTGCCTTCCAACTCTCCCGCTATAATATAGGTCGTTAGTCTACCACCTTTTTATTGATACACCAACAAGCCGAAAGCATCATAGAAGAGACTAAAGGATCACTTCAAATTCTAATGATGTATTTCTGTATCAAAATGCTTTACAGGTTTTTTTTTTATTCTCACAAGAACTTGAGTGTAGCTCAATTATTTATATTTTATGATAATCATACATTTTATGATAATCATACTTTATATGATAATCATACATTTTATGATAATCATACATTTATTTTATGATAATCATACATTATATTTTATGATAATCATACATTTGTTATCTTATGTATAGTAAGAGATTCAAATCTGCATCTGAAAGAAGGAATGAAGGGGCAATTAACAGAAGCCTCGATGGCAACATCTAAAGCCTATTGCGTATACCGCCGAGAAATGGACCCAGAAATAGATATCATGAGTGCTGGAACAGATGCCGGGAATGTAGATGAAAAATCTTCAGAAGAAATGACAATGAGTCCTGCTATTGTGATTATGCAACCAATACTAAGGTTTCTTCAGTTATTATGTGAGAATCACAATCGAGAACTTCAGGTATGCTCTTGACTTTTTATCCCTAACCTTGCAAAAGGAGTAGCCGCCACAGAAGTATGAAAGTAATACAAGTGGAGGAAGCTCATTGTATGAGCAGACCTTAAAACATCTGATAGAGATTTGAAGCTATTTTGTATGATATTTTGCAGCCCATGCTTTCTACCCTACATCTCACTGAAATGTAAATAGTTTAAAACAACCTACCATATATTTTAGGGACGCGGGTGGCGCTGTGGGTAAAACCTCAGTGCCTAGGACTTGCTGATCGTAAGGTTGGCAGTTCGAATCCCCGCGGTGAGGTGAGCTCCTGTTGTTCGGTTCCAGCTCCTGCCCACCTAGCAGTTCGAAAGCACCCCTAAGTGCAAGTAGATAAATAGGTACCGCTTTATAGCGGGAAGGTAAACGCTGTTTCCGTGTGCGGCGCTGGTGCTGGCTCGCCAGATGCAGCTTTGTCACGCTGGCCACGTGACCCGGAAGTGTCTTCGGACGGCGCGGCTCCCAGCCTCTTAAGCGAGATGAGCACGCAACCCTAGAGTCGGACACGACTGGCCCGTACGGGCAGGGGTACCTTTACCTTTTTACCATATATTTTGCAAAGTTGTTTGTCTGTGCTCTATGCATTTGGACACCTCTTAAGAGAGTGTATCCAAATTTTGCATGATGGCTTCTGAGAGACTTCATTCTGGGAGTTCCAGAATGACTACTACCACACGCCACACCAAGTGCCCTGCACCTCACTCTGTACCTCAGTAAACACCAGCAACCTGCTATCTGGGAAGCCAGGATATTACCGGTGGCCACTGCTGAACATGACTAACTATGGTCCATTGTTTTCAATAAATCCACTCTGACTAAAACTTTGTTGTCTACAAGTGATGATAAGGAAGCATATTTCTCTTAAAAACTGAAATAAACTTGCCGATATGATTTATGCAGCCTGTTATGTACTGAAGTTCTCACCCTGGGCCAGCAGGGGGATACTGTAGATAGTTTTCACTCAGGTCCACGTCAGTTATTTTAGGCGGGAAACCCTGGGTTGTTGTTGCTACAATGTTGACAGCCAGCTGCCTATAAAAGCAGGCCAGCTGAGCTGTTTGCTGTTCGGTTCTGTCCAGCTTACAAATAAAGAGCTGCTCTGGAGAAATCACTGTGTCGTCTGCTATGTTCACCCACAACTTAACACAGCCAGTGTACTAACATGTTTTAATCTTTAAAGCTTTTTTAAAAATTCAGTGCTACTCCCTAGAAATAGGACTACTTGATTTGAATGACATTAGTATTTTTATTTTCAACCCTGGAAATTAATTTGGAGGAGAGTTATGATAATGCAAAATTTGCTAATTTGTGACAGTTTGTTCCTTATATTTGTTTTCAGTATTGGCTCACTTCAGACCATAATTTGCACTAACCATGGGTTTGAACTTTAGAGCAAGCTTTGTAATTTAGAACATTGTTTAGAGCTGGTTTCTATCTGCTCAACCCTCAATCCAAAAAAATCCCAAATTCACTCCTGCTTCTGTGATAGCACAGCTTCTAGCTGTGGAGCAATGGTCATTTTGCATCCAGGTTCAGTTCCCATTATCTCCAGTTCAGACTAGGAGAGACCCTTTCCTTGCCTGAAACATTGGAGAGCCACTGTCAGTCATTGTTGACAATATTGAGTCTTGAGATTCAGAGAATCTCTTCACAGTATATAGATATACTTTTTATTCTCTGTTTGTATTTTGTATTTGTAAAACCAATACAAAAGATTTTTTAAAAAAGATAAATAGTTTGACTCACTGTAAGGGAGCTTCTTCGGTTCGTAACTATGGTTTGTCAATTCAATAATGCAATAATGCAAAATTATACTAAGTGCAGACCACAGTTTACAAAACCTATTCAGACTGTGGTTTCTAATTTTTGTTTATCAGTTGGTGGCAAAGCAGTGAATATCACTTCAGACATCACATGAAACTGCAATAATTAAGCTACTTTAACAATGGTTTGGGATAATGCCTGACTGAATTGAACCAGGGTGTTTAATATGATGTCTGCATATGCATAAGGGTTTCCCCCCCTATTTTCAGAACTTTTTAAGAAATCAGAACAACAAGACCAACTACAACCTAGTATGTGAGACACTTCAGTTTTTAGATTGCATTTGTGGAAGTACAACAGGTGGACTAGGACTTTTGGGCTTGTACATCAATGAGAAGAATGTAGCTCTGGTGAACCAAACACTTGAAAGCTTGACTGAATATTGTCAAGGTCCATGCCATGAAAACCAGGTAACTTAAAAACTTCCATTGAAGAATCTTCACTGAATTCCGATCTGCATCCAAAAAGTGTAATCACCTAATTAATAGCATGATAATATCTGATGCTTTATGCTTCATTTCTTTATGCTGCTAGAAATGCCATTGGAAATTCAGGTCTGAAAGAAACCTAGAATTTTTTTTCTAAACTAGACCAGGCCTTTTCTGGCGTATTTTTTCAGCTGCATGTTTATTTATTTTATAAAGTGGGTAGACTTGTTTAAACAAGTGAAGACGCCTGCATGGGCTCAGTATGCAGGGAGTTCCAAAGTGTAGATGCTGCCACACTAAATGATTGAGTCCTTTGAAATGCATAACAGATATTATGTGGCACCTGTAGCAGTGCTAATTCCACAAATTTAAGTGGTTGAGTGAACACATGTAAGGTAAGTTTTCTGGTTATGTTATCAGTTAATATTGGTATTTGTAGGGTTGCTAGTTTGCAACCTAGTGAACCTGATTTTACATTTCATGCTAAAGATTGAATGAGAGGTATTGTAGCGGTTCTGTCTTGCTTCCATTCATCATCCTTCCATGCTTGCTGTGGAGTGATGCCATAGTCTTGATCACTAAAGCAAGCAAAGGAGAGAGAGAGTGGATGACCTCCTGCATTGTCATAGGTCAGGCATGTCCAACTCCCAAGAGACTGTGATCTACTCCTACTATAAAAAATGGATTTCGATTGTTGAGCTTTTTTTAGGAAGCCACAGTTGTTGATCACAGCTCAGGGGCACCCGCAATCAACCAGTAGATTGCGACCGACCTGTTTTTCCTGATGACAACCTGGCAGCCTTGGAGTAGCAGGGGTTCCCACTCCGAGTATTTAACCACACCATCTTTGTTCCTGCCCTAAAGTACATATATGAATGTATGTGCATAGGTAAAATGGGCACTATCATAACTAACATGGTGACAACAATAGCAATATTTTTTTCTTACAGAAAGCATGTTTATGCACATGCTTTCACATTAGTATATAAGCAAAGATGTGTGTGGCAACAGAATGCACAGGTGGTCTTTGCAGAAACACAAGAAAACAAATTAACTACCCCAGGGGCATAGGAAGGGGGCGGGGGGTGAGTCTCCCCGGGTGCCTTCATGGAGGGGGTGACAAATTATCAAGGAACAATCACTGCCCTACTAGGGTGGTTCATAAAAAACTTTTTTAAAAAAATGCCTGATCCAAAGGTCTTATCTTAGTACACTACGGATTATATAGCTATATATGAAATTTCATGCATATCAGTTAATATCTTGACCCTCCTCCATGAAAATAGCAGTTTACTTGGCCATTTTCCTATGTCATGAAGGCTGAAATTTCCATTCAGTGGAGCAGGGTCAAGATATTAACTGATATGCATGAAATTATATAGCTATATAATCCCTAGTTTAGTAAAAAAAATACCTTTGGAGCAGGCTTTTTTTTTTAAAAAAAGTTTTTTATGACCCGTCCTACTGCCCCACCCTCCGCTTGGCTTCCCAGGTCCTAGAAAGTCGGCCTAGGTGAAGAAAATGAGACGCCACCGAATAGAGTAGGCCTTGCCTTGGCCCCGCCCCCTACACACAGCCAATTGGCCAGCTGGGTTGGGGGCGGGGCGAAGGCAAGGCAAGGCCTAGTCTCCTCGGCCTCCTTTTCTTCACCTAGGCCGACTTTCCGGGCTGCTTTCCGGGCCCAACCCCCCCTCCAAAAAACCTTTGCTGCCCCCAAAAGTGGAGCGTGTGGGACAATGGCAGTGCTCCCGCCCCGTTTTGCCCGCGTGTGGCGCCGGGAGGAGCAGCTCCCATCTCAAGGCTAAGTACAGCAAACTGTACATTCCCACCTCTCTCCCCAAGGCCAGATTATTTACCTCTGTGTGCTTGTGTATCTGGGTCTCCCTTGTATCTATTAGGGACTATTCTCTTGCCTTTCCTTTGATGCTACTGATTACTTCTGCCACTTTAATTCTAGAGAAAGTGTTTAATTTAAAAAGGATCTGTACTATAGAATAACAGTGGTAACAATACATTGAAGACAAGTAAATATTTTGGGGAGGGTGGTCCCAAAGCCCTAGCGCCACCATCCCAAAGAGGAGAGGACTCTGGTACTCTTTTCTCCTCCCCTCCCAACTGTCTTTCTCTCTATCTGAGTTGGCTCCCTGCCTGTTACATGCGTGTGGGGTTCCTCTCTGTGTAAATTCTTCAAGCTGTTCCTGCGCACACCTGACAAATCTGCCCCATTGTCAAAATTTATCTTTTCACCCACCTCCAGTTGTGTGTCCTGGCTGAGGGGGAAAACAGGAAAGACAGATGGCCATCGGTCAGGGATGGTCTAGTTGAGATTCCTGCATTGCCCCAGAGGTTTGGCTAGATGACGCTCAGGGGTCCCTTCCAACTGAGCATGCTAAACGGAGGTGGGTAGGTGGTGAGTTGAGCGAAAACATGCCAGCTGCCACCTTTCACTATCCCACCTTTCTGCCTGAGACAAAGGTCTTAGTTTGACTAAGATCCAGCCGTGGACCTTGTATGATACATAGCATTTCTGTAGTGCTTTAGAGCAGTGTTTTTCAACCACTGTTCCGCGGCAGCACTAGTGTGCCGCGAGATGTTGCCTGGTGTGCCGTGGGGAAAATTGAAAAATTCAAAAGATTTAAAAATAAAGTATTTTATAATTTTTCATATTTCTGTTTACTTACTATTTCATAATAAAGTAATTATAAAATACTTTCTTTGTGTTTATTTGATTCCTATTCAAGAGAATTACTTCATATATAGTCAATATAGGCACAGAGTTAATTTTTTTAACATTTTCTAATGGTGGTGTGCCTCGTGATTTTTTTCATGAAACAAGTGTGCCTTTGCCCAAAAAGGGTTGAAAAACACTGCTTTAGAGTACAGTGGTACCTCAGGTTACAGACACTTCAGGTTACAGACTCTGCTAGCCCAGAAATAGTACCTTGGGTTAAGAACTTTGCTTCAGGATGAGAACAGAAATCGTGCAGCGGCAGCAGGAGGCTCCATAGCTAAAGTGGTGCTTCAGGTTAAGAACAGTTTCAGGTAAAGAATGGACCTCCAGAATGAATTAAATTCTTAACCCGAGGTAATTTTGTATTTACAAAATTCGTGAAATATTATTTCAGGATTCTGGAGTGGGGCAGTATCAGTGTAGGACACTGTGCTGCTCCGTGCTACAGAGTTATCAATCAAGCTGCCAAGGAGTGTGGTGGAGTCTCCTTCTTTGGAGGTCTTTAAGCAGAGGCTTGACAACCATATGTCAGGAGTGCTCTGATGGTGTTTCCTGCTTGGCAGGGGGTTGGACTCGATGGCCCTTGTGGTCTCTTCCAACTCTAGGATTCTATGATTCTAAGCCCTTAGATTACATTTGCTGCTGCTGCTATGGAATAAGTATAATTCAGGCTGTTATAACACATAAACTTTGAAAAAGTGGGGACTTTATTTGTTTTTGGGTGTTTTGTGGTGGGTTTGCACATGTTTGTCGCTTGTTCAGACTGCAGCTCTGTATCCTTCTCCCCTCCAAAAAAGTATATTAAATTCATATATACTGCATCACTAATAGGCACAGCTTGCATGTCCATTCAGCATCTGAAAATCAACTAAAAAGTTCGTTTTATATCAACTTGATGCTAAAAAGAAAAATGGTTTGGATTTCAATAATAATAATAATAATAATAATAATAGTAATTTCCTATTTGTGGTTTTGCAACAGGGGTCAATCAAGATTTCTCCTCAGTGTCTAGGGGAAGTATTCAACTAGTTTTTTACTCAGAGTAGACCCATTGAAATTAATTGATGTAACTTGTTCATTTATTCCAATGAGTCTGCTGTGAGTAAAATTTAGTTACCCTAGACTCTGATTCAAAACACTAACTGTGTCACCTAAGGCCCCAAGAAATTATTGTATATCTGAAAATTTGCAATATGTACACTGCTGTCTTTATAATTATTTTTATGTTCTAGTCCTGCATAGCGACACATGAATCTAATGGCATAGACATTATCATTGCCTTGATCCTGAATGATATCAATCCTCTTGGAAAATACCGTATGGACCTAGTGCTTCAGTTGAAGGTACAGTGTTTACAGGGCTATTCTATACATATTTTCTCAGAAATAGGTTCCACTGGGTTCAGTGGGACTCACTTCTAGCTATGCATATATAGGATTTCAGCCTTTATCATCTATACTCATCCCATGGCTCAAACTCACAAGCCGCTGTACTTGCAAAGCTGCTCATAGAACTGGACTTAAGATTTACATTGGTGCAATAGCGGTTGGTAGGGTTGGGTGGCAGCATGTGCCTGACCTCCCACCACTAGTATCATGGCAGCTTTCTGGAAGGGGCAAGGCAGCCACAAGTTTGGTATAGTGTAAATGTACCAGCAGGAGCACTGGATTTGCCCCACAGTTGCACTTTCACCTTGCTGCCACCTTGCCGGAGTAATCCACAATTATGCTGGTAGCAGGAGGTCAGCTTGCATGATATTGCATGATGCATTTCTTTAAAAAACGTCCTCTGCAGTAAATTCTTTGAACTAAGGAGCATTCCATTCGTGGGCAAAACACATTCCTAATGGGATATGAACTCGGGGGGTTGTGTTGTTTGCCAAAAAGCATAAGCTAAAGCTTTGCACTTTCTGTACATGAGAGTTTATTTTTTAATAATAATAATAATAATAATAATAATAATAATAATAATAATTTTTATTTATACCCCGCCCTCCCCAGGCCAGGCTCAGAGCGGCTTACAAGCAATAATAAAATCAAATTGAATGATTAAAACTTAAAAACAACATTAAAATACAACATTAAAATATTGAGACATTAAAGGAAGGAAAAGAAAAAAGAAAGGGGGGGGATCAAATTGGCTACAAGCCAAAGGCCAGGCGGAACAACTCTGTCTTACAGGCCCTGCGAAAAGAAATCAGATCCTGCAGGGCCCTGGTCTCATGAGGCAGAGCGTTCCACCAGGCCGGAGCCAGAGTTGAAAAGGCCCTGGCTCTGGTTGAAGCTAATCTAACTTCCTTACCCTAACCACTAGGGTGTTGCTATTTATGGACCTTGAGGCTCTCCGTGGGGCATACCGGAAGAGTTGGTCCCGTAGGTACGAGGGTCCTAGGCCGTGAAGGGCTTTAAAGGTCAAAAGCAGCACCTTAAATCTGACCCTGTACTCTACCGGGAGCCAGTGCAGTTTGAAAAGCACTGGGTGAAAATGCTCCCATGGCAGAGACCCCGTGAGGAGCCTCGCTGCAGCATTCTGCACCCGCTGGAGTTTCTGGGACAGCTTCAAGGGCAGCCCCGCATAGAGAGAATTACAGTAGTCAAGCCTGGAGATGACTGTCGCATGGATCACTGTGGCCAGGTCGGGGCGGGAAAGTTAAGGGACCAACTGCTTGATGCGGCGAAGGTGGAAAAATGTCACCTTGGGTGTTGCTGTAACTTGCGCCTCCATGGAAAGGGAGGCGTCAAGGATTACACCCAAACACTTAATGGAAGGCAATGGCACTAATTGGGCCCCCGCAAGAGAAGGGAGTTGGTCCCTCATCCCCATGCCATCCCAACCCAGCCATAGGACCTCTTAACCCAAATGTTTCCAAATCCTTAATATGACATTTGTGCACACATTCACAAAAGTGTGTGTAGCAAACACAGGATGAGCTGGAGTGCTTGCATGTGTGCTCATGCCCTGGCAGCTGTTCCATGTACACAATATGGGTTGCATGTTTGGGGCCAATGTGTTTATGTATGTATATATCTACACTTCACTGTACATACTGCACTGTACTGCACTGTACACTACATCGTACATGAGCTGGCAGGTGGTGCACAGTGAGTGCCCTGTGAGCCTGCCATATATTGAGCATACATTTCAACAAAAGGTGGTAGGGCCAGTGGGGGTCTAGCATGTTTCATCTCCACAAAGTTGAATGCAACTACAACAGCCATGCTAATATTAAACGGTATGACAGAGGACGATCAGCCCAGGGAATATACTTTGCAAAGCATGGGGGCAGTGTGATAAATTATATTGCAATCTTGCAATTTGCATATAGGTTTGTCATGGAGTTTGAGGTTGGGCCATAATATTGAAAGTGATAATTTACCTCTAACAATGGTACTAGTAGGCCCAGTATTTAACAATTCTTCCCCCAAAACTCAATTTATCTCTAATGCAAACTTAGGTGTGACTGCAGGCCATAGAATTAAGTGGACCCCACCAGTACTCAGCCTAGCTCTGACTCATCTTCATACAGATGACTTAAGGGCTATTCATATTGCTATCATCTCAGCTACCTCTGCTGCTGAGACTATGACTTTATTTAAGATCTTGACTGATAAGTTGCAAGACCACTCGAGAATTGAGATCATAACAGTGGCTCAATAAGATCAATGGGATCTTCCAGCTGGTTCAACAAAGAGTGGAAACAGGCTAAAAGCCAGCTAAAGAGAATTTACCGCAAATATAGGAACTAAAATTTACCCCTCTTAATTAATGAATATGTTCCCCTCATATAGAAGTATAAACTTCTGCTAAAATGGAAAAAAAAAACAGAAAGCAGAAAAACATGCTTGGCCTCTCACAATAAGGACATCTCCCTCTTCTGGTGTACAATATCAGGCCTGCTGGAGAATGCTTGAAATGTTTCAGTGCGTACTATCGGATCCAATGAAGGGATGCAATATCATCATTCACTCCATTATGGGCAAGATGAAGAGGTCAACCAAATAACAGAATCTTTGGAAAACTTTCCAGACTGGCCTCCAGTATCTACAACTGAGGTCAAGAACCTTATTTCACAGTTAAATAATAATAAAGCACCAGGCATAGACTATTTGCCCCCAGAGCTGTTAAAGTCTAACACCAACTGGTGGGTCTCCCTGTTGGCAGTAATTATCTCATTTATCAATTCATCCAGGTTATTTGGGCCACAGCGGTAGTTATCCCCATATTCAAAAAAGGCCTTACATCCCATCTGGCTAGTTATAGACCAGTTAGTTTGCTACCTGTAATTCACTTTCACTTTTGCATTTTTGCACTTTCACCTTCGGCTGTACTTGAGGGTCGATTTCAGAAAATTCGGCTGGAAAAACGGTCATGTTCATGTGGAGATGGCAGTATTGAGTCAGTGGTTCATGTGCTTCTGGCTTGCACTCTTTCTAAAGATTTGAGGAGTGAGGTTATTGCCCCTCTATTATTGTCCATGCCAGGCAGCTCAATGATTGCTACTGTGTCCTTTCTTCTATCAGATCAAGATGATCAGGCGACAAAAAAAACTGCAAGGTTTTTAGGTGGGGGCAATTAGAATAAGATCTATTATTTGATTATTGATGTAATCCTCCCAAATGCATTTTGTATAGTTAAGTTTTACCTCTATCTTCAGTATATATATATATATATATTTATTTCTATAGATAGTGGCTGATGCATTTAAAGATTCTTCTGATCTGATCTATCTGATCACACTTGCAAAGAAATAAGTTAAATAGCTTTACACTGCACTAATGTTATGTCTTTCAAAAACAAATGCAAGCAGTTTAAAATCTTATCTAATAAAGAAAGCAGCTCTAGCGATATCAATTAAAGCAAATACAGGGATCATTAATTCATGAAATAAATTTTAACAGCATCAATTCAATTCTGTGCCCTCAGAATAATGCCTCCAAGCTTTTGTTGGCTATTATGGAAAGCAGGCACGACAGTGAAAATGCTGAAAGAATCCTTTTCAACATGAGACCAAGAGAGCTGGTAAGTAAATATTTGTATATTCTTTATCTTTTTAATTGAAAATGTCACCTTCATTTTGTAAAATAAATTATTTGATATCGCTTAATAGTTTCTGCACCCAGACAGGGACTGGATGTCACATCAGAATGGGAGCCGCAAGTCACAAATAGTTTTTTAAACAGGTCAAGCATTTAAGCAGGTCTGTCTTTATGACTTCATTACTGTTATTCATTCTAAGCATTATTTTCTATAATTGTTTTCTTAACTAAATTATCATACTCCAGTAAGCTCTCTTGGGAGAACATTACAAGCTGAAGAACCTAAGTTAACCATAAAAACCTGTATTATAAAATAAAATAGGCTTAAATTCAATAAAACATTTTTGCTGTATCTCTCCCCCACCCTTCCTTGCAAACAGAGGCTGTGCTGTCCCAAGGGCCCAACATAGGTTATAGCCATTTTGTCAATTATTTTCCAATATAAACCCAATTACACAAATTAGTTCCAAATTAATACAATTTTGTTAAGAGGCCTCCCACGCATCATTCTTGTTGGATCTTTATGATCTAATATTACTGCATTTCATATTCTTATTTATTTCTATTACATTCCATTTTTTAAAATTATCACATAATTAACAGCTGCACTTTTAATCATTTCTATTCATGTTATTATATTATTTAACTTCCCAAAAAAGCTTCAAGTGAGGAACCATAGCTTTTTCCTTTTCATTCTGCGAATGCCACATCCAAAAGTCAGTTGTTAGTCTCTTGGCCTTATATGTCTCTATGATGTTTTCCTTTTTCCTGCAGCATTTGGGAGTATCTCCTTACTCCCACTATCGTTGTTGTATTCCAGCCTGGTTGTGGCAAAGCGGCAACTTCAAGGTTAAAGCCTCTTTTTTCTCTGACTCAGCTCCTTTCCATAATACTCAAGCAGTTCCAAATTGACAAGAGCAGATCCTTCCCTTCCACTGGCACCAAGAATCAACAAGTTCCAGAGATTCGCCATTTCTTCCTCTGGCTGGGAAGGGAGGGAAAAGTCAGTGCCATTTCTCTTCCGACATACAAAAAGCCCTCATGCCACTTTCCTTCTGCCGCTACCATAGCATTTGCTTTTTTAAAAAATTGGTTATATCCAGTGCTTTTTTTCTAAAAACATGTTTAGGGGTACTCTCATTATCCTACTCATATGGAAATACTGCCCCTCAATGAGACCAAACTTAGATTCACAAAATGTTTAGGGGTATGCATACCCCACCCAGAAAAAAGCACTGGTTATATCTCAACTTCTCCATGATTTCTTAGTCTTTAAGTCTTTTTTAGGGCGGGGGGGGGGGTAGGCTCTAACTCCCAGCGATATCTTTCCAAACAAAACAACCAGGCTCTCCCCCCGCCTTTACTCCTTTCAAGCCACACACAGCTTTACATCTTCTTTTAAATATCTCTTCATCAAGCCATCCTCACTTGTATAGTTTAAAATCCAATATTAGAAGAGGTTTGCCGGATCAAAAATGAAAAAATTTCTATGAAATATAGCAAAGAGCCCTCCTCTCCTCCATCTACTGCCAGCACAAGATAGAATCTTCTCCCAATTTCAAACCTCTGTTCCATGTAGCTGATTGTTCACAGTTATAATGTCCATCTCGTCTGTTGTGCGCCTGTTCTTAATGCCAATTAAAACCCAATTATAAGGAGAACCTCTGCATCCAATGGCAATTTGGGGGGTGGGGTTTGCATCAGGAGAATTGCATAGCACCCAGTGCTTCCGCCTATCCCCACACTGATCTGTGCCAGGGCGAGCCATTGAGGCGACGTTGCGCTGCCAGTACCTCCCGTACCCCAAGAGGTTTATAGGGAATTGTTTAACCCCTTCCACCCCCTTTTTCAGCCTGTGCCTCTCTGATGTCGAGAGAGCCATCACCATGGCACGGGACAGGAACTGGAAGCACTATAGCCATTTTGTATAGGGCAGGTCTCGGTCCTTTTCCCTTTGATTTGCAGCCCACAGCCCAGGACTGGAGCCAAAAGTGAGCAGGGCTACACTCTCTTTCTATCTTCCTTATATCAACAACCTCAGATATGCGGATGACACAACCTTGATGGCAGAAAGTGAGGAGGAATTAAAGAACCTTTTAACAAGGGTGAAAGAGGAGAGCGCAAAATATGGTCTGAAGCTCAACATAAAAAACAACAAAGATCATGGCCACTGGGCCCATCACCTCCTGGCAAATAGAAGGGGAGGAAATGGAGGCAGTGAGAGATTTTACTTTCTTGGGCTCCATGATCTCTGCAAATGGTGACAGCAGTCACGAAATTAAAAGACGCCTGCTCCTTGGGAGAAAGGCGATGCCAAACCTAGACAGCATCTTAAAAAGCAGAGACATCACCTTGCCAACAAAGGTCCGTATAGTTAAAGCCATGGTTTTCCCAGTAGTGATGTATGGAAGTGAGAGCTGGACCATCAAGAAGGCTGATCGCTGAAGAATTGATGCTTTTGAATTATGGTGCTGGAGGAGACTCTTGAGAGTCCCATGGACTGCAAGAAGATCAAATGCATCCATTCTTAAGGAAATTAGCCCTGAGTGCTCACTGGAAGGACAGATAGTGAAGCTGAGGCTCCAATACTTTGGCCACCTCATGAGAAGAGAAGACTCTCTGGAAAAGACCCTGATGTTGGGAAAGATGGAGGGCACAAGGAGAAGGGGACGACAGAGAACGAGATGGTTGGACAGTGTTCTTGAAGCTACAAACATGAGTCTGATCAAACTGCGGGAGGCAGTGGAAGACAGGAGTGCCTGGCGTGCTCTGGTCGAGGGAGTCACGAAGAGTCGGACACGACTGAATGACTAAACAACAACATCTTCCTTATTCATTCCCCCACTCTCTCTCTCTCTCTCCACCAACAAACTTGCAGTTTACACTGGGGGAATCCACTCCACTAACAGTCCCCTCCCATGCAAATTGCAGCTACAGACAGGGATCTTGGCATGGGGGTAGTGGGGCTTTAATCTTGCTGAAGTCTTAATCTGGATCACTCTCCCACACCTGCAATTTACACTGGGGGGGCTCCCATGTAGTAATTCCAGATGAGAGACTGGGAAAGAGTGGCTTGCCTGAGGCCATATAGTGAGTTAATGGCAGAAGTGACATTTAACCTAGAGTCTTCCTGGCTGACATCTCCTTTTCTGAGCTACCATGCTACCCTTTGGTCATGTGGCTGGAGCACCATTTAAATATTGCAGCCATGCGGGCAGGACCTAATTTCATTGGGTCATTTAGACATTGCGCAAGCCACATGGAGGATTCTTACAAAAACAAAAAACAATTTTAATGGTCTGAGGCAGCCTAACCAAACTGGTGCCCTCCAAATGTTCTGAAAGGGTTGATGGAAATCATAGGAGGGCATCAGGTTGGTGAAGGCTAGTAGAGAAACATCTCAAATGCTCCCTTTAGGGTCATTCTTCTTCAGGTGCTGAAGACGGGCAGCTCCCCAAATGTGTAATAAAATTCCCACCAGCCCTGGCCACTGGCCACGCTGATTACTGATTACATCTGGAGGCAGCCACATTGGCTACCTCTTCCCTAAAACGTTGACATTAGCTGTGTACACTGGGGGTTCATGTAATGTTCCTACTTGTAGTCTCAGGCACACATGCAGTCAATAAAAGGCTGTGATTGCTTGTGTGTTAGGAAAACCCACTGTGTAAAGCAGCTTTGCATATCCAAGCTCTATCAGTAATCCAAGGGATTGCACACTGTCAGAGCTGCCTCTAGGTCCCAGCTCACAGAGGACCAACGCCAGGTTGATGTAATGTACAAAAGTCTTTATTGAAGTTTAGTTTCCATTTCAACCCCAGAGCGTGCAGCCCTACGTCTTAGACCTTAGATCGGCGAAGCCCCATCTGAATCACCTCCCCTTCCGCACCAGTTTAAGATCCTAGCCCTGCTCCACCTTCTGCGCTGTTCTCTCCTCCTGTGGGTCCTCCTGCCCGCTGGGGCATTGCCCTTTCTGGACTCTTCTGACGCTGAGTCGCTCAGCTCCTCCCCCTCCCTCCGACGGGCTTTAGGACCAGGTTCCCAATCCTCATTCTCTGCTGTCCCGCGCTCCTGTACATTTGAACTTGCCTCTCGCGCCAACCCAGTGACCTTTCTCCTAACCGTCACACTGCTTGTGTCACTGTTTCCCCCTTCCGGGACACTGGCTGGATCTGACCTTCCCCCCGTTGTCAGACTCTCCGATGGAGGCGTGGTCAGCCCTGTCTCGTCTTCTCTCCCTGGTGGGGAATGCACTGGCCCCGATGCTTGGGACTCTTCCTCCCCACTCCGCTCTGGTGGGGAAGCTGGTCCTGATTTCCAACTACTGCTCTGGGAGTCCCTGCTACCCCCTTGCTCCTGGAGCATTCCCCTTGGGAACCCCCTGCCCTTGGCCGCTGGCGCGCCCTTCTGTGAATCTTCCGATTCGCTGGAGAGGCTCATGGAATCCCTCGGACCACTTTCATCTCCTGCGCTCCCCTCGGATTCCTCCCCCTCGCTCTCCATCTCCTCTCTTCCCTGTGCCTCTGCTCCTGAACCCCTGACACACACCATCTTCAACAACACAACATTTGTATCTGAAGAAGTGTGCATGCACACGAAAGCTCATACCAAGAACTGACTTAGTTGGTCTTTAAGGTGCTACTGGAAGGAATTTTTTTTGTTTTGACTATGGCAGACCAACACAACATTTGTAGTTTGGGGATACTTTTGGAATCATCATTGCCACGAGATGCACAAATAATTGGTGGCTATCCCTTTCAGCAGTTGTGGCTTGTGAACCAACTCCACCCTTACCTAGACCACAATAGTCTAAATCACTGCAACTCAGGCACTGATCACCTCAAGTCTGGATTACTGTAATCCAGTATATGGGACTGCATTTGGGATGGATGTACAAACTGGAGCTGGTGCTGAATGCTTCCGCAAGGTATTCAGTTGTGCACACGGTAAAGGTAAAGGGACCCCTGACCATTAGGTCCAGTCATGACCGACTCTGGGGTTGTGGTGCATATCTCGCTTTACTGGCCAAGGGAGCCGGCATACAGCTTCCAGGTCATGTGGCCAGCATGACTAAGCCGCTTCTGGCAAACCAGAGCAGGGCACGGAAATGCCGTTTACCTTCCCGCTGGAGCGGAACCTATTTATCTACTTGCACTTTTGACATGCTTTCGAACTGCTAGATTGGCAAGTCCTAGGCTCTGTGGTTTAACCCACAGCGGCACCCGCGTCCCTCACGTTACACCTGTGCTAAAAGCACTGGCTGCCTGTTAGCCACCAAGCCATTTTCAAGGTTTTGTTGCTGACCTATTAAGCCAACAGCTCAGGACCAGAATACCTAAAAGATAGCCTTCCCCTATGTAGGTCTTTGGCAGGATGTTAAGATAATCAGAGGAGGATTTGTTAGTGGTGACATTTTTTTTACCATATGTTATTTGCAGGTCTTCTCTGTAGCGGTGCAACTCTTTGAAACATATTCCCTCACCCCACCCCCGCACCCGCAGCAGGCTGCAGCCAAAGATTGCTGAAAACACATTTGTTTGCTCAGGCTTTCCCCAACTAGGTTATTGGCTCCTTTTTGGCATTGTGTATATTGCTGACCATGATTATTGTTTGTTGTTGATTTTATTTAGATTTTTAATGTATATTTGAATACTTCTTTGATTTTACATGTTTTTAATATTTTAGTGTTGGGATTTCATTTTGTAAATCATTTTGGGATCCTTGAATGGTAAGAGATTTTGATATGGATAAAATGATTTTGATAAATAGATAAGATGAGCCAGCAAATTATGCATTACTTTGCATTTTATTGATTGAATGTTGGTATTTGGGGATTTCTCCAACATTCCTCTAACCTCAGCTTCCACCCACCCACCTTTGTATTGTTCAGATCAGCTGCTTTTTCTTGTACTATTCAAGATGCAGGGAAAGGTTCTTTCACCCAGTCTTTCCCAGTATGAACTGCAAGAGGGCTTTGACAACTCCATCCCCATTATTTGCAGCTCTCTTCCAGCATACAACTACAGACTTCTCTCTCTCCCTCTCTCTCTCTCTGACACACACACACACACACAGAGAGAGAGAGAGAGAGAGAGAGAGAGAGAGAGACAGAGTCTCCGTCAGACTTCTAGCCTGGATCTCCACTGCTGACTCCCAGCCAGTGTCAATACTGAGTGGATATGAATAAGGGAAGCAAACGATGAAGGCTATAGACCCCACATCTGAGAATCATGGAAAAGTGGGTGCAGTCAATGTTGCAGGCCTTTCATCCCCTCCTCCATTTCAAAAATTAGTTATTGGCCAAGGATTTAACAGCTCAAAAAACTCTTATTCACCGTTTACCACCAGAGAAAAATCTGGTCAACATTTTTGTCATACAGACTAGTTTTCCTGTAATACTTTGGTTCCACAACTTCTTAAAATTTCCATTGTCTGATTTTTCCCCAAGACAAAAAAAATCCCGTCTTTGTGATGTTTCCTGATGAAAGAAAGATTATCTGACCTTTACGCATTATTTATTTCTCTGAAAGCAGAGCAGTTGGATGCCCCTATTGATCGGCAACTTGGAAATGAGAAACTCTGGTGTCCACTTAGTTTTCCTTTTAATGGGCACCATTATCCTTAATAAAAATAATTCCATGTCCCCCACTGAAATTTCTTTATACAGTGGTACCTCCAGTTACGAACATAATTCGTTCCAGAGGTCCATTCTTAACCCAAAACCATTCTTAACCTGAGGCGTGTTTCACTAATGGGGCGCTGCGCTGCTGCCACGCAACTTCCACTCGCAAAGTTCACTACCAGGAGACATACGTCTGGGTTAGCGGAGGTCGTTACCTGAAGCGTTCATAAGGAGGACGGTACGTAACCCAAGCTTTCACTGTATTCAGGAGAACTAGATCCCCCGCCCCTGCCACATACTCCAATGAACTTTTGCACATTTCCTCTTCATTTGAAAAAAATATGTAACGGTATGTCCTCTCTGAAATGAACTGTTGAAATTAATCCAAATTTGATTTGTTACTTTGAAACTAGCGTCAGTATATTTCATGTCAACTGCATTTCAATTTGTTTTGAAGGTGGATGTAATGAAGAATGCGTACAGTCAGGGTCTGGAGAGTGAACATGATGAGGAAAATGGGGGTGACGGTATTTCGCCAAAAGATGTTGGACATAATATCTATATATTAGCTCATCAGGTATTGCATTGCGTTGCCCTGTGAATGCTTTAATTCTGTACCCGTCTACTGAAAAATAAATCCCACTGAGTTCTGTGTGGCTTAGTCCCGGGTGAGTAGGGAAGGGATTGAAGTTAGTTAATACCTTACCACTGGAAATTGTTACAAAAAATATTTCTCTGTGTGTCTGTGAAATTTTGGCTTGTTGCAGTGCATTCCCAAGCAGTGTGCCAGTACTTCCCACACCCATGCAGCAAACCACATTGGAGGCACCCTGGGAAATGAGAAAGAATCAAAGGGCAGAGACCTACTAGGTGGCAAAGGAGGCAGGGACCTTCTTCCACTGCTGCCCACCACCAGATAAGGGAGGGGAGAATCCTATCTCCATTGGAGTAGCAGCAGCGTTCAACAGGAGTCCTGGGATTTGGATCCATTGCACTCCTGAGACGTGGTATTTTCTAACTTCATAGGAAAATAGCTTGGTTAGCTGTGTCCTGTATACCAATCAAGCTTTGCCCATCTCTCCTGAAAAAGCAGACCTGTCAGCTGGAAAAATGCATTTGATAGGAAGCCTTTATGTATATCATCCTTGGCCACACGGCTGTGGCCAAGGTGGGGAGGGGAGGTGGGGGAGGGGGCAGGGGAAGCTTGGGTGCAGCAATATGCAACACTGCAGCTCCACTGGTGCAACAGCATTCTGCGTGCACAATGGAAATTCCTCTTCCTCTCCTGTCCCCTCTAGTCTTCCATTGCCCCTCAAAATCACCTCCAGACACTTGGGGGACGTGCAGGGGGAGGAGATGAAAAAGAAGTCCCATTAGATCAGTGGAACTATGCCTGCAGAGTAGTGGATGCAACCCACAGGCTGTGATTTCATTAGTTGAGTTTTCTCAACTTATCGTCCCACAGAAGATCATTCCATATAACCAAATAATGATAATGCAATCCCTGAGATGATTACTGTATGTCAGCATTTCCTCAGGGTTAGTTGAGCAACACTGCTGACTCAGATTGCCTAACACTGATAACTAGAAGTGGCACTCTATACACCAGAGCTTTCCAAACCTTTCATGTTGGTGACACACTTTTTAGACATGCATCATTTTACGACACAATAATTCAGTTTTACTAGCAAACTGGTAGGCTACTAGCCTGTGCTTGGCTTGATGAGTTACAAATTCTACAAGCTTGCCATAGTTCATATGGCTTAGCTTGGCCTTTGAGTCCCAGCAGGAGAATATCCTGGATTTTAATTGGCCCCAGGAAAGCTTTGCAATCTCTGCAGTGACTACAAGAAGCCGCAGAAACTAGATTCATGTTCCTCTATTTGTTATCTCAGCCTTGTTACGACAGTTTATTTTGGGGGCACTCAGGCCAGTGGCGTAGCGTGGGTTGTCAGCACCAGGGGCAAGGCAAGTAGTTTGCACCCCCTAACCCGTGGATTTTTGCACTCGAGGCACACCCTTCCCCCCCCTCACTCCTGGCACCCCCCCCTCCACAGTGGGCGGCAACCCAGCGGCTCGGATCGGATTCGCACAGCCAGCACTGCAGTGAGAGAGAGTGAGTGAGCCAGGTAGGGGCAGAGAGCTGTGAGTGTGGGTGCGCCCCCCAGATGTTGCACCCGGTGCGGCCGGTCCCCCCTGCACCCCCACGCTATGCCACTGACTCAGACTCTCAGTTTCTGTTGCTGTTTAAAAGGCAGTAGCCAGTTCTGCATTTTGCCACATCCTTTCCTGCTCCTACTTGTGAGCATTATTGTAAGTTGCTGACCTTCCATGCTTAGAAAGATATAAACAGTGCTTTTTTCTAGAGGATACAGGGTTATGCATACCCCTAAACATTTTGTGAATCTGAGTTTGGCCTCGCCGAGGGGCAGTATTTCAATATGAGAAGGAAAATGAGAATACCCCTAAACAATTTTTTAAGAAAGAAAGCACTGGATATAAATATGTTGCAATGTAATGTGGGAGATAGGATAGCACCACATGCTCCTAGATGAGACATCGGCAAGACACACATGTTTACTCTCCCATACGCAAGCTATTGTTTCTTCTCAGTATTTTCCTGTGTTGCATCTTCTCATACATTTCTTGCTTGCTGTTTTTGTGTTACTGTTTTCCTCTCTTTTTCATCCTACTTCCACCTGCCATTTAAGGTCACTGTTTCCATAGATCACAAATGATTAGCTTAATTCCCTCCTAAAACTGCTGCTTCCATCAAGAGCAATGCCTCATCCCCTGTACTAGTGGTTAGAGCCCATGATGAGATGCAAATTCTAAGTAATAGGGCTGAACCAGTGGAAAGAGAAGCTGCTGAATTGCAACTTATCACCAAACTTAAAACCATGGAGAGACCTGGTCTGAACAAAGACCTTGGATTCTTATCTCATTATACATGACAAAGCCATTTTTCACCTTCTCACCCCTTGCTTTTTCCTGTAAGACCTATTGCAGTTGTTAAGAGTCGTCAACAGGCTCATCACAGCTATCTGCCAATCACCCATTCCCACCACCCTTCTGAGTAATACCCCTCCCCACCTTCTCACTATATAGAAGGGTCTGGAAACTTCTGTTTCAGTGTATCTGAAGAAGTGTGCATGCACACGAAAGCTCATACCAAGAACCAACTTAGTTGGTCTTTAAGGTGCTACTGGAAGGAATTTTTTTTGTTTTCACTTCTCACAGTGAGGGAACCAGCAGAAGACCCTTAGAGGTGCTGAAAGACCAACATTGCCTCCCAGTACATTTCTGAGCACAATTCAAAGTGTTGGTGCTCACCTTTAAAGCCCTAAATGGCCTCAGCCCAGTATACCTGAAGGAGCGCCTCCACCCCCATCATTCTGCCCGGATACTGAGGTCCAGCGCTGAGGGCCTTCTGGCGGTTCCCTCTTTGGGAGAAGTAAGGTTGCAGGGAACCAGGCAGAGGGCCTTCTCAGTGGTGGCGCCCGCCCTGTGGAACACTCTCCCATCAGATGTCAAGGAAATAAACAACTATCTGACTTTTAGAAGATATCTGAAGGCAGCCCTGTTTAGGAAAGTTTTTAATGTCTGATGTTTTATTGTATTTTTAATATTTTGTTGAAAGCCACCCAGAGTGGCTGGGGAAACCCAGCCAGATCACTGGGGTATAAATAATATGTTGTTGTTAATCTCACTTCCGCTGCTTTCTCCGCAGTCTTAAGCTCACATTAACAGAGGGGGCAAAATTACATATTCCTCACCCTGGCACTCCTTGTTCTCACCAGGGAACACCCAGTATCATTTCTCCCACATGCATGCACTTAATAAGATTTCTTGCTAATTAACAGTGCAATCCTAGCCATGTGTACTGAGAATTAAATTCTATTGAATTGAATGAGGCTTACCCCCAGCTAAATGGGGTAAGCATCGCAGCTGAAGACTGCAATGTTAAATCAGTAATCTTTGTTAAATCATCCTGGATGTTCAGTCTTGCTTAAAACAGAACAAGTGATCTTAATCAGACTAGGGCTACCTAGTTCAACCTTCTTGAGGAAAATCCCAACAACCAACAAATGCTATATGGTCCACTACAAATTGACCTGTGGCCCACCAGTGGATTGTGGTCCATCTTTGCATACCTGTAAAATCATGTGTTTTTCTACAGGGAACCTCCCCAACCCAATTCATTGTTAACAAACAACAGAAATAGGAGCCAGCACAGGCATAGCACTTGCTCTTTTTAAACTAGTTTTTAAAAATTAGGGGCCAGCTTTGAGAGCATGTACTCTCTATCTCTGTGCCTGCTTTTCTCTGAGGCAAATCCCTTTTCACACTTAACCATGTGAAACAATTGACCTTAAGTACAGTTAATGTCAAAACTTAATTACAGTTAAGGATAGACTTCTGCTCCTTGCAGCTTATAAATCTGATATTTGACAGTTGGAGAGACCACAACAGAGGAAAGGGAGAGGTATGGTTTGAATACTTGCAAATGCAATTACACATACCTAGATTTCATTTCCCTTTCATTGGAATGAGAAAACACACCTCAAGGAAACATACAGGGGTGTGTGGGTGTTTTTATAGATTTAGATACAGATGCACACATGAATACGTTTGAACTCTGGACTATACTTTTTTACACCTGAAAGCTGTGCTTCCAACTTTCTTTAGGTAGGCACAATAGCTGTACATAGCAGTACCTTTTTCTTATTTGCTGGTTTTTAAGTGCACTCTAAATGCACTATAAATAATGAGAAATAGAGTGATAATGTCTTGAAGTCTTAAAACAGCTTCTCTGGAAAGCCACTCCAGCCAGCCTCTTGGGAAGAAAAATCCCCTAACTGCACAAAAGGTGCAGTGTTGCACCTCAGTTGACTGCAGTGCCAGAGCTCAGAGATAATATGGAAACGTCACTCCCTTGGGACTCAGATCATTGCTTGCCAGGCCAGATGCTTGTCATAGAACTTTTTATGGTCTGCATGTTTGTTTTTGTAGTCATCATCCTGATGAAACAAGATAGCAGTGTCATTCTGACACCATCTAGTTAAATGCCAGCAGAATCAGAAGCTGTTGCAAGGCACTTTGACTTGGACTGGTAGGACTGAAATAGGAGAACCTTGCAGTTCATTAAAATGGTATATAACACTACTTTACGCTCTCTCTAAAGATCCAGTGTGGAAGGTGCAACAGGGGCTTGACACTAATGAGCCCCAGAAATACGAAACAAATGTCTGAAGGTGCTGTTCTGTTGCGAAGAGAATCCTTGGCAACTGTCTCTCTCTGCATCTTGTTGACTTTTTGCCCATTAGAATATTATCCTTTAGTGTCATAACTTAGCCCAGAGTCAGACATGTGACCTGACAATGCATATCCTGTTGACTTCAGTGAGACTCTGGGGGAGGAGAGCAGGCATTTGATCTCTCATTTAAGGAGTTTTGCCCCATTGAGTATTTTTTAAAATAATGATATTATTATTATTATTATTATTATTATTATTATTATTATTAATTTCTCACATACAAGCACAGGTGTTAGCCTAAGAATGATGATAAACAGAGATGCTGCCTAATTAAAGAGATCCAAGATTTGGCTAGCTGCATGAGTTGTAATTGATAAATTATTTAAGCAAATCTTCATATATTTGCATATGAATATAATAGCTCTGAAATGAAAAGTGTGCATTTCTTTGCTTTTAGATGGGCAGCATTTTTTTAAAAGGAATTCCCTCCTATGCATGTCAAGAAGGGAAAGTCTTCTAAGATAACATTTGCTGTTTTTCTAAATGTTTGCATTAGACAAATGTTAATTTCTTTGTTTTTAAATCTGCCAGCTAATCAGAAACACATTTTAATTGATCAAAAGTATTGTAATCAGTTGCCTGATCTAATGAACAATTGCAGCACTAATAATAAGGCTATCACAGATCCAATCCATGTTAACCCTTTGTAGATTAAAACACACACAGTAACAATCAGTTTGGAATCGCATATCTGTACTGCAAGAAAGTAGTATGAATAAAACAATACAAGTAGCAAACGTGGTGGAAGGTATTATGCATGAGACCACTTGCAAATAAAAAAATTCAGGCCTTCATAGAAAACATGTATAAACTGTTAAAAACATCAAAAAACAATAAACATCTGAAGTGAATTTAAACACAGATGTAACTGTTCAATCATGTGCCTTGATGGGCCCAACAAAACACAAAAGTGTTTGGTAGGAGTCTACAGGAGTACAGTTATGGCACCTTCCTATGTCAGTAGGGGAATTCCAAAGTCAAGTTCTGTCACACTAAAGGAATGACTCTTTACACATACAGAATGGGTACTGTGGCACTTGTAGAAGCACATCATTGCTGTGATTTGCAATCATTCATCAACCACAGAAATGACACCTAGTCTCAGCAGCTGCAGGCCTTTCAGTTCTGAGGCTTTCTCTCTTAACATCTCACGATGTTGGCTTTGGTTCTATACCCTGTCAACTCCGAACCCAGGTCTACTAGGAACAAGCATGTTTTAGGATGCTCTCATATGCATTTAGGAAGGTGAGTGGGAAGAGCTCCAGGGGGAGGACAGGAAAGAGAAGAAGTCCTTCTGTGTGATCAAAAGTCCATTCTACTTACACACAGACAACACGGAATGACACCCAATATCATCATAAACTCAGCAAGCGCAATAGTACTGCTTGTTTATGTAGTGAGCCTTGCTTTAAATGCATATTTAACACAGAGGTGTAATCACCCGAAAAGACAGGATGCATAGCATGCTGTTCCTAGAAGTGTATTCTTACTACTGTAGATCAGAAGAGCCCACTGAAAACCCCTAATAGCACTTACCTTTGAATTTGCATGTGCATTGAGGATGCAGAACCACAGCTGTCAGCTCTGTTGCATCTCAGCTACAATATTTGAGAACTTGAACTTTGAAAAGTGAAAAATCCTAAATCCTCAGACCAATAAATGTGCTTTTGCATTTGTATCAGTTTCATGTGTACGGGTTTTTGTTACCAGATTTTCTTTTTCAGAGACCCGAGTTGACTTAGTTCTGTAGAGGTGGTTTGGTGAGTCCTTTACTTCTTTACTAAAGAGGCCTGGGGCTCTTCTCATCATTAGCTAATAGATTTTCAAATTTACACATGGACCCATGAGGCCATGTAGCATTTTTCCTAGCTGAGAGCTGCATTTCTTAGGACTTTGAGAAACTCTGATGAGGTACAGAGAAACACTTCAGAGTTGGAAATGACCTCAGAGATTATATTATTGCTTATGTCCAGTATAGAATCTTATTAGAAAACACATCCCACTTACTAAGCATTCTTGCTATTGTGTATGTTTAATCACATCTGGGATTGGTGCTGAACTAAATTTGAGGCAAGAAAGGCTCCTTTTATTTAGGATTCAGCAACCTTGACCTTCAGTCAAAATGAAAGTCTACCTAGAAAAGCACTGCTAGGAGACTAGATAAACCATTTCTTCTTTTATCCATCTTTTAATAATAATAATAATAATAATCATAATAATAATAATAATCTATCATACATTCTCTGTATGAGTGTCCATAATGCCAGTCTTAGATAAAGAAATCATTCATTTGGAAGAATCACCTGTTGCTGTATCCAGAGCTAGATTCCTGTTGCAAGATTCGCTGTTCAAAGCCTAACAGTATAGTCGTCATAATGAATCAGTACATTCACTGATTTACATATGCTGCAGATAATGGACACAATCCAGCAGCATTGTCCTGCTCAGGAGGACATTCAGCTGGATTCTGCCCATTTTAGTGTGTGTTTTTTTAACCAATTATGTTTGTTGATCCCTGTAACTTTTACAAGATCAAAGATGCCATTTTGTAATGTTGGATCCCCATTACTGGCAAGGGAACATGGACCTTAAAGAAAACAACTTTCACTTTTCAGTTCAGATTTGTGAAAGATTCAGGGAAGAGGTGGAAGAGATGTCTTTTTTGCTTGTAGACCACCTGGAGGTTATTGAAAAGCAATAAATGTTGTATTCCATTTTTATGAATGCCTCCTTTCAAGGTAGCCTCACCTAAAGTCACCTTACAGTATAGCACATCTAGATAGTGTGCTCAGAGGGACATGCAATGCAATAAACCAGACTCATTGCTGAAACAATATATTGCAGCAGGCACCCTCTGCTAAGCTGAAACACACTTGTACGAGATGAAGACAGAGCTTGCAATTTTGTATTAAAGGGAATCTGCAAGAAGCTTTACAAAAAGTTCTACATTTTAATTTTAGGAGAGATAAATAATTTGCAGTGGGTTTCCTCCTCTCAGATATAGTATGATCTCCTGATCATGTATGAGAGATTTCCTGACTAAGATTCCACCTTGATTGAAGGGCAAGACCACACAATCTTTAATTGAGAAATCCTTCCTTGCATCACACTTAGTTCAGCAGTCCCTGGAGTAATTAGGTATTAGCATAGCAAAGATCCCAAGTAGATGAGAGACCTAAACTGCCAAGACCATAAATGTGCAGCAGAACCTTATGTTGGGAAGGAGATGTAGTGTGTGTGTGAAGTCTAAAAGCCAGCTGACCCAATCAGAAGAGGCCCTCATGCATTAGCCCATTCAGTCTTCAACTGAATATACCCAAAGGTTGGGTATATGTATTTATTATGTAGTTTTTTATATTTTTAATCCACCATTGGACAACAGTCCTTATATTGGCATACAATAAAAACAAAAAAGAGCCATTTTCCATCAGTCCCCTGATAAGATTTTAGAGACAGGAAACAGAATAGGGGAGGGAAAATTCAAGGACAGGAAGGACTTAAACATGGAATTTACAGGTCAGATATAAATAAATAATTTCAAAAAGGATATCTAATATGGGGGAGGGGGACAAGGATGCTGTCAGACCTGGATCATGTTCAGTAGAGGGTGCAGTGAGGGAGAGGGAGATGAAGGCCATCTGTAGACAATGGCAGCGGTAGGGCTAGGTGCTCAGACTGAGTGAGCAAAGCTGACCCTGCTGCTTTTAGAGACTGTTTAGAAGCACCATTTTTCAGTTAAGCATTATATACATTGATTAAACAGGAAGGGGGCAGACGGAAAAGAAAACAGGGTCCCTTCACTTTTAATAGTTGTATGAAACTATTGTCACAGCAGGGCCCCTGTCCTCTCCTTGCCATATTCTGGGAATACCACCTAGAATGCTCTGTCCTGTTGGTGCAAGGAGATATTTTACATTGGTGTGGGCTGGTCTCCCTGCAGATCCCTCCTTTATTCAGAGCAGGGTTGTGATGCACAAGTTAACTCCTCATCTGACATCCCTCAGATCACCAGTTTGGTACCCACTGTAGGAGTTTTAGGGCTCACATAGCATGCCGTGCCCAGAAAGAAGGCATGAGCATGGAGTAGGTCAACAAGGTGACTGTGGGAAATGGCTCAAGGATTGACAAGGCAGTGGACTTAACAAACAATGACAAATATACCAGAGCAAATCCCAGCCTGGGCCAAGTGAAATTATCTGAATAAATGAATCAAAAGGAGGTTAGGCCTGGCTTCCAGTGGCCTATCCACGCCATTGCTTGCTAGGGAAAGATTAGCTCTTTCAGTTGCTACTGAGAACATAATCAGCCTAATTAAACCTGTCAACATGTGATTCCAGGATCTCCCATTGTTCAGTGATTAATACCCTGCTGTTTTTAATGTTTGTTAACAAATTGTTATCTGTGGTAAGGTGTTAAGAGTATAAAACAATACTAGATTTTGGAAGGGAAGTTGCTACATGCATAATAGAAATCACTATTCAGCTTTGATGGTACACAGAGAGTGGAAATAACTTTATAACTGTTATTAGAGGGAGTCTAGCTAAAAACATTTTTAAAAACTACCCAATTCCATCTTGCTTTTCTTTTCTTGCTTTGCTTTTCCTTCCTTCCTTTTTTTAAATGCACATTTTCAAACTATAAGTGTTGGCACCCTCATTCAACATTCTCCAGCCATGCTTAACCAAATGCTTAACCAAACACAAGATCATACACAACCTCCCAGGACACACACACACTGTGGAGAAACCTCTTGGCAAAGCTTTAGAAGGTGAACTGTGTGGTAGCAAAAATGGCAAAGGGTCTAAATGAATCCTTAACATGAATACATTGTACAACCATACCTTGGTTTTTGAACAGCTTAGTTTTCAAACATTTTGGCTCCCGAACACCGCAAACCTGGAAGTGACTGTGCCAGTTTGTGAACTATTTTTGGAAGCCGAATGTCTGACGGGGCTTTTGCAGCTTCTGATAAGCTGCAGGTTTTCAAACATTTAGGAAGTCGAATGGACTTCTGGAACAGATTCTGTTTGACTTCCAAGGTATGACTGTATTGTGCTTTTGTGGACTGCTGCTTACTTTGTCAGATGTATAACGTGAAGGGTGATTGGATTCAGTGGAGGACAGGATTCACTTAACAGTTGTGTAGAAGAGGGCACAGGCTAAGCATCATCAAACAACAACCAGGACCCACGGTTGACCCTTGAGGATGGGCATATTTTTATTCTTACTGATGGAAGAAACAAGCCTTACTCATTGTAGTATGTAATATGTGTTTATGGGTTTTGCAGAGATGGGGAGAGAGTTCTGACAGGGACTGAATCAAATAGTTTCCACCCTTTGCCTTCTAGCTGGCTCGCCACAATAAAATACTGCAGCACATGCTGAAGCCTGGGTCTGATCCAGAAGAAGGAGATGATGCTTTGAAGCACTATGCAAATCACACAGCCCAGATTGAGGTAAAGCGTTGTTCACTGAATGCAAAACATGTAGAGTCCACACACTTGGACCTCTGGAAAATGCCTCTGAACCTCCCAGTTTCATGAACATCAAAGTTAGCCATCTCGTTAAGAATCTTCATTGCAGGGAGTGGAGTAGATGAAGCTGGAGATAATTTCTAGTCCTTTATTTAAATGAGGCATCCACTTGAGTTCCACTCTAAGGGACAGTGCATTAAAAGAGGGAGGGGGATGTGACAGCCACCATTCAGTTCTGAACAATGTGAAGAAGGATGTGCAGAGTAGACAAAATTTAGTACCGTATTTTTCTGCGTTAAACCTCATGCCCCCATGTATAAGATGCCCCCTCTTTTCTGGGACTCCAAATTGAGAAAATTTGGGGAGATTGCCCAGAGTTGCTGAGCTTTTTTGGGGAGGATTGCCCACAGTTGCTGAGCTTTTTTTTGGGGGGGGGGGTTGCCAAGAATTGTTCACCCACAGGACCGCCACAGCCAATTGTGTGCACACCAACAAATCCACCAATCATCTGTATACTCGCCGAAAGCGAGCGCCAATCGCCCGCCCAATTGCCGCAGCAGCCAGTAGCCAGCGGCCTTGTCGCACCCACTAATCACCCGCAATTGCAGCAGCCACCAATTGCCCATCCCACCCCTCCACTATCCGTGTAGATAGATAGATAGATAGATAGATAGATAATTCATTACTGTCGGAGACCAGCTTATAAAACACACTTGGGGGTACAGTCACAGAAGAAAAACAAACAATTAAAACAATGTACAGCACTAAATTTAAAAACAATGTACAACAATAAACTACCGCAGGTAGTTGACCCAGAGTCACCCATAGATCTGAGTTTGGGGATTTTCTTAACAAACTAGTTTGAGTTGGGAGGTGGTCTGCGCCTGCAGACCTATACACAGAATCTAGCGACCATGCTAGTCATTATCTGATTCTTGCCTAACAGGAAAAGGTCGAATTTTTGCTTTTCTGGGAGGTCAGCGAGCCTCACCAGTAGGGGATCAATGGTCTTACTACATGCCTCTTCATAAAAGGAACATCTAAAGAACAAGTGCTCTGGGCTTCCTATCTCCCCCAATGAACAGGCGCAAAGTCACTGAGCTCTTTCCAGGACCAGTGAGAGCAGAGCTGAGCTTCTGGCGAGTGTAAAGGCCCTTCTTGCATTTTTATATACAAGAAAGAAGAGATATGCCACCGGTGCTTATACACTATCCATGTATAAGATGACCCCCAATTTTTAGCATAAGTTTTTAATAAAATAACCTTGACTTATACACAGATAAATACTGTATTAGTTCACACAGCACACAATCTAGAAATTACCAGCACAAGGTTTCATCATCATCAACCTTTTATTCGACCGTCAGTCAGAAAAAAATACATTTGTCAATACACACTTAAACATCCAGGAAGATTTTAGAGCTTAGCCAACACTAAAATGGGCTAAACAGATAGCCCCATATCAATACAGTCAATTATAGTCTTGTGACGCTTAAAAGCTAAAAAAATAAATTTGGCCACCAAGGAAGGTATAGCTCTAGTGACATTATTCAACAAGTGTAAAACCTGGTATTCTCCGGGTAGGAAGCTAAATTGACATAGGAGTGGGTCTATAAAATTTTGTCTAAGCTCTGCATAAGAAGGGCAAGTCAAGAGAATGTGTTCGGTGGACTCAACCACACCCATGGCACAATGACAGGTTCTCTGGGCGTATGGTACTCCCCTGTACCTTCCCCACAATATTGCAGAGTCAAGGACATTTAATCTAGCCGCTGTAAGAAGTCTGCGGTATTCCACATAGTGGATTTCTGCAAGGTAGGGGGCTGGTATGGTCCGATAAATCTGGTCCCCTAGGAACATCCCTGGTTTTACCTGGGGTATGTCCTCTTGTCTGGCAATGTCACTCAGTCTCCGGGAAATCACAGCTCTAGCTTGATTGTACGTCATAGACTCAAAGTAAAGGGGAGACAATCTGCAGGATTGAACCTCGTTAATGACCTCCCTTTCCCACGATGATTGGAAATCATCCCTCAATATCAAGGGGGCAATACCCACTGGTTTAAAACAAAGCTTGAGCCATAGCCAGAGCTTCGTCTTCAAGGCCACATATCTTAGAGCTTGCCAGCCGACCTCTAGTCTCATAACCGCACCCGCTACCGAGGGGGGAATCCTAAGGATGGCTCTAAGGAATTGCGTTTGAATAGAATCCAGTTTCAAAAAATCCCTACGGGAGCCTAAAAAGATGCCCACCAAAAGAAGGGGGAGGACTTTCATTTGAAAGAGTCTCAAAGCTATCTTCACTGATTGAGCCTGATTCTTAGCATATAGAGATCTAATCTGGATGGCTGCTTTAGATGCATTAGTTGTCATATAGTCTCTATGGGCCAGAAAAGACCTATTTGACCGTATTACTTGTCCCAGATATTTAAAGCAGTTAACCTGCTCTAGGGGGATCCCGTTCATCGACCATCGATGGAGTCTCGGTCGGGCAGAGAAGACCATGATCTTGGTCTTAGCATAGTTGGGTTGGAGCTCATGCTGATCACAGTATTCATGTAGAGCTTGCAACATTCTCCTCAGTCCAATAGGGGATCTGGCAAGAAGTGCGGCGTCATCCGCATACAGAAGAACATTCAGAGATCGGCCTGCCAATTTGGGGGGGTGGAATGCATCATTGGCCATGAGAGTCATCAGAGAGTTAATGTAAAAACTAAACAATGCTGGGGCCAATAGACAACCCTGTCTTACCCCTCTAGTGGTGGTAACAGGGTTGGAGACTAGGCCTTTATTGTCTAGCCTGATTCTCAGAAAGGTGTTTGTATGGAGGCTGATAATCAGATGAAGGAGACGACGATCGATCTTTGTAGCAGCCAGTTTTGTCCATAGCTACTTTCTAGAGATTCGATCAAGCACAAGGTTTGGTGGTGGCCACTAGCATAGGTGGATTTTGAAAGGATTAAGAGACATTAACGAGTTATTCTCTTTTTTAATTTTTTAATTAGTGATTAGCAGGGCTTTTCTTCAGCTAGAACTCACCTTTCAAGTGGGCGCCATTTCCATTATAAGAGAACAAGTGAGGCATTCATGGCAGCGCCATGGTCCAGGTTGACGGTGCCCAGGGGCAGGGCACGGAGGATGGCCATGGCAACCCAAGCCCTCTCCACTGGCCAAGCCACAGGGGTCTGACAGGAGATGGAGGAGACTAGGCAGTGTGCACAGAGTTTAGCAAAGTGAAGGGAGGGAGAAATAGGCTTGAAGCTGCTCAGCAAGGAGGGCAGACCTGAAGGCTGTGGCACCATGTTCACGAAAAAGGAGGCAGCTGCCAGAGCCTCTCCTCTCCTTGGTGGGTGGCAGCAATGGCGCCCTCCCCCTCCCTCTCAGCTGGCCAAGGGGTGGGGCATGTGCAGGTGGCAGCACCGCCCTAGCCCTGAAAGCCCAGCCTGGGATTGTCTTGTCTTGCCTCCTCATGGCTCTGGTCTTGATAAGGAAACCTGTCATTGGGGTGCCTAGTTGTGCCGCCTTGCACCTCTTCAAAAATATGTGCCTGCAGCCCTCCTGACCCTCCACATGCTACACCCCTGGTTCATGGTGAGTTCTGGCATCTTATTTTCTAGAAAAACAGCACAGTAATTATAAGCCATTATGACTAAATGCAGTCTCTATGTTTAGCACCAGTATACTTCAAAGTATAATTTCTTGGGGGCAGACAATGCTCAATGGCCAGCACCACTGTGCCCCAAGCTTCTGCACCAGTGTTCTCCAAGCTGGTGGCATCCAGATGTTTTGGACTACAACTCTCATCAGCCCCAGCCAGCATGGCCTAATGACTTGGAATTAGTGCCTAGAACATCTGAGGACACCAACTTGGGGATGGCTGGTCTAGACAATCTGGCTGACCTTTGCTGGAAACAAAACAAAGGACCTTAGTCTAATCCAGCAAGGCAAATCTTATGTTCATATGACTATAGCAAACTACTTTTGGACTTGGAACATGGGAATTTCATGCCAGGGATTTTGAAATGGGCACTGCTTTTCTAAGATTTTAGCTCTGAGGATACTGATCCCGGTGTCTTTAAACTCGTTTGCATGGGGGATCCTGCCACAACCAAAGAAATGCATTTTTCTTATAAAACTGCTGTTTTAACTTGTATCAAGAAGCTTGAGCAGTTGAGAAAGCGTTGTGCCCATTGATCAAGATAGTCAAAACTGAATCATTTGCATCAGTATAGAATGAATTTAGCATTTAATGGGACATTTTAATTGTTTGCCTTGTGTATCAGTTTTGGCCCAAACTGAAGCCAGTTTTCAAACCTTAAATTTCAGGTGTTGACAGTAGGACCTGGAATGTCACAATCTTCTTGATTAAGTGTTCAGATGGCAAAACACTGAGACTATTTGCTCAGGTTCTGAATGCTAATTGTGGGGAAAATTTGTCCTGGCAAGTAAACAAATCAGCGCAGAAGGACTTCATCCTGCATAATAATATATGTCCTTCCTGTACTTCAGCTTTCACTGTAGCATTGCATTCCAGCTGATAAGCCTTGGTCCACACTTTAAAGTTTGTGGAGGGACACCATTTCAGTCCTAGTCTCTAGAGCCTCTAGGGCAGAAGTCCTCATAGCTGCTCTGAAGAGGCAAGCAGATGAACCTGGTGCTTTGTTGGACTCACCACAGCTTTTCCACATAGTGCTAAACCATGATTTAATGCTACATACAAATACAGTCAGCATGCTGCTTTTTAGACATTCAGGGCCACACATTAGAGAAAACCTCTGGCTCATCTCTATCCCCTCTCAATATACAGAGGCCCAGTTCACATGTAATACCAAGCCAAATTATGCTTTACCATTCATGATTTATCTGGAATGAGACAAACCATGAGCCCAAGTTCAAACACAATGTTATACCAAAATACTTCTTAGCTCTGGATATTTGCTCATTCTTGGTAAATGAATTCTCTCCATTAATTCTCATCATTGGCTTAGTGTTGCATGCGACCCAGGTCAGTGTAGCACGATGTGTGAGAAGCAGAGACCACCTTTGTATGTGAGTAGGTACCACTCGCAAAACTTTCTCATCCCTTTTTTAATGGGGACACTGATCACATACAGGTAGATTGTTTTTTGTGCATGGAGGGCATGAGGCAAAGCCTCCCTCCCACATCTGGCAGCATGTAAGACCCATGTGTTCACCAGCACTTCCAGCTCATGTTACTTTCTTTAAAAATAAATAATTTTAATCATTGTGTAATGCTTAGCATTTTACTGTTTTCTGCAATTAAAAATAAGTAAAAATAAGCTTTGCTGTGCTTTGGGGATGCATCATTTTCTAAACATTTCTGTCTACCTTTCAAGGGATGCTTAGGATTTTGGAGGGCAAAGACTGAAGTTGAAAATCTCTCAAAGTGAAGCTTGCAGAGCATCTGTTAAAGAACAATCACTTTGCTACCCTTGAAATTAATATTTCCCTCTTTCCTGCTTGTAGACAAACTGTAACTGTGCCAAATTACATTGTCTGGAAGATGGAAAGAATTTAGCTGTATCTATCATCTTATTTGTCCCTTTCTTCAGCCCATAGAAGCAAGAATCAGTTTATATATGATATTCAAACCTTGTATGCATCTGAGTGAGAAACATATATTTGCAGATTGTCCGTCATGATAGGACTATGGAACAAATAGTCTTCCCTGTGCCAAATATCTGTGAATTCCTCACGCATGAATCCAAGTACCGTGTGTTCAATACTACCGAGAGAGATGAACAAGGAAGCAAAGTAAATGACTTTTTCCAACAGACAGAGGATCTGTATAATGAAATGAAGTGGCAAAAGAAAATCAGGAGTAAGTACAATAATTTGTGAGCTTGTTACATGCTATTGGCCTAGTTCACACAAGATGTAAACCAAAGTTTGCCCCACTCTCTGAGATCAAGCAGTGTATGTCAGCATTCTGATCAGAATTTCTGTGTGTCCATGTGATACTGTGTAGAAAAAAAGAGAGACACTCATGTGACATGGCTCCAAAGCATTTTAGATCCAGAAGTCAACAACGACTTGTGCTTGGTCACAAGTGAAATCTGAAAAGCTGATCTGTACTGACTCTAATTGCAGATTCTGTTTCAGAGGTTTCTACCTGAAGACAACAAGCACATCTCTCTCCATAAAGAACAGTGACAATTAGTGTCAATACCTGTCTATGTGGGATAGTTTGTATGGAATATTAATGAATAGCACCCAAATCATGACAGGATTTCTAATTTCCCGTGTGTGTGTGTGTGTGTGTGTCTATCTGAAATTGCTGTGCTCAGTAGTTATGAGAAGACGCTGATTCAATTATCACCTTAGCAATGAACTGAGGCAAGCCAGTAACTTGCATCCATAATTAGAGGATAATAATGCTAACTTACTTTACAAGCATGTTATAAAGAATACTGAGTTAATAATATATGTGAAGCACTTTAGAAAAGCTTTATTATTTTATGCCATCACCAGGAGCATGATAAGAATCATCATCATCAGTTTGAGTTTTTTCTATGTCACTTCTTCATGGTAAAACCATGCTGAAAGCAGCTCACAACAAAAGGAATAAAAAAAAAATTCAAGATAATTCATTAACTATTACAAAACAGAACACATTTTAAACAAATAGTCATACTAATACTAATAGGCAAAACAAACAATATGAGCCAGACAGAGAAGCACAGACCAGGGACTCAGCTACACAGCTGCAAGTAAAACGTTTTAAATGTGTTGTAAAGTGCAATATACAAATTGGACACTAGATGGCAACCGAGCTATGCAAAATTCAATGTGTTTTTCAAAACGTTAAAGCATTTTCACAGCATTTTTTTATATGTGTGTAGATTCAGAAAGGGGTATTAAGACCAGATCCTCCACGGACATTCCTGATTTAGAGAAGCCATCCCAGTTTTTTATTTGATCCCGGAACTTTTCCTTAGGATGTTCCTATTTTCATTGGAGAAATGTTGGAGGGTATGGAGTTATCCCACCTCTGAGCCATCTGAAGGCAATCCTGTATCAAGAATGGCTGGGGCAACCCAGTCAGATGGGTGGGGTATAAATAGTAAAATTATCATTATGGAGTGGAATGTCCCTATTTTCATTGGAGAAATGTTGGAGGGTATATAAGAACAGGCAAAGGGATGTCCATGTGTACGTGCCTCAACCCTTAAATCTATCCCATAACCCTCAACGCTCAAGTTTTTCTCATGATGGAAGCTCTGTCCCAATGTCCAGCAGTGTTTAGAGAATTTTCAGTTGATGATTTTAATTATATGAAGCTCCTAAGGCCTTCTAGTTCTCTAGTTTTGATTCTGAGGACTATTGTTATTTAGCAGGTATGCTGCAAAAAAATGGCCTTGGCGCTCAAGAGTTGTTTCTTTATGCCAAATATTAACCCGATTGTACATGCAGAAGCCTGAGCTGCAGCAGGTGCATTGCTGTTTTACATATTTAAAAACTAAAGCACAAAACAACACATGAGTTAGGAAGAAGAGGGACTGCTGTCTTTGCTGCTACCTTTTGTTTTGGGAAGGACATACTGCTGTCCAGTTGCAGGTATGCTGAAATCCTACCTTTCACCATTGATTTCCATGAGCATATTTCTTTCCCTGGAGGAAGGGAGGTGTACAGTGGCACCTCTGGTTACGAACTTAATTTGTTCTGGAGGTCTGTTCTTAACCTGAAACTGTTCTTAACCTTCGCTAAAGGTACCACTTTAGCTAATGGGGCCTCACGCTGCCGTCGTGCTGCTGCTGCGTGATTTCTGTTCTCATCCTGAGCTAAAGTTCTTAACCCGAGGTACTACTTCTGGGTTAGTGGAGTCTGTAACCTGAAGTGTTTATAACCCAAGGTACCACTGTATTCTGAAAGAACCAGAAGGTGAGCACTGTATGGAAATTAAATCTGTGCCTGCCGTATCCTATTGATTCTTCCTGCCTGTGCATAGGGAATGCTAGAGTTTCTTGTACAGGTTCCCTTCAGTTTCAACACTGTGTCTTATTGGCTACAGCAAATCTCATTAGATTTTACAAGGTATGGAATGTAGTTGCCGTGAAATAAATTTGCATACATATCAGTAGTGGCTGGTGTGGTAGGAGAGAGCCATGGAGCAGGATGCACCAGCAGAGCCCATCCAACACGACTGCCTTACCAACCTTGACCTTGTCCCCACCCTTCCTCTCTCCCACCTTATCTAGGTGAAGCTGCAACATTGTCAGAGTCAAGGGGGGCTCCAGCCCACCGCACGGCCGCTACTGATGAATCATCTAGTATTGATTTATCTATGTACATAGTGCTTAATTGCCAAAGTAGCATTGAAGCAGGTTACAAGTATAAATCTACAATTTAGCCTCAGTTGTTTCCCTCATGGTAATGAGCTTGAAGCCTAGGCTAGGCCCTCCTGGATACCTTCCCCCATTTCTTGGTCTCTGAGTGACTTGGCCTTCATGGTTCATACTTACCCCTCTCTTCCATAATGTGTAGTTTTACTCACATGTGATGTCACAGGTAAATAAAACAACAAATCTAGGTGGGAAGCCAGCACGACACAGCAGCTGCCTCTGCTGCCTCTTGTCTAATGACCTTGACTGGCTGCCCAGGGCCTCTTTTAACTGTGAGAACAGAGCCTAAATTTGTTTCATTTCAAACCCCCTGGTGCCCATAGATGTTTTAGTTGTTTACTGCTTCATTGCAGGAGATTTTACATCACGTCACTTCTAGAAACTTATTTTTTGATGATCATAATTCTGCTGCCTCCTTGTCAGAATGTTGCTCTTCCCTCCCCAGATAATCCAGCTCTATTCTGGTTCTCCCGGCACATTTCCCTCTGGGGAAGTATATCTTTCAATCTGGCCGTTTTCATCAACCTAGCGGTAGCTCTTTTCTACCCATTTGGAGATGATGGCGATGAAGGTAAGCAATTTCATTTCTAAATTTTCAAAACCCAGCATAAACCTGGAGCCAGTGTTACCCTCATTTCTTATATATATATTTCAAGTTTTGCTTATTCCCATCCCTCTTCTTCAGCTAAGGAGATGGCAAAACAAACTCAATGCATATGTGTCAGGAGGCAAAAAATCTAGGATAAGAAACAAAACTCTTTACAGACATGGGATGGGAATGCCTAACTTAATGTTAAACTGTGTTGCTTTTCAAATCAAATCCTTGATCCCATTGCTCAGCAGAAGAACACAGGACCCTTGGGTCCAACTTGACAATGTCCCTTTGACACCTTCAATGAGAGGCTGCCTCTTCTTACCTTTGTCCTTGAAGAGGTAAGGAAAATAGGCAAACCATTTACTAGATCAGTACTGATGGTGTGGAGAACATGGAGCAAAACAGTGGCCCTTCATCAGTGGTCCCATTCCTGGATCATCCAGCTTTTAGATACACAAATAAATATCAGCTGTTCAAGGATTGGGAAGACGTAGGCATTTACACAATCCGTGACCTGCTTCCTGGAGGGAAAGCAATTTCCCAAGAGGAACTGCAAGGCAAATTAAAAGGCACTCATACTACCTGGTTTCAAGAATAATTTTTTATTAACCGACCAATCACATCAAATCAAACCAAATTACATAAATTCCAAATTACACAGCCGAATTTTAAATTTTTGTTGGGGATACCCATATTTCAAGTTCTGAAGGGATCCAATCAACTTCTTGCTTCTTACTGCTGTTTTAATGTCCACAGATCTAACCTTATGATGTTCACAGTACTATCCAGTCCTTTCTTATTATTTTTCCACATCTCTTGTTGTTATTTTCATATATTTTTCCTTTCTCTTTGTGACCTCTGATAGTCTCCGCAAGCTGGTTAGAACAGTTTGCAATCCTGCGTGGATATATATATATTTTTATCCAGTAGCCATATCCAGACATTTTCCATATAACATCACTTCCATACATCAAAACAGTCTTAGCGTCATTAATCTTCACCAATCTGCCTCCTTTCTCAAAACCTCTGAGGAGATTCACTAGGAATGCAGTCTGAAAACAAGTCCGTTCTTCCTCCCGGCTATAAATCCTTTGGCAAGATGGCGACTCCAAATTAATTGCTGCGCCATTCCCAAAAGCTCTTATTGCTTCTCGGTCTCCATAAAGCATACTTTTGGTTAAAGTTTATCTCCACACAGACCTTAATCATCCTGCTTGGATCAGTTCAACCGACGATTCTAATGAGGAGGGGGTCTTGTAAATCACAGAGAAGGAAAGTAAAAAAGGTTCCCCCCCATTCAGCCCCGTTGTCAACATACCCCGCCTTTGGTGTATCTTCATCGTAAAATATTCCTGTTTCTCCAGCCCGTCGTCTTCTTTCGCAGAGGTCACTTAAATTAGCAGACTTCACTCCCCTTCTTCACTTGAAATATGTGCATTTGCTTCTTTTGTAATTAATTATTCCAAATTGCTGCAACTAGTGCGCGATCAGAGACAGCGTCCAGGAGAGCCGAGGTCCACACGGGGGCATTCTGCCTAGGGCCCTCACCCCCTTCTTTCTAATTAGGGGGTGATTTATGGGCACAGCAGGCAAGGGCAGTGTTCCCCATTTCCTTGGGGCAACAAGGGAGGCTGCCTACTCCCATAACAGCCTCTTAATTACCCCGTGTGGGTCGGAGAGATGGTATTGTCGGCCATCTTCCAATGCGCCCCCTAGTGGCCCCCCATACTACCTGGTTCCAAGTAGCTCAGGCTCATTCTTTTGCACTTCGTTTGGAGTGCAGGGCAGAGGGCCTACAGACACTTCCTTTGTTTGAATCCTTATGCAGCAGGCCAGCATATGCCCTGAAAGGTGCCGCTTCCCAAATATACAGCAATCTGTATATCAGGAAGTACAGGTGGGGGTGCTAGAAGCCTTCAGTTGTATAGGAATTAGATTTAGGCCACCCAACTGAAAGGTAATGGGTATCTGGACCACTCCCCGTTCAAAACCATCTCCGCTCGCTAACAAGAGGCCTCCCTCAAGGGAGGCAAAATGTAATCCCTCCCCTTCCCCTTTATATTGGAAGGGCTGTGGAAAGCTTGGTTCATTTATTCATGTTTGGTGGGAATGCCCTTATGTTAAAAACTTTTGGAAGAGAGTATTCCATTATATCCGCAATTACAGGGCAACCCCTTTCTCCAAATCCTGCCTTAGCCCTACTATCTTTGGAAATAGATTTAGGCTCCACCCTGTGCCACAGTGAACTAGTAGGCTTCTTACTGACCGCAGCACAATTAGTGATAGCTCAGCAATGGAAGAACCAGGCTGAAATACCCCTGAACGTAGGGGGAAATAATATCTGGGATACAGCAGTGTCTGAGAGTCTCACCCAACCAGGCTTCCTCTGGCCCTCCAGATGTTTTTGGCCTACAACTCCCATGATCCCTAGCTAGCAGGACCAATGGTCAGGGATGATGGGAATTGTAGTCTCAAAACATCTGGAGTGCCGAGGTTGAGGAAGCCTGCACTAGACACAGGAGGGCAATTGAAGGCATAAAGTATAGAGAAACATGGACCCATTTCTTTAGCTATGTTAATGACCAAAATCAAGACCTTCTTATGCAGTACCAATTGCTCAATATTCTCAGTGGAGAGGTTACATGAAGTAATATGTTTGAATGTTGAATGTGTAAGTGTAGGTCTAGAGACAATGGATAAGGTACACGATTAGCTATACTGCTGGGTAAGTGTTTAATGGTTATTGTATTTGTTTAAAAACCAATAAAAATTGTTTTTAAAAATGTCTGCAAGTGTTTAAAAGTGAGAGATCGTAATTTGTGATGTTTGGGGCAGCAGATATGGCAAGGGTGCTAATAATTGCTAAGTGAGAGAAAGTTCTGCGCCAACATGCTCATTAAGATGCTCACATCCCCCGAGGCATATGATGTGTTCTGATTGCCTTCTTCAGCTCCTTGCAGCTGAATAACTCCCATCATGTGCTCTTGGAAGTACATTAATTCCAGTATTCTTGGAATTAATAGGTTAAGCTCAGCACCTAAAATGTGTGTGCATGTCCTGAGAGTCAGCGGGGAGCAAAGGGAAATACCTCTTCTGGTTTAGGACTAGTTTTCTTGGGGGAGGGGAAGAACATGTCTCATGTTTTAATCACTGCTAACCGTACCCATGTCAATTGTTCACATACTTTTAATTATACTGAGTAGGGCTGGAAAGGTTAGATGGAGTACAAAACAGGGAGTTGCATCATCACTGAAGTGGCAGCTTTATTTATTAAGAGTTAAGATTACCCAGACAACCATGCAGATGAATCTCAATGCCTGCATGAATAGAGGGTCTCACCTGCCCCCTCCCAAAAAAAAGAATTTTAAAAACATGCATGTAAGAGCCAGATTAGATATACATGCCAAGTGGTAAAGTGGTAATAATGCTTTTTTCTAGAAAGTTCTATTTCAGCTGGAAGATTGGGAGGGGGTGTTGCCTGTTTGAATGCTCTTTGCATATAACTACGTAATCTCTCTCTCTCTCTCTCTCTCTCTCTCTCTCTCTCTCTCTCTCTCTCATACACACACACACACACACGTAGCCTCTTCTCTGCTGTACTATATTTCTGTGTGCAGGGATTTATTTTATATTAAAGGTAAAGGACCCCTGACAGTTAAGTCCAGTCACGGACAACTCTGGGGTTGCGGTGCTCATCTCACTTTACTGGCCGAGGGAGCTGCAGACAGTTTTTCTGGATCATGTGGCCAGCATGACTAAGTCGCTTCTGGCGAAACCAGAGCAGTGCACGGAAACGCCGTTTACCTTCCCGCCAGAGTGGTACCTATTTATCTACTTGCACTTTGACGTGCTTTCGGACTGCTAGGTGGGCAGGAGCGTGGACCGAGCAACGGGCGCTCACCCTGTTTCAGGGATTCAAACTGCTGACCTTCCAATCAGCAAGCCCTAGGCTCAAACTGCTGACCTTCCAATCGGCAAGCCCTAGGCTCAGAAGAAAGCCGCACTGAGTTGAGTGGGCCTTAAGGGAGTAAGGTTAAGGGTGGGGCTATAGTGTTTTTTCTAGGCAACCAGGACTCCTCCAGATAGCAATATCTTTTTTGCACCAAGTCAGTGAGGACCACTAGCTTTTTAATTCCCCCCTCCCCATATATACAGAACTCCCTGTGTACCTTTTGGACTGTATCTGTAGCTTTCCCACTCTGTGTCAAATAACTGGGGTCACATAAGTGTTATTTACTTTTTATAATACATGGAAGATGGATCTCCCTCATGAGGTTCTGGACTCTCCTTCCTTGGAGGTTTCTAAGCAGAGCTTGGGTGGCCATCTGTCAGGGATGCTTTAGCTGAGTTTCCTACGCTGGAGTGGTTTGCACTCGAAAGATAACCCTTGGGGTCCCTTCCAGCTCTATGATTCTGTGTTTTCCTGCTTCAACAATATTTCATTATGTTCCTATCATTTTATGTAACTGTATTTTGTATAAATTAATATATATATAAATAAAACATGTTCTATTTACAAACAAAACATTTAAATAGCTACCTTTCTACCTCTAGGATGGGGAGGCATGGGTGTAGCCATAATTTTTTTGGGGGGGCAAGAACCTAAGATTTGTATTAATTTGTATTGATTTTTACATATTTGGGGGGGACAGCTGCCCTCACCCCCCTTTAGCTATGCCCAAGGAAACTAGGTCGGAAGGGGGCCATGATTGGGAAAAGGTTGAGAAACACTGGTGTAAAGAGCCTAGCTCCTGGATTCTGACTGTGTTCCAGAAACAACCACACCTACAGGATAGGTACCCACCTGCAGTTGGGAATGACCCAGCCTGTTTAGTGCTTTTGCCACAGCTTGATCTGCTGAAATCATTTCACTGCAGGAAAAAAATGTCTGCAGATCAAGGCACTACTAAAAGCACAAGAAAAGGGCTCCCAGCCTTGTTGCTATCTTGCTCATTTTATCTTCTACAACATTATGACTGAAAAAGTATAAATATGTAAATACAATTTTTCCTATACATACTGAGTTGGACAGGACACTGGTATTGTATCAGTAATACAGTTTTTACGTTATAAAGTTATAATGACTTTTTCTTTCTTTCTTTTTCTTTCTAGGCACACTTTCTCCGTTATTTTCAGTTCTTCTCTGGATAGCAGTAGGCATATGTACATTGCTGCTTTTCTTCTTCCCTAAACCTGTTGGTATTCGCCCATTTCTGGTGTCTGTAATGCTCAGGTCCATATACACTATTGGCCTTGGGCCTACATTGATCCTTCTTGGTGCTGCTAACGTAAGTACTTCAACAACAACAACAATTTATTATTTACACCCCGCCCATCTGGCTGGGTTTCCCCAGCCACTCTGGGCAACTCCCCACAGAATATTAAAAATATGATAAAACATCAAACATTAAAAACTTCCCTAAACAGGGTTGCCTTCAAATGTCTTCTAAAAGTCAGATAGTTGTTTATTTTCTTGACATCTGATGGGAGAGTGTTCCACAGGGCGGGTGCCACTATTGAGAAGGCCCTCTGCCTGGTTCTCTGTAACTTCACTTTTCGCAGTGAGGGAAGCGCCAGAAGGCCCTCGGTGCTGGACCTCAGTGTCCAGGCCGAACAATGGGGTGGAGATGCTCCTTCAGGTATCCTGGGCCGAGGCCGTTTAGGGCTTTAAAGGTCAGCACCAACACTTTGAATTCTGCTCAGAAATGTACTGGGAGCCAATGTTGGTCTTTCAGGACCGGTATTATATGGTCTTGGCGGCCACTCCCAGTCACCAGTCTAGCTGCCGCATTATGGATTAGTTGTAGTTTCCGGGTCACCTTCAAAGGTAGTAGTCCAAGCAGGAGATAACTAGAGCATGCACCACTCTGGCAAGACAGTCTGTAGGCAGATCGGGTCTCAGTCTGCATACCAGATGAAGCTGGTAAACAGCTGCTCTGGACACAGAATTGACCTGCGCCTCCATGGACAACTGCAAGTCCAAAAGGACTCCCAGGCTGTGCACCTGGTCCTTCAGGGGCACAGTTGCCCCATTCAGGACTAGGGAGTCCTCCATACCTGCCCTCCTCCTGTCCCCCCAAAACAGTACTTCTGCCTTGTCAGGATTCAACATCAATCTGTTAGCCGCCATCCAACCTCCAACCGCCTCCAGGCACTCACAGAGGACCTTCACCGCCTTCACTGGTTCTGATTTGAAAGAGAGGTAGAGCTGGGTATCATCCACATGAACACTAATGAACATCCAGCCCAAACCCCCTGATGATCTCACCCAGCGGCTGCATGTAGATAACAAGAAGCATCAGAGAGCATCAGAGAGAGGATGGAACCCTGAGGCACCCCACAAGTGAGAGGCCACGGGTCCAAACACTCATCCCCCAATACCACTTTCTGGACACGGCTCAGGAGGAAGTAGCAGAACCACTGTATAAAAGTGCCCCAGCCCCTCTAGACAATCCAGAAAGATGTCGTGGTCAATGGTGTCAAAGGCCGCTGAGAACTCCAGCAGAACTAGGAAACAGCTTTCACCTTTGTCCCTGGCCCGTCAGAGTTCATTGACCAGTGCAACCAAGCCAGTGTCAGTCCCATGATGAAGCCTGAATCCTGATTTGAAGGCATCCAAATGGCCCGCATCCTCCAGACGTGCCTGTAGTTGTTCAGCAACCACCTGCTTAATCACCTTGCCCAAGAAGATTTGAGACTGGGCAATAGCCATATTGGCTGGGTCCAAAGATGTTTTTTTAAGAAGCGGTTTAATAACTGCCTCTTTCAGCGTGGCTGGGAAGGCTCGCTCACAGAGGGAAGCATTCACCACCCTCAGAGCCCATCGCCCAGCCCTTCCTGGCTCGCTTTTATCAGCCAGGATGGGCAAGGATCAAGGAGACAGGTGGTCGGTTTCACTTGTCCAAGCAACCTGTCCACATCCTCGGAGGTAACAGGTTGGAACTGACCCCATGCAACTTGAATGGACAGGACTTTAGCACTTTCCTTCCCGGGCCCTGCTCCTATGGTAGAGTCTACCTCTTTCCAAATATGAGCAACTTTATCTGCAAAAAACTGCAAAATCATTGCAGGAGATCTTGGGGTCCATACCATGTCTATGACACAGGTGGTTCTGTTACATTGAGAACCACCTGAAGGAGTCTCCTGCTGCTGTTTTCTGCAGATGCAAAAGAGGCAGTGAAGAAGGTCCTCTTCGCTGTCATTATCGCCACTTGGTAGGCTTGACATTGAGCTCTAACCCGTGTCTGGTCAGATTCAGAATAAGTTTTCCAATAATCACTTTATCTATAAAGTTGGCTGTTTGTCTCTTTTCCATTCATCTTGGGCCATTAAAAAACTAAGGTAGTAGGGTATACAAATAATCTGTTCAATTTCAAGCCTCAACTCAAAGAAAAGGGAAGGGCGAACACATTTGGGCTGCAAGCACATTCCTAGGCCTACTTTGTCCATTTCAGTATGGAGTTTAAAACCCTGAGACTTCCGGGTCGGCGCCATCGCCGAATGGCGGGCTCCCTCCGAGCTCCGGAGGGAGCCGGCTTGGCAGGGGCTGGGTCCTACCGCACCGGCGATGCGGGGACCCTTAAAAACCACGGCCAGATTGAGGCCGTGGACATGGAGACTCGGCTGGCACCGTTAGCGCTCTCCCGACTCGTGAAGGAGCCTTTTTATTTTTTTTTTATAATAATTTTTATTAAGGTTTTCCAAATTAAAACAAATCAAAACAAATTAAATCCAATCTATAAACTTTTTGCCAATAACTAGGACTTCCCCTCCCTACCCCCTCTTATGTTCCAAATCTTCCAAATAAGCAATTAAATTCAACAAGTTCTTATCCCCAAGTTACACTCTTCATCAATAACCCAATTTATCCAAATTCTCATCCCCTAAGATCGATCTATACCCTTCCACGAGCTTCCCCCTTTCAAACATAGTACAGATGGAAATAAGATAAATATGAATAATAATTTTACAGCCTTTGGATTCCAATATTCCCTCCCCTCTTTCCCCTTTGCGTTTCACCTATCCCTCCACTTCTAATATCTTCCTGGAGTTCCCACATTACACTATGTCCCTCCGGTTCTTTGCCAGTCTTTAATTACGGATGTCCAATCGTAGAAGGAGTCTATCAAATAAGGGCCCATTTCTTCTATCCAGGTTTTTATATCCAGGAGTAAAAAACTCCAATTTTGTATCCATAAGCTTGTCAAACCTGAATATCCCAAATGTTCCCCCAGTTCTGTCCAGTTCTTGTTATTTCCTTGTTCTTATCAATCATTCTCCTCCTTTTTATTTCTCTGTTCTCCCACAGAAATGTTCTTTTTCCAAAAGTTTCTAGTGTCTCTGCAGAGGTTTGTTATTCATGGAGCAAAGCATTGCATCATGTTCCTTTCATTTTCCAACAAATAGTTCCATTGTTTCCTGTAGTGTGTAGACCTCTGTAGACAAAATAATGTTCCATTCCTGCAGTTTCCCAGGAGATTAAAAGTTCCATTCAACTGTTCAGATTTCCTGTGAAAAACACATGCAATATCCTCGGCTCCTCTAGGTGGATTGCAGTAACAAAGTTCCCTTCCAGAATCACATCCACCAGACCAAGTAGCTTGTTGACCGATATTTAAAACAGTTTGTATTCAATTTGTAACAAATATAACCGGCAAAGTCCTCATAACAAAGTCTCTATTTTAATCTTCCTTTTTGACAGCTCTTTGACAGCTGTCAAAACCTCCATCACTTTTCTCCAGGCAGTTTCACGAATCGCTCCAGGGATTCCGGGGGGGTTGCTTTTTTTTTTAAAAAACAATTCCACTTTTCTCCTCCAGCTCAATCTTATAATTTTCCCTCGCGAAGTTGCTGATTCGGCAAAATAAGGTTACACTCGATCTTAGTTGTCCAGTCCTTTGTTTTGGCTCTTCTACAATTTAGGGGTGGGCTGACTTCCTTTTTTCCACCTCCCCCATTCGCTCCGAATTTTAAAAATTTATCCCCTTTTTTTTAGTCCATATTCCAATTACTCACGGGTTCTTCTTTAGAGCCGAATTTTCAATAGAAGAAGTCAGCGCTCTCCGCCGGATGGCATGCGGCTGCGCTCGGCAGGGATAGCAGAGAACTCAAAGCACCACGCTTACCCCGGCACCCGATCCGCAGCCTTTAAAAAGGCTCCTTCACGAGTCGGGAGAGCGCTAACGGTGCCAGCCGAGTCTCCATGTCCACGGCCTCAATCTGGCTGTGGTTTTTAAGGGTCCCCGCATCGCCGGTGCGGTAGGACCCAGCCCCTGCCAAGCCGGCTCCCTCCGGAGCTCAGAGGGAGCCCGCCATTCGGCGATGGCGCCGACCCGGAAGTCCCGTGAAGGAGCCTTTTTAAAGGCTGCGGATCGGGTGCCGGGGAGAAGCGTGGTGCTTTGAGTTCTCTGCTATCCCTGTCGAGCGCAGCCGCATGCCATCTGGCGGAGAGCGCTGACTTCTTCTATTGAAAATTCGGCTCTAAAGAAGAACCCGTGAGTAATTGGAATATGGACTAAAAAAAAGGGGATAAATTTTTAAAATTCGGAGCGAACGGGGGAGGTGGAAAAAAGGAAGTCAGCCCACCCCTAAATTGTAGAAGAGCCAAAACAAAGGACTGGACAACTAAGATCGAGTGTAACCTTATCTTGCCGAATCAGCAACTTCGCGAGGGAAAATTATAAGATTGAGCTGGAGGAGAAAAGTGGAATTGTTTTAAAAAAAGCAACCCCCCCGGAATCCCTGGAGCGATTCGTGAAACTGCCTGGAGAAAAGTGATGGAGGTTTTGACAGCTGTCAAAGAGCTGTCAAAAAGGAAGATTAAAATAGAGACTTTGTTATGAGGACTTTGCCGGTTATATTTGTTACAAATTGAATACAAACTGTTTTAAATATCGGTCAACAAGCTACTTGGTCTGGTGGATGTGATTCTGGAAGGGAACTTTGTTACTGCAATCCACATAGAGGAGCCGAGGGACATTGCATGTGTTTTTCACAGGAAATGTGAACAGCTGAATGGAACTTTCAATCTCCTGGGAAACTGCAGGAATGGAACATTATTTTGTCTACAGAGGTCTACACACTACAGGAAACAATGGAACTATTTGTTGGAAAATGAAAGGAATACGATGCAATGCTTTGCTCTATGAATAACAAACCTCTGCAGAGATACTAGAAACTTTTGGAAAAAGAACATTTCTGTGGGAGAACAGAGAAATAAAAAGGAGGAGAATGATTGATAAGAACAAGGAAACAACAAGAACTGGACAGAAACTGGGGGAACATTTGGGATATTCAGGTTTGACAAGCTTATGGATACAAAATTGGAGTTTTTACTCCTGAATATAAAAACCTGGATAGAAGAAATGGGCCCTTATTTGATAGACTCCTTCTACGATTGGACATCCGTAATTAAAGACTGGCAAAGAACCGGAGGGACATAGTGTAATGTGGGAACTCCAGGAAGATATTAGAAGTGGAGGGATAGGTGAAACGCAAAGGGGAAAGAGGGGAGGGAAAATTGGAATCCAAAGGCTGTAAAATTATTATTCATATTTATCTTATTTTCATCTGTACTATGTTTGAAAGGGGGAAACTCGTGGAAGGGTATAGATCGATCTTAGGGGATGAGAATTTGGATAAATTGGGTTATTGATGAAGAGTGTAATTTGGGGATAAGAATTTGTTGAATTTAATTGCTTATTTGGAAGATTTGGAACACAAGAGGGGGTAGGGAGGGGAAGTCCTAGTTATTGGCAATAGATTGGATTTAATTTGTTTTGATTTGTTTTAATTTGGAAAACCTTAATAAAAATTATTATATAAAAAAAAATAAAACCCTGAAATTAAACTGTGATATGCTTTTCTTTCCATTGGCTCATTTGAGATCTGTAGAACCACCAAACTGGGCATGGGGATCCTTTGCTGAAACAGAAACAGCTCTAACTGCCAGTGTAGAAGCTTCCATGATGCAATGCTTCTCCTGGTCAAAAGCTGCTTGACTGGTGGGGTGGAGCCCCTTCACTAATGTCCCAGTGGCTGTATCACTGCTGCTTACTGGGAAGCAAAGGAGCCAGGGAGGTCAGCGTAGTGCAGGCACACTTGTGGAGTCAATCCATGCCAACTTCACCACTTCACCTGTCCTGGTAAACAGCAGCAACATAACTACCAGGAAGCTAGCATTACAGTTTCACCCCACCAGGTCAAGGTTTTTTTGTGGGCAGTTGGAGATAATATGTGGTGTTGGGGGGGAAATGTGAACGGTTGATAATGTGGAGTTGGAAAAACTTGGGAGGACAAATGGTCACGCTAAGCGTATGTGATTATTAAGCACTTAAATGCAGGGACAGCATGTACACAAATTATAGAAAAGTGGAATGCATTCAGTTTCCATACTTAAACCAAACTTCAATTTGGCCAGAACCTCCAGTTCTTCATCTCCATCTCTGAGAAGTAATGCTTTGTCACCTCCTTGTAAATACCCTTAAAATACTTCTCTTTTTGTACCTGTTAGTTAATAAACTAAGGCAGATTAATAAATGAATCATCAGTAGATAAGAACTATTGACTCTTATAGCCTTAAAAAAAACAACACACAAATTAGTGTGGGGTGTCTGATAGGGAATTTGTGCAGTTGGAAAATCCGCTTAATAAAACCTCTGCGCTATGCATGCTCCACCAGTGTGCGCAGTGGTAACCATGTAAAACGAAGATTGACTATATATAAAGAGGGGGGATAATATGGTAATAATATGGTTAATATTGTATTCTAAATGTTTCCTGGTGTGATATTCTAAAGAGATATGGTTCAGATTATTGAAGCATAGCAATTTTTGTCCACTCCCCCAGCTTTGTAACAAGATTGTATTTTTGGTGAGCTTTGTTGGGAATCGAGGCACATTTACTCGTGGATACAGAGCAGTCATCATGGATATGGCCTTCCTCTACCACGTTGCCTATGTCCTTGTCTGCATGCTGGGACTCTGTGTGCATGAATTCTTTTACAGCTTCCTGGTGAGTATATCTCTGGAGTGTGGCTGTTTTGCCAAAATGAAAAATACAACTCATTTGAGTCATGTTAGATCTCAATTCTCACATCATGTAGCTCAGCAGGGAATGGCAGCCAATCCTGGTGTTCTGACACTATTTGTATGACGCTTGTCATACAAATGCTTGTCCACATATGTTGGTCATTAGTCACACCCATATTGCATTTTTAGATGTACAATTCAATCATCTTAGGATGATTAACACCATGAAGGATGTGTTTCTTATTGGTTTGTGTGGGTTAAAAATATGTACATATTTTAATACCATTGATTAATAGCAATAGTAGAAGAAGAAGAAGAAGAAGAGGAGGAGGAGTTTGGATTTGATATCCCGCCTTTCACTCCCTTTAAGGAGTCTCAAAGCGGCTAACATTCTCCTTTCCCTTCCTCCCCCACAACAAACACTCTGTGAGGTGAGTGGGGCTGAGAGACTTCACAGAAGTGTGACTGGCCCAAGGTCACCCAGCAGCTGCAGGTGGAGGAGCGGAGACGCGAACCCGGTTCCCCAGGATTACGAGACTACCGCTCTTAACCACTACACCACACTGGCTAGTAGTGATGCAAATTTAAAGAACATCATTCTTTAAACTGACGTTCCCTCTTCCTTCTTTAAACAAGAACTTAAAACCATGTTCTACTTATTTGTATTATTCACCTCTGTTTGCAGAATGTACTTTTTGTGGAATACAACACATGCATTGAAGGCATCTCTGCAGATGCTTGGAAATGAAGTCATAATATTAGATCATATCACTTTTATCATTAAGGAAGGTGAGGCTGCCATCTCAGGCAGCAGATCTAGAGCATTGTTCATGGTGACAGAGGAGGATATGGACAGATCTGATGTATGAGCATCAGTTCCATGCTCATGAAACAGGGAGCCTTTAGCTGCATGATAACAGATTTGCCTACTAGGCAAGTAGGCAAAGTGCCATTGAAATGAAAGGGTACTGAGCCCATGTGTAGTAATATGTATTTGAATTGGATTTGGGCAGAGTACCTCACAAAGTATTTGTGAGGATAAAATGGAGGGGGGTAAGTGTGTGTGTCACTTTGAGTTCCTTGGATAATAGAATCATAGAACAGGGACTCTGAGGATCATATATTCAAACCCCCTGCAATGCAGGAATATGCAGCTGTCTCATATGGGGATTGAACCTGCAACGTTGGCGTTATTAGCCAACTGAGCTATCCAGTGCACAGATGGGATATAAATTTAATAATAAATAAACATACAACATTAGTGAATGCCATTTGGGTTTTCTACCTGAGTAGCCAAAATGTTTTGAGCCAGCCTTATGTCTTTATCCCTTAGTGTAGAGGTTTTCAACCTTTTGGAGTCCATGGCTCACTTGACCAACCACATTCTTTCTGCAGCTCACCTGTGGAATACAGGGAAATCCCTACTTGCTTGGGAGTTCCATCCCAGGCTACCACGCCCATCACCAGGAGTCCTCCCCTTCCTTCCTTGGCTTTTTAATTTTGTTGTCCCCGAGAGGGGGCAATGACAATAAAGACGCAGTGGTGCCTCGCAAGACGAAATTAATTCGTTCCGCAAGTGTTTTCTTCTTGTGAGTTTTTCGTCTTGCGAAGCACGGTTTCCCATAGGAATGCATTGAAAATCAATCAATGCGTTCCTATGGAAACCGCCTTCAGACCAGATCCGGGGACAGTCTGTCCCCCGACCTCTTCTGAAGGCTGGGGGGGGACAAGGGCTTTTCTTCCCACCCCCAGCATTTTAAAAAACCCCGGGACAGCGGAGGACTTCTCCGCTGTCCGGGGCGATCTTAAAATGCTGGCGGGCGGCAGCGAAGCCTTCGCTGCCGCCCGCCAGCATTTTAAAACACCCCGGGACCTCTTCTGAAGGCCGGCGGGGGGCGAAAGTCTTTGCTCCCCCCTGCCTGCCTTCCCGGGAGAGTGGAGAAACGCAGCGTGTTTCTCTGCTATCCCGGACGGCTTTTGAAGGCAGGCGGGGGGGAGCAAAGACTTTCGCCCCCCCCCCGCCGGCCTTCAGAAGAGGTCCAGGACCTCTTCTGAAGGCTGGTGGGGGGGCAAAAGTCTTTGTCCCCCCTGCCTGCCTTCCCGGGGGCTTTTAAATCGCTCCGGGACAGCGGAGAAGTCCTCCGCTGTCCCGGGGTTTTTTAAAATGCTGGCGGGAAGGCAGGCAGGGGCGACCTCTTTTGAAGGCCGGTGGGGGGCAAAAGTCTTTGCTCCCCCCGGCTGCCTTCAAAAGCCGTCCGGGATAGCGGAGAAACAGCACTTCCCTGCTATCCCGGACTGCTTTTAAAATGCTGGCGGTGGGGAGCAAAGCCTTTCGGCCCCCGCTGGCCTTCCTGGACCTCTTCTGAAGGCCGGAGGGGGGGGGAAGGCTTTGCTCCCCACCGCCAGCATTTAAAAGAGGTCCCCGGAGATTTCCCTATGGGCTTTCTTCTTGCAAAGCAATCCCATAGGGAAATTCGTCTTGCGAAGCAACTCGCAAACGGAAAACCCTTTCGTCTAGCGGGTTTTTCGTCTTGCGAGGCATTCGTCTTGCGGGGCACCACTGTATTATTATTATTATTATTTGAAGGTTGCTGAGGAGCTCCATTTTGCTGTGTTATAACCCTCATAGGGTCTGAACACATTTGTTCCTGCTCACAGTTGACCCAGCCCATACATCCCTGATGCATCCATCAGTGCTGTAGCAAAATTGGCACCTTTTTAAAGCTTTTGCCATGGTCTAGTTTGCTGCATAAGAGTAGGTAGTTACATGAGGCAGTCAATGAGGCTGGTGGAGCTGCAGCATTTTTAAGCTGCTGCTTCTGTTACCATGCAGCTAAAGGCTTCCTGTTTCACTTTGACTATCTTCATTTTAAGTATTGATGATTCACCCATAATACTGGATTTGTTAATAATCATAGTTATTGCATTACTAGTTATTACATGATTAAAGCACCTGTACTTGGGTGGAGTTCTTTTAAAATATTTTTTCTGAGGTGTTCATATGGTGTGTCTATCCAGTCCCATTTTTTTCTTCCACTTTTTAAACTCTTTGTGATGGATTGCAATGATATTCTCCATACTGTTTTGTTGTCCCATTATAACAGAGAGCCATACAGAAGGTGGTTACTTGCTGGTTTAAGTATTTCTGTCCAACTGCTTCCAATATTCAAGAGAGCTAAGAACAAGCAGTCATCCGCATAAAACAACAACAACAACAAAAAACTATACAAAATAATCCTACAGGTGTTAAGATTGCTTTAATATCATTAACATAAAACAATTTGTATGCCATGGAAAAATCTTGATGCTTTAGGATTAGTTATGTGAATTGACAGAAAGTGGTGTCTTGGGCCAGCTCTGGACAATGCCCACTGAAATCATTGTGCTGCTTATTCCTCTAATGCAGTGGTTTTTAAGTTCATGCAAAGCACTGAGCTATCTGTTAGTCCCCTGCATTACTCAGTCAGAAATGAGAGTGCATCCTACAACACACTCAGCAGACACGTGACTGCACATAGGCAGGGAGGATAGATCTTGGTGGGCAACCTGCCTTTCACAGAAGCTTGTCCTGCATTACTGATTTTCTCATTGAGAAATCTGTAAATTTTTAATTGATCCTGGGATCCCCCAGATCAGAGTTTGAAAATCCCTGCACTATTGCATTACTTGAGTTCAGGTGGCAATCACTTTAAGGAGCTCTGCTGATCACTTTTCTGTTTTATGTTGTCCCCCCCCCCCCCCAGTTATTTGACTTGGTGTACAGAGAGGAGACTTTACTGAATGTAATTAAAAGTGTTACGCGGAACGGACGCTCCATTATTTTGACTGCAGTATTAGCGCTCATCCTTGTGTATCTCTTCTCCATTGTTGGGTTCTTGTTCTTGAAAGATGACTTCATCATGGAGGTGGAAAGAACACCTATCACAGGTATTGCTCCTACTAGCAAAACTTGTTTCCACTGTAGTGTATTATTAATTCCAGATAGGATCAATCTCCATTCCAGTGACAACAGAATGTTATATAGATAATGGAGTCTTATTTGGGTAGTATCATTTTGTGATCTTTGCTCCTTCAAATCCTTTCTTTTCAGCACAGAGTCATCATTTGTGATGCATAAGGCAAAATAGGTGTTTGATCAAATAAAGCTGATATATACGTCGTTTACTCACTTTAGAAATGTTAAATTAGTGTTTTACTCAACTCCATACATATTTATAAATGAGAATCAAACTATGTTTTCATCCTTGAAACTCTTTAAATATTCTGGATTTAAAAAGATGATGCCTCAGCTCAGTGTCCTCCTTGTCGTTCTTTGTGAATACTTTAATGATTTTTAAAAATTGATGTTATTTTGATATCTGACAGTTGTTTCTAGCTTTGAATATATTTCATCCTAACTAGATGGAGTTCTGTTTGATGTTAGTTCTGTAATTTAGGCAGAAGCAACAGTAAAATGCCTGTGATATATTGTAAATGTGAAACCCTGATCTCTTCATTACTGCCAGTGCTTTAGTCTTCTTCCTCAACAGTCTTCTTTCATTGTTTCTTCTGACACTAAGTGAGAGATTTGGTGACTTGTGGGTTTTATCATGGCCAGAACACACAATTATTTGGGAGTTCAAATGTTATTTACATAATTGTTGTTAAGTAAAACAAAGGTAGAGATATATCTCAAGCTGTCTCGTACAAATTAATAAAGCACCAAAAGACTTTTATCCACAGATTTTGCAATGTATTTAAATTTAGGTCCTTGATCAAGTGAGTATATCTGAAACCAAAATTTGGTTCCAAAATGTGAAATTGTCAGCCTATTTCTGTCTTAATTTTTAATGTGTCTGCTGATACCCTGTACATATATTTTTGCAACAAATCATTCCATTGCCAACATTTTGTTCTTTGTTCTCTCAGAAAGTGGCACTGTTCCTACCACAAGATTAACAGCAATGATGGATACATGTTCAAAGGAGAACTGTAGTACTACAATACCAGCTTTAAAATTAGGTTGGTTGAATGCTCACAAAACATTTTCTGTTTTTCCCTGAGCAAGTATCTGCTGCTTAGTTAGACCAAAATGAGATTATATGCAGAACACATAAAGGTAAAGGTACCCCTGCCCGTACGGGTCAGTCGTATCCGACTCTAGGGTTGTGCGCCCATCTCACTTAAGAGGCCGGGGGCCAGCGCTGTCCGGAGACACTTCCGGGTCACGTGGCCAGCGTGACGAAGCTGCTCTGGCGAGCCGGCACCAGCGCAGCACACGGAAACGCCGTTTACATTCCCGCTATAAAGTGGTACCTATTTATCTACTTGCACTTAAGGGTGCTTTCGAACTGCTAGGTGGGCAGGAGCTGGGACTGAAAGACGGGAGCTCACCCCACCGCGGGGAATCGAACCGCCGACCATGCGATTGGCAAGTCCTAGGCACTGAGGTTTTACCCACAGCGCCACCCGCGTCCCTATGCAGAACACATAGTTGCCCCTAAAAGCAGCCACCATGTGTATCTTCCTCTCCTCTGCCCTGTCTCTGCATAATGTCCAGAAAAAGAAAAAAAAGGTATTACATAATCACAAGGAGAGTTTCTCTGTCAGTGCATCATTTTATTAGCTTGAAGGGATGGGGGAAATTCTCAACACAATGATGTTATGTCAGGCATTTTATTCTACCACTCATTACTGAAAGTGGAGGTGTTTGTCTGCCAGTTTAGCAGCAACCACATGTTCTCTACATTTGTCTAGTTCTGCCATTAGTCAAAAGCTTAGTCTCTCTGGAAAAGCTTAGTCAAAAGATTAGTCCTGTATCATGTACATACATGTGTTCCATCCACAGATGAAGAACCAGATGAGGATGGGATTGAGAGGACATGTGACACTCTGCTAATGTGTATTGTGACAGTTCTGAACCAGGGCCTGAGAAATGGTGGTGGAGTGGGTGATGTGCTCCGAAAGCCTTCTAAAGATGTAAGCATTTTGTATGATGTAGCTTCATGCTCATGCATGCTAGATAGATAGACAGACAGATGCCTTTCGATTTTATTTGGAGTGTTTTAAAGGGAGTGCCTTGATCCCATTCCTTGCTTTGGCTGGATAATACCCATATTCACTTAATAGATTTTTATGTCACCAAGCTAATTCGTCAGTGTAAACCAAACCAGATGCAACAGAACAACCATGGGTAGTTGTGGGGTGGGGTTTATTTTTTAATGTGGAAATATAATACATATTTCCCGCTACATCAACATAAAATGAACAGGATGTAATTGCTTGGCCTGAATGCATGCTCTGAAAACACAGATGATCCAAAGTAAATGTTTCTCAGCTGGGTGCAAATTGACATCACGTTATTGTCATTTCAGGAACCCCTCTTTGCTGCTCGAGTTGTCTATGATCTCCTGTTTTATTTCATTGTCATCATTATTGTCCTGAACCTAATTTTTGGAGTCATAATCGATACATTTGCAGATCTCCGAAGTGAAAAACAAAAAAAAGAGGAAATCTTGAAGACAACCTGTTTCATTTGTGGTATGTGTTAGCGAGCTATTAAATTGGGTGAGGGGAAAGCAGTTTTAAAGAGTTTTATTTAAGCTTATTCCTTTCCGATAGTAAACCAAATGGCAGTCAAAATATCACATTGATGTTCACTTGCTCTAGGACCTAAGTTAGTCTTGTGTTGTCATTGCTAGTAATAACTTATGTTCGGGTGCTTTCAGTTATTATCTGATTAATCCAGTGTGAAGGGTCTGTGGTCTAGTTCTCCAAACAACATGTATGTAACTGAATTATTTCAGACCTGTTTACGTACGAGCTGTGCATGCCAACCCCACCTACCCACCCCCACCAACCCCAACCCCTTTGGCAAGCCCTGCTTTACACCTCATCAACCCCTTGCCCAAACCATCACAATTTGCCCAGTCCAGATAAGATAGAGGCGCTACATGTTCTCAGGTCCAAAAGGTAAGGAGATGACCTGTTCCAGAAAAGGTTGCACTTCCTTTGAAGGAGCAGATTATTAACAGTGATACTTTTGGAACCAGCACTATCACTGGAGGTCCAGAGGGGTTTGGTGACTAAGATTGGCTGTTTCCAGCTACAGCTGGCTCACTAGTTATGGACCCTTTTAAGACAGAGATGATGGCCACTGTTCTCCGTGGTCTTGCAACCTTCAAATTGCAATGCCAATGAAGATGCTTTGGAAACTTCACCTGAACCAGAATGCAGTGGAAAGGTTACTGGCTGGGGTGATCTCTAGAACCCAAATAACTCCTATTCTAAATCAACTGTACTGGGTGCCAGTTTATTTCTGAGCCCAATTCAGGTTGCTCACATTGGTATTTGAAGCCCCGCATGATGTGGGCAACAAATATCTGAAAGACTTCCTCCTTTCCCAGAGACCCCCCTGGGTGTTAAGGTTGGGAATTCAAGGAGTGGCAAAGAGCTCAGCAGAGGACTTTCTCTGTGGTAGCTCCAAAATTGTAGAACGCCCTACAGAGGTGTGTCTAGAATCATCATTATTCAGCTTTTGCCATATGCTGCAGATGCACCTTTTTACCCTTACCCTTGACAGTTAAAAAATATTTTTGTAGGCTTCTTGAAAAGTGTAAATTAACCTGATGAGTTGGTTGGTTTGTTGTGTGGTTTTTTTTAAAAAAAGTATTCTGGTGGTGTTTTAACTTTACCTTGGCAGGTAATAAATCTTAGAAATAAGTAGGGTCATTGGCAAGCTAGTCTGCATGGAACACTTGAACACGCAAAAGAGGTATATGGAAGTCTCAGTTATGCTTATATTAGAATTTTTAGGTTGAAATACTGTGGAAGCCAGGGACGCAGGTGGCGCTGTGGGTTAAACCATAGAGCCTAGGACTTGCCGATCAGAAGGTCGGCAGTTGCTTCTGTTGCTCAGTTCCTGCTCCTGCCAACCTAGCAGTTCGAAAGCACGTCAAAAGTGCAAGTAGATAAATAGGTACCGCTCTGGCGGGAAGGTAAATGGCGTTTCCATGCTCTGGTTCGCCAGAAAGTGGCTTAGTCATGCTGGCCACATAACCCGGAAGCTGTACGCCGGCTCCCTCGGCCATTAAAGCGAGATGAGCGCCGTAACCCCAGAGTTGGTCACAACTGGACAGGGGTCCCTTTACCTTTTTACTGTGGAAGCCAAAAAGTGGAGTGCTTGAGTCTTCCTAGAGATGGGCAAACTTTCCCCATCTTGTTTCTGAATTGGCTTGTTCTTTCCAGCATTTTCAGAGAAATCTTATTAAAAGTTATCTGAAATCTTTGAAAGTTCTGGCTCATTTCAAATACTTAGCAGCCCTCTATTGGTGAAGGCCCAGCACACAGCTCCCACTTTCACAAAATCATTGTTGCTGAAAGGTAAGTTTCAGGGGATGAGGACGAAGGGAAAGGGGATATTTGGCAAAGATCCAAACATTTATAATCCTGGCTGAAATTCAAAGGGATTTTCATTCGGATCATAAAACATTTGCTGTTTCCCAGGTCACCAACCTAAGTTCTGAAACTCAACATCATCACTTGTTCGTCATCATCTATTGTTATAGAAGCTATTCCTCTGAGAAATTGGATAGTGAGCATTTGGGCAGCCTGGTAGATTTTATCTTCATTTCCATCCCCTTTATTTTAGATCATAGAATCATAGAGTTGGAAGAGACCACAAGGGCCATCGAGTCCAACCCCCTGCCAAGCAGGAAACACCATCAGAGCACTCCTGACATATGGTTGTCAAACCTCTGCAATTTCTTTCTTATTCTGGAGCCTTTTCTTTTTTCTTTTTGCAAAGACGGAAAACAAATACTAGAAATAAATATCATATCTGATATATGCCTTAATGAAATTGTTGGTCTTGAAGACTCTGTTTTTACACTGTGTGTGTGTGTGTGTGTGTGTGTGTGTGGTAGTTTTTTTAAAAAAGAACTTGTAATTAAGACAAGTGTTGACAAGATGATGGAACTAATGAAATATTTTTGGTGTGTGTCTCCTTTTTTGCAGGGCTTGAGCGAGACAAATTTGATAATAAGACAGTTTCCTTTGAGGAGCACATAAAGGCAGAACACAACATGTGGCACTATTTATACTTCATAGTTCTGGTCAGGGTGAAAGACCCAACAGAATACACTGGTCCCGAAAGTTATGTGGCTCAAATGATTGTGGTGAGTCACTTTTATATAAGTCTTACTTCAGGGAGGTGGGCCTTTCAGGTCTTGCTTGCCTAGCACCATCATTACATATTTTAGGCACCAAGTGCAAAACGTCCTCTTTACCCAGGCCTTTTAATGGGGGGGGGGGGCGGGGGCGGACGGTTATTATTAATTTTTCCTTTGACAGTTTTATTGGATTTCATTATTATGATATGTAATTTATGTTTTATTGTTCTACACTGCCCTTGGATCTTCAGTTAAAGGGTGGTATATACATTGAATAAACAACAACAACCACAAGAACTGTGAGAAGCCACCAACTGTATAGTTACAAAGGTATTTAAATGCATTTGCAGTAACCCAAGGCAAAGGCCCAGCACTGGGCATAATGAAAATATGAAGGCAAAGTTCACAGTTACCCTCAGGCTCCTGCACTCTCATACTCAGTATGCTTATCCAGTTTGTAAGTCTCCTTTTTTTGTCCTGAATCACTGGCTGATGTTTCCTAAAAGAGAAAAATGCCCACTGCCAAGCAACAGTACAAAGAAAGAATAGAGGTCTCCACTTCTGCAATGCATAGAACTATTCCAATAGTATGATGTGCAAAAATGGCAACAGCATGAAACTGAGTTTGGTAGCCTGTGAAAGCTGTGCAGACATTTTGAAGTCACTCTGTGTGCAAGCCTCATTGTCCCAAGGATGCAGCTATTTGGAGGTAGGAGACTTGGGAACTCCCAAGATACAGCTGCTGTTTTTCTGACACACTTCATGCAGATAAATTGTAGTTGTAAAGGTCAGACCTTTCTTTCTCCTTGCGTTTCAGCCCCCCCACCCCCACCCCGAGAGATCTGTAAAAGCCTTGAAGGGTAAGAAACTGCGTTAGACTTGGTGCACATGGATGCAGTTAGACTCATGTACATCATCTTGATCTTTTATTGCTTGATTTGTCAATTCTTAACTTGACTTAAGGGGCCTTAGCATAGTGATTGAGCCCATACTTTGCAGCAAAAGGTGCCTGGTTACGGTGCCTGGCATCTCCTGTTAAGAGGACTGCAGGTTGCAGGTGATGGGAAAGATCCCTTTGTGCCTGAGACCCTGGAGAGTCACTACAGATCAGTCAAGAGTACTGAGCTCCTGGACAAATTATCTGATCAGGAAGAAGGCAGTGTCCTAGGTTCCTAACCTAGCTGTATCTAAGACCTTCACCAATGGGCAACATCTTCACAAGCATATTTTTCATGGATCCCTTTAAAACATGCAAGTGGTGAACAGAAAAAGATTAAACACCACCACTGGATTAAGACAAAAAATAAGATTGGGGGCAAATCTAGCATAATTTTGAATCTTGTATGATTCCCTGGAGAATATTTGGCTAAATGGCTTCCCCTGCCATTTTATCACCTGCAGATTTTGGTTACAAATGTGAATCAATTTTAGTATTGTTTAGCAGCACTTTTACATTATTGAAGGAAGCACTGGGCTTTTATTCTTCCTCAATTCACCCACCATTTCTTTCATTATTTCAATGTGAACTAACAGTAGTAATTCATTAAGTGTATCTCTAGTGCCCGCAGTTGGAAATTACTGGTGCAGTGCACTAATGCACGGAGAGGCAAACTAAAGCCCAGGGGCCGAATCTGGCCCAATCACCTTCTAAATCTGGCCTGTGGATGGTCTGGGAATCAGCGTGTTTTTACATGAGTAGAATGTGTTCTTTTATTTAAAATGAATCTCTGGGTTATTTGTGGGGTATGGCATAGGAATTCATTCCCCCCCCCAAAAAATATATATAGTCCGCCACCCCCCCCCCCCAAGGTCTGAGGGATAGTGGACTGGCCCCCTACTGAAAAAGTTTGCTGACCCCTGCACTAATGTACTTTTCATTAGTGCTAATGGTGGGATCTCTGGAGTTGAGCCCCTAAAATATTAACAAAGTCACAAAGGCCTCTATGTACTCCATGCTTTGAGTATGAAAAACCAATTTTGGAAGTTTAATGACTTAAAATGTTGGCAGTAGATTGCTGGGTTTTATTTGATACTCTCCCTGGAATGAGCTATGTTGTGGAATTATATTGTTTGAGTGGGAATGCTGTACTAAACATAAGTCCAGTTTAAAGAGAAGCACATGGTATTAGCTTTTTAAAAGTGGTGGATGGATTCTTCAGCCCAGCTTCATGGTCTGCATCAGAAATAATTTGAGGATACCAGATTCTGCTGCTCTGTGCATATAGGACATTCCCTCCACTGAGTCTCCCAGGCCACTGGTTCCGTCCTTTTCCCTTGCCTGGATCCTGCAGCATTGAGGGAAACCCTGTGTGATGTGTCCTGGCCTCCTTCACCTTGCCACGAATGGGCAGCTGTAAGAAAAGTGTCGACATCATCACAGTGGTGCAGAGAGCTCAGCAGCTGGGATGGGGACCTGCTCTGAAACGTGTAAGCTGCTTGCCAGGGTGGGGGAACTCTGGCAACTTTGTAGTCAGAAAAGCAGGTGAGGCTGTGGGAGCAGGGATGCCAGGGACCAGCCTAGCCGGTGGCAGCTGCAGCACCACTTGCGCCAACTGCGGGCTAGAGAGTGGCTGGGCTGGCAGCAGTAGTGGCTGCATTGGCTCCAGCATAGCCCCATTCCTACGCACATTTACTTGGCAATAATTGCCACCTTCTCCCGAAGAAGTAAGTTGAGATGAAGGGACTTGAGGCAGGAATGCGGAGGGACCGTCCACCACATCAGCAAGACCACAAAAGATACAAAAAAATGGGGTGGAGGGAGTTCACACTAACATTGCCAGATCTTTCTTTTCCCCCTCCTCATTCTTTGCTCCTCCAAAATGCAGCTGAGGATAGACCCAGTCCTAGCAGTGAAAAGGAAAGTGCCTTCTGTTTGTGCCCTTGACAGCTTGCTCATTTTCCATTAATAGCACCACAAATCAGAAGCGATGGGCAGTTTTATTTGGCCATGCTCCCTGCTCCCTCTCATAAAGTGCTTAGTCACCTCCATGGTGCCAAAGCATATGCGTGCATCAATGTGAAGTCACGTCATGACATCATGTGATATGGCACACACGTGTTGGGCACCCATAATCTGGGGCCCAGGTTGGCGCTACTGTCTCCGTCAATGCCACCGTTGTTAGTCCTATTTTATTTATTATTATTTTTTAATCCATTTTTAAAAATTAATTTTACACATTTCATATCTGTAATGATTCTAGGGGTTGCTCGTGCGTAAGTTGCCGCCACTCCTGGCTAGGTTACCTGGTTGAACCCTTTCTGTCTGGACAGCCTTTCACTTCGTGGCTGTCTCAGTCGCTGGCAGAATCCGTCAGTGGGCGTTTCTTGAACTTCTTCCAGCAAAGAAATTCTTTGACGCCTAGTCTCCGCCTACTCTCCCTGCGCGGAAGTCTTCTGCGCAGGGAGGGTGTGGGCAGCGGAGCGCCCGTGCTCTCCCTGCTGGTCTCCGGTGAAGAGTCCTGGAGCCTCCTCTCCGATTCCCCCATCTGCCCCCGCTCTCCACTGGTGTTACGCTGATTTCCTTCCCCAGCAGATGGGCTGCCTCTCTCCCTACTGGGACCCTCTCCGGCATCCCTCTGGAGCCTTCCCTCCGCCTCTAGCTCCGATGGCAGTTCCCTGGCAATATCAAAGACTACAAATAAAATGAAGACTAAAATGATGGTTAAAAATATGGAGAGGAATGCGATAGAGCAATTAGAACAGAAGTGTGGAATTAAAGTAGCGAAAAAAGTAAAATACCTAGGGATCTGGTTAACAATGAAAAATATTAATTTAATTAGTGATAATTACACCTCAATATGGAAAGAAATTAAAAGAGATCTGTATATATGGAATAGATTAAAGCTGTCCTGGACCGGGAGAATGGCAGAGATTAAAATGAATATTCTTCCAAAGATGTTATTTCTCTTTCAAACGATCCCTGTGATTAAGGGGTCATCTCAGTTTAAGGATTGGCAAAAAAAACCCTATCAAGATTTATTTGGCAAGGAAAGAGACCAAGGATCAAATTTCAATTATTAACAGACTGGAAGGAAAAAGGAAGGTTTTCAGTACCAAATTTGAAACTATATTATGAAGCATCCTGTTTATGTTGGATTAAGGAATGGATCATCTTGGAAAACACGGACTTGTTGGATTTGGAAGGATACAATAATAGATATGCATGGCATTCTTATTTGTGGCATAGCAAGGTGAAAGTCCATAAAGGTTTCATGAATCATATTTTTAGAGGTGCCCTGTATGAAGTTTGGGGGGAAAATAAAAATTTACTAGAAAGAAACACACCCTGGTGGCTATCATCAATAGATATATTAACAACAAAAAAACTGAATATGGAAGGAAAGAGAATAACATGAAGATATATTAGTAAAAATGGAGAGTGGATGGAAAATCAAAACTTATGAGGAATTAAAATATGGGTTAACAGGGTGGTTACAATACCATCGGGTAAATGCATTATGGAATGAGGATAAAAAAAATAGGATTTAGTGAGAAAAAATCTAAATTCCAAATAGAAATTTTGGAAGGAAGAACAAAACATTTATCCAAGATGTACAATTTCCTGTTGGAATGGGATACCAAGGGCGAGTTAATAAAAGAAGTGATGGTAAAGTGGGCAATTGATTTTGGTTACAACATAGAATATGATAAACGGGTAAATTTATGGAACAAAGGGATGAAATTTACAGCATGTTCCACTTTAAGGGAAAACCTGGAAAAAATGATGTTCCGGTGGTATGTTACCCCGGTCAAATTGGCGAAAATGTACAAAATGGGTAACAAAGCCTGTTGGAAATGTAAACGTAAGGATGGGGATCTCTACCATATGTGGTGGTTATGTGATGAAATGAAAAAAAAATTGGGATCTAATATATAATGAACTTAAGAAACTTTTTAGGTACACTTTCCCGAAAAAAACCGGAGACATTCTTATTAGGGATAATAGGGGATGAAATAAAAAAGGAGGATCATACATTATTCCAATACGCTATGGTGGCAGCTAGGGTTCTTGTAGCCCAAAAATGGAAGTCACCAGAGATCCCAACAGTTATGGAATGGCAGGCTAATTTTTTTGAATATACAGAATTAGCGAAAATGACATATAAAATCCGACACCAAAAAGGGGCAAAGTTCGTAGAAGAATGGGGTAAATTTGTAACATATATAGGAATCAACTGTAGAAGTTTAAGAACTACAGCAGGGTTAACATAACTCTTGTGACGTGTATAGAAATGTAGAAGAAACTGTAAGAGAATATGTATATTAAGAAAACCGCAACTGGGAAGGAAGGAAGTCGAGGCGTGACTCAGCGCAATGTAAATAAGATGACACTAAGAATGATTGTAAATATTTTTTATTTTGTTTTTTGGAAAAGGTCAATAAATTTAATAATAATAAAAAAGGAAGCCGGTGCTGCACTGGAAGTGTACTTCCAGAAGTGCGGCCTGGCTTCCTGAAGCATGTATGTCCACAGCCTCGGTAGGCTTCCAGGCCTCGGTGGAGACCTTGCAGAGGCAGCGGAGGAGGAAGTGGGCCACTTCTGTCAATCCGTCATGTCTTAGAGAAATCAGGACTATTGGCAGGTGTGATATTATAAATGAACAATCCTATTTCCATAATAACTTTTCTTGTCTAGGGTGTTTGGCAGAGTGGTTTAATTGACTTTAAGAAAACATTGCAGGACCTGCTAACATGTTGGTTTGGGATAATTTTTGTTTTAACATCTTATAATTTTAGTTATGTTAATTGCCAGTTGTTGTGATGATTACTCATTCTATGCCAAACTATATTTTTTTAAAAAGAATGATATTTATTACTTTTAAAACTTACAAGAAAAAAAAGAGAAGAAAAAAGACAAGAAGAAAAAACAAGAGAAAAACAAAGACAATACAATACAATATAAACAGTACAAAACACAACCTTAACACACTAAATTACACAAAACAAAACAACAACATTTTAAAAAACATACATCATACCATTTCATTACTCTATCTTTCATTCCCTTGTTTCATCGACCTCCTCTCACCTCCCTTTTTGTATTCCACTTCTATTAATTGTTTCAGCAAATCCTTTCCATGTGGGGGAGGGAGACAGTGCTCCTGAAGGTAGGAGTCTATCAATTGATGAAGATGATCATCCAAATGTCATAGACCAAATGGAGCAAACAGCACACAGACCTAGTGGTGGGAGGAAAAAATCCTTAAATAAGAGACACAGTGGAATGATTAATGGACTTCAATGTCTGTACACTAATGTGCAAAGCATGGGAAATAAACAAGATGAACTTGAGCTCTTGGTACAGCAAACTAAATATGACATAATAAGCATCACTGAAACCTGGTGGGATAAGCCCCACGATTGGAATGTAATAATGGAGGGATACAATCTATTTCAGAGAAACAGACCAGACAAGAAAGGAGGAGGAGTGGCGTTATATGTCAGGGATGTGTATACCTGTGAAGAGATCCAAGATTTAGAACCTCAAAGCCAAAGTGAGAGCATTTGGGTCAAAATTAAGGGAGAGAAGAATAACAGTGACCTCATTGTGGGAGTTTACTATAGATCCCCAAGCCAAACGGAGGACCTAGATGATGCCTTCCTGGAACAGATGGCCAAGCATGCAAAAAGAAGGGAGATAGTAGTAATGGGGGACTTCAATTACCCGGATATTTATTGGATGTCAAACTCAGCCAAGAGCATAAGGTCAAACAGATTCCTCACTGGCCTTGCAGACAACTTCATTGTCCAGAAAGTGAGAGAAGCAACAAGAGGAACAGCCATTTTAGATCTGGTCCTAACCAATGTTGATGACCTGGTTAGTGGGGTAGAAGTGGAAGGATCATTAGGCGCAAGTGATCATGCTCTTCTGAAGTTTACTATACAGCGGAAAGGAGCAGCCAATCATACTAGGACTCAATTTCTTGACTTTAAGAAAGCCGACGTCATAAAACTTAGGGAAGTGCTGGGTGAGATCCCATGGACAGTAATACTAAAAGGAAAGGGAGTTCATGATGGCTGGGAGTTTGTTAAGAGGGAGATAGTAAAAGCACAACTTCAGGCAATACCAATGAGACGGAAACATGGAAGGTGCCTAAAGAAGCCAGGGTGGCTATCTAAAGAACTTTTAACTGAGTTAAGATTAAAAAAGGATGTGTACAAAAAATGGAAAAGGGGGGAAACCCCCAAAGAGGAATTCAAACAAATAGCCAGCACGTGTAGACACAAAGTCAGAAAAGCTAAAGCACAGAATGAACTCAGGCTTGCTAGAGAGGTTAAAGGCAACAAAAAAGGCTTTTATGGGTATGTTCGTAGCAAAAGGAAGAACAAAGAAACAGCGGGGTCACTCAAAGGAGAAGATGGTGAGATGCAAACAGGGGACACAGAAAGGGCTGAACTCCTCAATGCCTTCTTTGCCTCAGTCTTCTCCGATAAAGAAAACAATGCCCGACCTGCGGTTGCGGAGGTCAGGAGGCTTATTCAGGCACTCAAATACAGAAAAGCCCCGGGAGCAGATAATATCTCCCCTGAGCTTCTCAAAGCCAATATTGACTGGTGGGCCCCAGTCCTTGCCACCCTATTCACCAGCATAGATCAAACAGCAATAATACCAGAGGACTGGGGATTGGCAATCATCGTTCCCATATTCAAGAAAGGCTGTAAACTTGATCCAGCCAATTACAGACCAATCAGTCTCTTAAGCATTATTAGCAAACTTTACGCAACTCACTTATGTGAAAAGTTTGCGGACTGGCTGGAATGGGAGCACATCCTTAAGGAAGCCCAGGCTGGTTTCAGGGCACATAGATCAACTTTAGACCAAGGACTGGTATTGCAACATCTAGTGGAGAAATACACCTCAAAGAAAGGAGGCTCCCTCTATGTAGCCTTTATAGATTTCAAATCAGCTTTCGATTTGATACCCCGGCACAGACTTTGGGAAAAATTAAGTGCCACAAACATCAACAGACGTCTTTTGCTTCTTATCCGTAGACTACATGAAAATACTCGGATCCGTGTTAGATGTGACCGTTATGGGAACCTATCAAAGGAAATCCAAAGTTTCCATGGTGTCAAGCAAGGCTGTGTTCTTGCCCCTATCCTATTTAATTTCTACATAAACTCCTTAGTCAGAAAGATGGAGGATGCAAGTACTCATCCCCCAAACCTAAATAATATACCAATCCCAGTCCTTTTGTACGCAGATGATGCGGCACTTATTTCCTTCTCTTGTGTGGGTCTAAGAAAACTTTTACGAGCTCTTACAGAGTATTGCGAAGCTGAACACCTAATAATAAATTACACTAAATCAAAAATTATGGTGTTCTCCAAGAGAAAACTCCGACATAAATGGAAAATTAATAACCAACCTATTGAGCAAGCAACATCCTTTAGATATCTTGGAATAATCTTTGATGAGAAGGGATCCTGGTGCCATCAGATTAAGAATTCCATTGCAAATGCGCAAAGATCTTCCAGAGCTATCATAAGATTCTTCTATAGAAAAGGAGGTCAATATGTTCCTGCTGCCTCCCAGGTCTTCGTCGCAAAAATACTTCCACAACTGATGTATGGCACCCAGATATTTAATTGTCAAAAACTCAAGTCCCTGGAATCTGTACAAACTAAATTTTACCGCTCCCTACTAGGGTTACCTACCTGTGTTTCCAACACAGCCATTAGGCTGGAGGTAGGTCAACTCCCTATCAATGCCAGGATATGGATCCTGAAGATTCACTTCTGGCTAAAACTCATATTTTTCCCAGTGGGAGTGGCTCCATTGACTCTATTAGACCCGTTCCAGTCTAAATGGAGATTGTTGCTCTATGAAAAATTGAAGGGCCTGGGGCTTTCCCCACAAGAACTTATAGCCTCAGGTTTTGAAAAGGCTAAAAGGATGGTGAGCCAGCGAATAGGAGATGTAGAGCTTCAGGACCATATGAGCAAGATAGATAAATATCCAGCCATCCAAGATTATGGAAAAGGGTTCAATCTAACACCATATTTGCTGGATTTACAAATCGCAAAATACAGGCGGGCGTTTACCCTTACCAGATTTGATGTACTGCCATCTGCCTTACTAAAGGGCAGATACGTGGGCAAACCCTATGCTGAACGAGTCTGCCCATGTGGTCTGAAAGAGGTGGAAACGGTTTCACATGTGTTGCTACACTGCGACCTCTATGGGGATATCAGGTCACTGTTTATTTCCCCTATTGTTCAGAAATTTCCAGGTCGATCTGAATCTCAGCGGCTGAAAATCCTACTAGGAGATAAAAACCCAGAAGTAACACTGAAAGTGGCCAAATTTTCTGCGGCTGCGATCAAGCGGAGGGCATTAGCTGTAAAAAAGTAAAAGACTTGACCCCTGGACAAGCCCCCTCATTTTTTAAGTCTATACATACATTGTAGTGCGTGTGTGCGTGTGTGTGTGTGTGTGTGTGTGCATATGTGTATTGCTTTTATGTATAATTTTATAATTTTTAATTGACACCATTACTCCCCTTGTAAACTATCGTTGTTGTTTTTTCTGGTCTATGACCGTAATAAATTAATTCATTCAATGCCCGACCTGAAGAATTTGGAGCAAATGATTCAGCAAAGGAAACACAGCCCAGAATAACTAAGGAGATAGTACAAGAATACTTGGCTAGTCTAGATGTATTCAAGTCTCCAGGGCCAGATGAACTGCATCCAAGAGTATTAAAAAAACTGGCAGATGTGATCTCAGAACCACTGGCAGTCATCTTTGAGAATTCCTGGAGAACAGGCGAAGTCCTGACAGACTGGAGGAGGGCAAATGTTGTCCCTATTTTCAAAAAGGGGAAAAGAGAGGACCCAAATAATTACCGCCCAGTCAGTCTGACATCAATACCAGGGAAGATTCTGGAGCAGATCACTAAGCAAACCGTCTGTGAGCACCTAGAAAGGAATGCTGTGATCACCAATAGTCAGCATGGATTTCTGAAAAATAAGTCATGTCAGACTAACCTGATCTCGTTTTTTGACAGAATTACAAGCCTGGTAGATGAAGGGAACGCAGTGGATGTAGCCTACCTTGATTTCAGCAAGGCATTTGACAAGGTGCCCCATGATATTCTTGTAAAGAAGCTGGTAAAATGCGGTCTTGACTATGCTACCACTCAGTGGATTTGTAACTGGCTGACTGACCGAACTCAAAGGGTGCTCATCAATGGTTCCTCTTCATCCTGGAGAAGAGTGACTAGTGGGGTGCCACAGGGTTCTGTCTTGGGCCCGGTCTTATTCAACAACTTTATCAACGACTTGGATGATGGACTCAAGGGCATCCTGATCAAATTTGCAGATGACACTGAACTGGGAGGGGTGGCTAACACCCCAGAGGACAGGAACACACTTCAAAACGACCTTGACAGATTAGAGAACTGGGCCAAAACAAACAAGATGAATTTTAACAGGGAGAAATGTAAAGTATTGCACTTGGGCAAAAAAAAAATGAGAGGCACAATTACAAGATGGGTGACACCTGGCTTGAGAGCATTACATGTGAAAAGGATCTAGGAGTCTTGGTTGACCACAAACTTGACATGAGCCAACAGTGTGATGCGGCAGCTAAAAAAGCCAATGCAATTCTGGGCTGCATCAATAGGAGTATAGCATCTAGATCAAGGGAAGTAATAGTGCCACTGTATTCTGCTCTGGTCAGACCTCACCTGGAGTACTGTGTCCAGTTCTGGGCACCACAGTTCAAGAAGGACACTGACAAAAGGGGACGCAGGTGGCGCTGTGGGTTAAAGCCTCAGCGCCTAGGACTTGCCGATCGAAAGGTCGGCGGTTTGAATCCCTGCGGCGGGGTGCGCTCCCGCTGCTCGGTCCCAGCGCCTGCCAACCTAGCAGTTCGAAAGCACCTCCGGGTGCAAGTAGATAAATAGGGACCGCTTACCAGCGGGAAGGTAAACGGCGTTTCCGTGTGCGGCTCTGGCTCGCCAGAGCAGCGATGTCACACTGGCCACGTGACCCGGAAGTGTCTCCGGACAGCGCTGGCCCCTGGCCTCTTGAGTGAGATGGGCGCACAACCCCAGAGTCTGTCAAGACTGGCCCGTACGGGCAGGGGTACCTTTACCTTTACCTATTCTGCTCTGGTCAGACCTCACCTGGAGTACTGTGTCCAGTTCTGGGCACCACAGTTCAAGAAGGACACTGACAAACTGGAACGTGTCCAGAGGAGGGCAACCAAAATGGTCAAAGGCCTGGAAACGATGCCCTATGAGGAACGGCTAAGGGAGCTGGGCATGTTTAGCCTGGAGAAGAGGAGGTTAAGGGGTGATACGATAGACATGTTCAAATATATAAAAGGATGTCACATAGAGGAGGGAGAAAGGTTGTTTTCTGCTGCTCCAGAGAAGCGGACACGGAGCAATGGATCCAAACTACAAGAAAGAAGATTCCACCTAAACATTAGGAAGAACTTCCTGACAGTAAGAGCTGTTTGACAGTGGAATTTGCTGCCAAGGAGTGTGGTGGAGTCTCCTTCTTTGGAGGTCTTTAAGCAGAGGCTTGACAACCATATGTCAGGAGTGCTCTGATGGTGTTTCCTGCTTGGCAGGGGGTTGGACTCGATGGCCCTTGTGGTCTCTTCCAACTCTATGATTCTATGATTCACTCTCATTTCTGCCCTCTCCAAAACCATTTTTGCTGTTGTTGGCATCTGCCTGTCTCGAAACACAATGGAGTGACGTCTCCAGGGGTGACGTCAAAATGCTGCATTAGCAGCACTGAAGTGACCTCCCCAGGGTATAAGCTTGGGCAATGTGTATGGAGTTCCTGGGCTGCCCCAATGACAACGCCCCCTCTCAGCCTCGCTGGTGCAGTCCAAAGGAAAGTAGAGCAATCCGTTTGGCACCAACTTGGATGCAGGAGTTGCCAGAAGGAGGCATACAAGGCGCCATTAGGCCTTAGGGACTTCTGAAGGCAGCAGAAGTTTAGCATCAGAGTTTTCCTTCTTCTAGATGGACTACCTTCCCAGGTTGACAACCCCCTTCTGCCCCTCACTTCCCATCTGCTTTCCACCTACAGGGAAATGCGATTAAAACGAAGTAGCAGCACTTCCCAAATCAGATTGAGATAACTGTGGGGCAACCAATAAGGTATTGTTATAGATTGGGGGGGCCCTCCCTAAACCCTAGAAATTAATAAATTGTAGAATTTTGATTATTTGGAGTATTGAAGTGAAGATTGCAGGACAGTGGAAAAATACAGGCTAAGCTTTCTTTCCAAGCCAGGGCCACACTTGGGATAGGGGCATTAACATGACAAAAGGTGCTGATGGCCCATCTGAGAGGAATTCTTGGGCCTGGCCAGATAGAGGTTGCCATGGTGATGGGGTGTGTGTTTGAGGTGTCAGGTAAAGAGAGTCTTTAGAGCAAGGGGTGCTGGGAAGAAGGGAGAGAATAGGCTGAGATCCATCTTGGGCCAACCCACACTCGGAAAACCAGTTCATTATGCTGCCAAGTGTAAATCGGACAGGGAGCTTAAGCCAATGACAAGTGTGTCTGTATGATGCAAACATTTCACATTTTTCATTCTCGCAAGCCTATGGCAGCTGCCTACCCACCAGCAGCTGCCATGTGGCTGGGAGAATATCTCAGTGAGCCAACAACATGGTCAGGCACCAGTCATGTGAGTCATCTCACAGGAACTGCCTACAGATAAGCAGCTACCAATTGGCTAGGAGAACAGATAAATTCCTAATCCTGCGTCCTCTACAATCAGAGTCACTGAGTTGGACGAATCCTTGAGAAATCATTCAGACTATCGCCCCACTCCACTCCACCCCATCTCATTTTATATTTAAGTCACAACTAATATTTTTCTACTTGTGTGTGTGCAGGAAAAGAATTTAGATTGGTTCCCTCGGATGAGAGCCATGTCCTTGGTCAGCAACGAAGGTGACAGTGAACAGAATGAAATCAGAAACCTGCATGAGAGATTGGAGTCCACCATGAGCCTGGTCAAGCAGCTTTCCAGTCAACTAGCTGAGCTTAAAGAACAGGTTGGTTGGTTCTTTGTTTATTTATATTTTACATAGCAGAGTTACATGCTTTATGCATGTAAAAAGAATTAACCTCTCAGCTAGATCACAGTGGGGTTCTTCCAGTAAAAATCGCCTTTTGTCAGAAGTCTTAATCCAGCTTCACAGAAATTAAATGCAATAGGTAGTAAAGAGGAAATTTCCATAGAGCTAACATTCTGGTTGATTAATCTCATTAATCAATCAGTGAGTTGTCTTTTATGCATTGTTGAAGCCAAGGCGCTGTGGACCTGATTGGTGCCTAAATGGGAGACCTGGAGAGCTTTCTGAAGAAAGAGTGGGATGTAAAGAGGTATTAAATGATTGAGTAGTCAGTTACATAAAATATATTTCACTGTTAACAAAGACATCATTATAAATCCCACTTTTACATAGCTGTCAATGTAGGGGTTTTTTAAAAAAGAAAAAGCTAACATTTATTGTTAGAAGGGGGAAGTACATTTTTCTGTGTTCACAGTTACACACCAGAATCAATGTTAGTCTCAAGCATGCCCTTACCTCTCAGCCACACCAATTACAACTTACATTTATCTATTATAGTTGGCTCCCATCAAGTAACACAAAATTTTTATAGACCCCCCCAGCATACCCACCCACCTGATTTTGGTAGCAGTGGCAAAAAGCAAACTAAATAAAAACTGTATTTGAAACTCTCCATCCAGTCCAGCACCATGATGGGAATACAAATTGCCCTTATGGGGTACACAAAATATTTGGACCATTCCCAAATCAAGACCCCCAAGCAAGGCTGTTCAGGGCACTTTGGCAATTCAGATGTTTTAAAAAATGCAGCAGACAGCTTGTTTGCAAAAATGTAAAAAATCTTCTCAGTTTGCCATATGAGGAAGATGCCAGGCTGAGATGAGGGGAAGGAAGAGCTCTTCTATAACCAACAGGTTTTGCTTCTAACTAGAGGGAATAACTTATACAGTATAGGCTTTTCAATCTTAGTGCTTTGAGGAAGGAAAGTTAAAGTAATAAAACTCATTGCTAGTTCTGCTTTTTTGGAAAATTGTGGATCCAGGCAGTGACCATTTTATGTGTGATCACATGCATGTTACTGCCAACCCAGAAAATGGGGCAGAACGGGACAGAGGTGGAACGGGGCAGACTTATGTGTGCTCCACCAGTGTGTTGGGTCAGGAGCAGAACCCTCACACAAAATGGTCATTGCCTGCAGTGAGGTCCTTCTGCCTCTGTCCCACCTATCCACACTTCAAATCAGTTTTGCACTTAGCTTCTGTTACTTTTGGTACAAATTGACCATAATGGTAGCATGAAGCTCCGCCCCCTCGTGCATCAACTCAGCTCTCTAGTCCTTGTACTCATCCTTCTGACCCTTTGCTGGCTACTGTTCTGGGAGAATTTCTACATCGAATGTAGTGTTTGATATGAAATCATTTCCCACAAAACCACAGGGAGTGAAGCAAATCCCTTTGAGTTCTCTCTCCAGAAAAAGGGCAAACTGCAAGTTGCTGTTCTTGCAGAAAACTTGCTGTCTTCTTAAATATGGCAGGATTCTTCTGCTTAGATGCAGCTACTGGGCCTGCACATTTAATTAAACTCTGCCAGAAAGAAAAAAGTTAATAGCCGCGATTTTACTGTATTTCCATATAAAGTTGAACTGGGGGAGGGGGGGAGGTGATTCTGAGCAACTCTTGCTCTTTTCCAAAGAGTTGAATCAGGCTCTGAACTCAATCCTGAGCTTGGTGAATACCCCTTGTAATAAGCCCTCCTCTTTAGCTTATAGCAGTACAGCCCTACAGTATGTATATTTAGTTGTAAGTTTTTTTGTAAGTTTCTGTTGAATAGGACTTATTCCAAGCTAAGTGTGTGTAGGACTGCAGTTAAATCTGTTAAATTTTGCATTTCATATATATATTTTTATGATAGCAACAGTTGAGACAGGTGAACAAGACATTTAGATTTGAGAAGGGAAAGTAAAATCCATCTTCCCTGGGTAATGCGAACACTGTGTACGGGTGCACATTTCTGATCTTTGTGCCAATAAATTGCTGTGAGGAAGGGGAAATTGCCCTAAATTAATGTGCCAATACTTGCCTTCCAGAATTTACATATTTTTTAAAAAATACTCACTTGCAAGGAACCCCCTTTTTTCTTTAGTTTTTTGGTTTCAAAATAATCTCCTTGATGGTTTTTTTCATCTTTTTTATCTTGCAAAATGAAATGAAATAAATGTCACAGTGTAATGTTTGTAATTGCATGTCTTTGCTAAAGAGCAGTCAGGAGCTTATATTGTCTTTGTCTCCCTCTCCACCTTTAGATGACAGAACAAAGGAAAAACAAGCAGAGGCTGGGCTTTCTTGGATCAAACGCAGCAGCAGCGTCCCACGTGAACCATCACATGCCACCACACTGATACCATGACTAGCGTTTCATCAGTATTCTCGCTTGATTACAGAATGAAAATCAGGAGTGGTGAACAGCGCCTATTGTTACAAAGTTACAAACAACAGTGTGCCAGGATGTTAAGTGGTTTAGCTCTGGGAACAATTAGTAACTGTTTTTTCTTCACTGTTGAAAGGGGCCACCAGCTCAAATATTACAGATAAGGTTGTGGTAAGGGGAGCTCTTCTACATCTTTCCTCAGGCAAAACAATTTAAAACTGGCGAGGGTGGGGTCGCAGTGTGGAGAGATAGTACAACCTTAATTTACTCTCTTGTAATTCAGTTGGTTGCCAGCAGATGCATAGGCATGGCAGAATTTGGTTCTGTTGTTTTGAATGCCACCATATGAATCCTTGTAAAACTAATGGAGCAACCAAGAAACAGAGGAAATAATTTATTAACACAGAATCCAACAGCCTCATTCGGAATCTGTAGAAGTTCTCTGTTGTCACCTTTGCTGGCCAGCATAATTTGTTATGTTTGTTTGGAATTTTTGCTCTCTCTCTCTTCAATCTAATTACCGTAAATATGTCATTGAAGGAGGCAATAATGTTATGGCAAGTTAATTTGCATTGAAAGATGAACAAAATCACCCTCAAAGAAGCATTGTTTTTCTCTTTTAAAAAAAGAGGGTTGCAGAGACAAGTATTAAGGCTAATAGAAATTTTTCTGTCAGCTGTGCAATTCCTTATTTATAAAATAGAGCACAATGAACCTGCAGCTGGGAGAACTTGAAATTTATGCACATAACCACTGACAACATTAACTGGAAGTGATTTCTTTACTCTTGAATTTAGATGTTCCCTATTAATGTGGCTGCAAGTAGAGAATTCAACTAATGGTGGTCTTTAACTGTGTTATAAAATTCATGTTCCAAGGAGAGAGTTGAGGAGAAAATGTGATATTTTAGAACTAGTGTTAGAGATTAATTTCAGGGGGTAAACAGCTTTGAGATGAACTGTCTAGAAAAAATGTAATGATATTGTTACTGTCCATAAACACCAGGAAAAACTGCTAATTTTTTTTTTTTTGCTTCAGTTCCTCCATTCTCTTTTTCCTGTACAACATGTTTCTCAGATAGGGTTCCCCTACTGTATGAATGGACAGCCTCCCACCATCCCTGACCATTGGTCATGTTGGCTAGGGCTGATGGGACTGATGGGAGTTGGAGACAAACAGATTCCCCACTGACATAGGAATATTTCATCAATATGCATCTTCTGATTTAGATTCTGGCCATCATTGGTTCTGCTTGGAATTCATGTGACTTTGCTGTGGTGAAGGGAGATCAGCTCTAGTTTCCAATTCAGAATCAGGTCTGTACTAAAGGCAGGGCCTTATGTTCTTTCCTTTGACAATCCAAGAGACTTCAAAAGTGCAGAACTCACAAATGAGAGTGAAAGGCATGCAATCTGCACTATTTCTAAGTAAATCTTGCTCTTCTCTAGCACTTGTCTCCAGCTGAGTGTTTTAGTACAAATGCTGCTAAAGAATTGTAAAAAGGCATTGAGCAAAGCAAAACAGAGGTATGCAGGTGGCGTTGTGGGTTAAACCACAGAGCCTAGGGCTTGCCGATCAGAAGGTCGGTGGTTCGAATCCCCGCGACGGGGTGAGCTCCTGTTTCTCAGTCCCTGCTCCTGCCAACCTAGCAGTTCAAAAGCACCCCAGTGTAAGTAGATAAATAGGTACCGCTCCGGTGGGAAGATAAACGGTGTTTCCATGCGCTGCTCTGGTTCGTCAGAAAGTGGCTTAGTCATGCTGGCCACATGATCTGGAAACTGTCTGCGAACAAACTTTGGCTCTCTCGGCCAGTAAAGCAAGATGAGCGCCGCAACCCCAGCATCGTCTGTGCCTGGACCTAACGGTCAGGGGTCCCTTTACCTTTACCTGTAAAGCAAAACAGGTAGCCCTGATTGCATATTATAAGAGCTAAGAAGGAAACAATTAGCAGTACTGGAAAGTTTGAAGAGAGAATTATCATGTTTGCTATTCCTTCTTGGAATAAAGCAATCCAAATTTGGAAGCCATAAATGCAATTCTAATGCCATTAAATCAGTGAGATTACAAATAAAATTTCAGGATTACACCATACAGTGCAATTCTACATAATACTTACTTTGCAAGTTCCATTGGCTTGTAACAGAGAATTTATAAGAATTGGTGCTCAGCCTTTTATTAGTTTTCAAGAAGCATATGTGGTCAATATTTAGTGGCTTGCATCCCACACCTTTTACATGTTAGGGTGAGTTGTCAAAACAAAAAAAATTCCTTCCAGTAGCACCTTAAAGACCAACTAAGTTAGTTCTTGGTATGAGCTTTCATGTGCATGCACACTTCTTCAGATATCTGGAAATATTTGGAAGGAATTTTTTTTGTTTTGACTATGGCAGACCAACACGGCTACCTATCTGTAACAGGGTGAGTTGTGTACACTACAAGGTCAGATCTTAACATTATAGTATGTTGGGTTTATTGATAGAATGAATCTCTCTCTCTTTGGGCCACCAATATGGGTTCAAAGTGGAAAACTGTTTCTTGGATGCCTTACCAAATTGCAAGCTTTTCTGTCACCTTAACAAGTTCAGACTTAGTCCTCCTCTTTAGTCTGAATCATGCAAAAAGATCAAAACAGCTCAGCATGAGATCAGTAATAGATTGCAACTGCCCATATTCAGATTGTGCCTGGATTGAGGCTTTGCTTTGTCCTTCCCTCCCCTTTGCATCTCACTCTGAGGATATGGAGGTCTCACTGACAAAGTGCCTGCATAAACTGAAAGCCAAACTGCAGAATCTGTTCCAGCCCTAGTAGGAACTGATCAAAAAAGTTTTAATGTTAACCAATTGATTTATGCACCTCTGTAAAGAAGAAAAGAACTGCAGTCTGGTAAGGGTAGTGTATGGTAGGCTGTCACTCAGAGGTTTTGCTTGTATAAGGACCCAGGCTCATTCCCTGGCATCTTAAGTTTAAAGAATATCGGACAACAGGACTGGGAGAGATTCTTGTCTGAGACTTTGGAGAGCCATTGCCAGTCAGAATAAATAGTCCTTAGAACCTATTCCATAGTGTTTCTCAAATTTGAGCCTCCAGCTGTTGTTGGACTACAACTCCCATCACCGCAATCAGTGATCAGGGATGTTGGGAGTTGTAGTCTAACCACAGCTGAAGGTCCAGGTTTGAGAAACATTGCTACAAAGTATAAGTGCTTGCTTGTTCCAGCACATATTGTTTGAGCTGGTTACATCTCCTTTCTGCCCCACCTACACCCAGTGGCGTGCGGACCGTCCCGGGTGTCATCACTGAGGGGGGTGACAAAATGGCAAAAATATGTGTTTTTGAAAAAATAACTCCCGCACCCACTGCACCCAGGGTGCCACTGCAGAGCACTCTCCCCTCGAGTGATTTCCAGAAACCAGAAGCATTGCTGCCTCCAACTTTGCAGGCAGAGTGCAGCCTTTATGGCTTCGACAGCCCTCTCCTCCATGAATCTGCCTAATCCAGAGGCATAGCTGGGGGGGGGGTGGCCTGCAGCGTGCCTGAGCCACGCGTCTCTCCTGTGAGGGGGAAGTGCGGGGTGGACTGCCTGCAAACTCCGCCCTGATTTTTCGAGCAGGTGGGGCTTGGGTCTGCCCACCGCCTCAGCCGCCCTACAGCTGAGGGGGAGGCTGCAGAGAGGCTCTGCACAGCGTGCCCTGCCTTGGCTTGCCCCGCTCCCAAAGCAAGTACGCCGCCCTTCTTACACCGCTGCTGCCTACACCACAGAAATGCACACTGTGCAGCAGTGGTGGCTGGTGCCCGTTGGCTCTAGAATGGTGGAAAGCAGGGAGCTCAACTAATTCTAGCTTTGTCCCCATCCTCTGCGCTGAGTTCTACAAAGACAATGCTGAGACTAAGGAGAAGGAACCTGACGGGTAGTTGCATTGTAAGGAAAAAGACAGGCAGCTGAGGGCAAACTAAGGTTGGTAGGGTGGTGCTCTGTTTATTGTAAAGGACCAGGCCCCACTGCCATGGAGCTAAGACAATTTGTGCTTCCTTCCACGTGTTCTCAGGGACGCAGGTGGCGCTGTGGGTTAAAGCCTCAGCGCCTAGGACTTGCCGATCGAAAGGTCGGCGGTTCGAATCCCTGCGGCGGGGTGCGCTCCCGCTGCTCGGTCCCAGCGCCTGCCAACCTAGCAGTTCGAAAGCATCTCCGGGTGCAAGTAGATAAATAGGGACCGCTTACCAGCGGGAAGGTAAACGGCGTTTCCGTGTGCGGCTCTGGCTTGCCAGAGCAGCGATGTCACGCTGGCCACGTGACCCGGAAGTGTCTCCGGACAGCGCTGGCCCCTGGCCTCTTAAGTGAGATGGGCGCACAACCCCAGAGTCTGTCAAGACTGGCCCGTACGGGCAGGGGTACCTTTACCTTTACCTTTTACCACGTGTTCTCACAGATGTTGCCATTCACAGCTTGCAGGCACAGCTTGCACTGGATTTTTACCATGTGCCGGCTTCTCCCATAAGGTGTGCAAAGGCTCTCTCAAGTGGAAGGCAGCTTCAAACAAAGCAGGATACCACCCAAATGAGAAGCAAAGGGAGAAATCTGAAATGTAAGTGATAAGAGTGGAGAGCAGGGTCCTCAGGCAAATCCTCCTGCCCTGGAGCTCTCCTAATTTCAATTTTATCCAGCATTGATAAAGTTGAACTGGAGTGCATGGAAAAGAAAAAGTGCAACTGTACTGAATTTAGCCATGTTTAAGATTATTGCTTTCAGTTCATCAACAAGAATTAAAATTTAGGAGCAGGATCCACCCACATTTAAGGTTTTAGGTAGTTCTACACCAAATAATTCAGCCCAGATTTGGATTTTTTAAAAATAATTTTTTTAATTAGTTTTCAATTACAGTCCAATAATAGCCTCATTATAACAATACCAATTTATTTTTTATTTTTTATTTTTTTTAATTCTTTTTATTAAATAGCTTTCATAACACAGACATATGCAAAACAGAAAAAAGAAAAACAGTTAAAGAAAAAACAACACAAAATACAGCTGCACACTGAGCACAGTAACCCGTGAATTAAAGAAAAAAAAAAGGCACTAAAAAGAAAAACCGAGAAAATTAAAGAAAAAAAGTAAAAGAAAAAACTTAGTGTATATAACAGTTAACACCCATCACCTGACCTCCTTCCCTGCTGATTTCGGGTTTCCAGTTTTAATAGTTTCCTTTTAACAGCTGGTGTTGGTATTTAGTTTGTACACCGGAAGTTTTATACTAGACCTGCTATAGTTGGTAAGTTTCTAAAATTTCCTTCTATATAAGCCATAAATTTGTTCCAATCTTCATTTAACTTTGCACTTTTTTGGTTTCTAATTCTTTGCGTCATTTTTGCCAATTCGATGAAGTCATATAGTTTTAATTGCCAATCCCTCACCGTTGGTATAGTTGTACTTTTCCAGTTTTTGGCGATTAGCATTCTGGCCGCTGCCATTGAATATTGAAATAGGGTTTTATCTTCTTTCTTTATCTCATCTCCAACAATCCCTAGTAAAAAGGCCTCTGGTTTTTTGGGGAATGTGTATCTAAATATTTTTTTAAACTCATCATATATTTGATTCCAAAATTTTTTCATTACCTCACATGCCCACCACATATGTATAAAATTACCTTCTTTTGTTTTACATCTCCAACAGGCCTTATCTCCAGTCCTATACATCCTACTTAATTTTTCTGGTGTTAAGTACCATCGATATATCATTTTTTCTAAATTTTCTCTAATTGCAGCGCTTGCCGTGAATTTCATTCCCTCATTCCACAATTTTGCCCATTTCTCATATTCTATGTTATATCCCAAATCTATCGCCCACTTGACCATGACTTCCTTAATTTCTTCGTCTTTTGTGTCCCACTCCAGTAATATGTTATACATTTTAGACAATAATTTAGATTTACTCTCGATTATCTCAATCTGAAATTTAGATTTCTTTTCGTTCATTCCTATTTTTTTATCTTCCGTCCATCTTGCGTTGATCTGATGATACTGTATCCAACCCGTCAGCTTCTCTTTTAACTCCTCGTATGGCCTTAATTTCCAGCTATTTTGAAATCTCACTAATAAATCTTCATATGTCAATCTTTGATCTTCCTGGTTTATTTTTTTAATTGTTAGGATATTTGTTGGGCATAACCACCAAGGTGTTTTCCCCTCTAGCAATTTTTTATTTTTTCCCCAAACTTCATACAAGGGGCCTCTGATGATATGATTCGAAAATCCTTTATGGGGCTTCTCCTTATTTGACCAAAGATAGGCATGCCAGCCAGACCTATTATCTGCCCCTTCGAAATCTAATAAATCGGTGTTCTCCAAGGTTATCCATTCCTTAACCCAACATAAACAAGCAGCTTCGTAATATAGTTTTAGATTAGGGACTGCGAGCCCTCCTCTCTCCTTTCGGTCCGTGAGTAATTTAAACCTGATCCTTGGCCTTCTTCCCTGCCAAATGAATCTTGAGAGAATTTTCTGCCAGTCTTTGAATATTTTGGACCCTCTAATAACAGGAATATTTTGAAACAGAAACAGCATCTTAGGGAGTATATTCATTTTTATAGCCTCCATCCTACCCAGCCAGGAGAGGTTAACTCTGTTCCAAACATCCAGGTCTTTTTTTATTTTATTCCACGTTGCCGAATAGTTGTCTTCAATCAGGTTTATATTTTTTGGTGTGAGCCATATTCCTAAATATTTTATTTTTTTTGCCACTTTAATTCCGTTTTGTCTCTCTAATTTTTCTTTTATATCGTTACTCAGATTCTTTATCAGCATTTTGGTTTTAAATTTATTCAGTTTGAAACCAGATAGTCTACCGTACTCCTCTAAGACTTCCAGCGCTCTGCCCAGACTTCCTTGCGGCTCTTCCAAGGATAACATCAGGTCGTCCGCATAAGCTTTTAGTTTGAACTCCTTTGATCCAATTTTTATCCCTTGTATCTCAGGCATTGATCTTATTTTATTCGCCAAAACTTCTAAAACTATGATGAATAAGAGCGGGGAGAGAGGGCAACCCTGTCTTGTTCCCTTCTCGATCTTGAATCTGTTTGTAAGGTTATTATTTATCACCAGTTTAGCAGATTGGATTGAGTATATTGCCTGTATTCCTTTCATAAATTCTCCCTCTATCCCCGCCTTTTCTATGGATTTTAATAGAAACGACCAAGAGACGTTATCAAACGCCTTCTCGGCGTCTATGAAGACCAGAGCTGCAGGGATATCATTATTAATCTCCAAGTGTTCAATTATGTTTATAACATGTCTCACGTTATCTTTCAGAAATCTATTTGGGAGGAAACCCGATTGGTCCTTGTGGATTAGATTTGTTAAACATCTTTTCAATCTGTTTGCCATAATTTCAGCGTATATTTTGTAGTCATTGTTGAGCAAAGATATTGGCCTGTAATTCTTCATATTCAATTTATCTGTGTCTACTTTGGGGATTAATGTTATAAAGGCTTCCCTCCAGGACTCGGGTATCCTCCCTCCTCTCAAGATATTATTCATCGTATCGCAAAGCGCTGATGTCAGTTGGCTTTCCAAAACTTTGTAATATTTGGCCGAAAGGCCGTCCGGTCCTGGTGCCTTACCCAATTTCATTTTTTTTATCGCATTCTGTATCTCTTCTGTGTTTATGGGTCTGTTTAATTGGCGTCTTTCTTCCTCTGTAACAATCTTCCCTTTACATTTCTCTAAATATCTTTCTATTTGGATTGGATCCTCTTCTCCTTTCTTGTATAGCTCCTCATAGAATTTAAGGAAATTATTTTGTATTCTTTTTGGATCTACTATCAGTTCTTCCTCAACCATTATTTTGTTTATCACATTTTGTTTTTGTCTTTTTCTCAATTGCCAGGCCAGAAATTTCCCCGTTTTATTCGCTGATTCAAAATATCTTTGCCTCATTAACTTAATTTTCCATTCAATTTCTTGGTTCATTAACATCGAGTATTGTGTTTGTAATAATTTCGTTGTTTGTAGGCTTTGTTCATCTTTCGGGTATTCTATTAATTTTTTCTCACACTCCCTTAGCTGTTTAAGTATTTCCTCCTTTTTTTGCTGTCTTATTTTCTTCTTATAATTGTTTTGCTGAATGAAAAAGCCTCTTATAACCGCTTTACTAGCATCCCATGCCACTTCTATGTTTGTTCCTGTGTTAAGGTTTAGGTCAAAATACTCTTTTAACGTGGCTTTGGCTTTTTCAATAATCTCGTCATTATCTAATAAATATTCGTTCAGCCTCCATCTGAAGCCCCCCTGCGATGTTCCTTTTATCTCCAGTGTTATTGAGTTATGATCAGAGAGGGTTCTCGGTTGGATTTCACATTTCGTGGCTCTTAAGGTGAGTTCCCTCGAAGTCCAAATTTGGTCTATTCTGCCCCAGCTTTTATGCACCTCTGAGAAGAAGGTAAACTGCTTTTCTGTTGGATGCTTGTGTCTCCATATATCTATTAGGTCCATATTTTCTTCCAGGTCCTGAAATGTTTTTGGTAACTTTCCTTGGTTTCGTTTTCTCTTTTCTGAATTTCTGTCAATTTCCGGTGTCGGCACTGCATTAAAGTCTCCCAGTAATATCATCTTGTCATTTCCTAATTCTAATATCACTTGTTCTAATTTCCTAAAAAATTCTGGCTTATTTGAATTTGGCGCATATATGTTTACCACATTAATCTTTTCCCCCTGGAAATTGATTTGAACCCCCAAAATCCTTCCTTCTTCATCCTTATAAATCAATTTAGGTTCCCATTTTTCATTGACATATGTTGTTACTCCTTTTTTTTTCTCTGCCGTGGAGTTTATGAATTCTATTCCTAAATTCTTATTTACTAAGACGTGCTTGTGCTTTTTGGCTACATGAGTCTCTTGTATACAGATTACGTCCAATTTTTTCTTTTTCAACATGTTTACAATTTTATTCCTTTTAGTTTTTTCGTTCAAGCCGTTCACATTCCATGTTAAAATTTTAAGATTCATTATCACTTTTATCTAACAATAAGTCAGTAATTTACTGGTTTAAGTTTTACCAATTTAAATTCGGGTGGTTTTGTCCTCTGTTTCTTCTTCTTCCTCACCCTCCTCTTCCTCCTCTGTCTCCTCCCCCTCCCCCCCACCCCCTCCCTCCGTCCCCCTGCCCCCTTCCCCGCTCCCTCCCACTCCTGCACCGGCCCTCTCTTCTCTTTCTCCACTCTTCCCTCCAACTCTCTCCTCCACCCCCCCGAGATCTTTATCATATCTACATAAAAACTTACTGACTTCCTGATTGTCCATTATCTTGAATCTTTTCCCCTTGTAGAAAAAGGAAATCCCTTTGGGGAATTCCCATCTATGTTGTATACCATTCTTTCTTAAAATGTTAACTATCTGTTTGTAGTTCTCTCTCTTACGAAGGAGTCTGATTGGTATTTCTTTAAAAATGATAATTGGTCTTCCATCAATTACCAATTTCTTCTGGTAACTTTCCCTTAAGATTACGTTTCTCATCTCTATTGATTTGAAGGTCACTAAACAGTCTCCTGGAACCTTTTTCAGTCTGTTATGCTTAGGTCTTATTTTTATCCTAAAGACGTTTTCTATCGTTTGTGCCATTTCCTCTTCTTTTAATGCTAACCACCTCGCCAGTTCCTTAATCATTTTCTTTTTAATGTCCTCCTCCACCTCTTCTCCCACTCCTCTGAACTTTAAGTTTAGCTGTTTTTGTTTCATTTCCATCATTGCTAAGTTGTCCAGAACTTGGTCTTGACTCTTACTCAGCTCTCCAAAATTCTCCTTTGTTTTCTCAACTTCTTTCCTCTGGTCTTTCATCTCTCTTTGTATCTTTTTGTTTGAATCTTCTAAAGCCTTTGTTCTGGTCGTGAGTTCATTTATTCTGTTTGACATTTCCCCTACCACCCCCTCTATTTTCTTATCAAAAGATTCCTGCATCTCTCCTAGTTTTTTTTCCATGTATGTCTCATTCTGTTTAAATTCCTCTTTTATTTTCAACCATAAAGCATCTAGGTCTCTGATTTCCTCTTGTTTCGAGGATTTCCTCTCTATTGGTGTTCCTGCTGGCTTCTTCCCATCCTTTCCCGCCATCTGCCCAGCCCACATCCTCCCTCCCTAAATTTTCAGTTATATACAAGCTTAAGAGTCCTTTAGCTCTCCCCTAAAGGGCGCACAATCTTTGGTAATTTTAATAATCTCAGCGGGGGGGTCTGATCTACCCCTTGGACAGGGCAGGGTAGCGTTACTAAATTCCACCGTCAGGCCGTCTTAAGAAGCCCTATCCAAATCAGCAATCAACGACAATCCCCACGTTATAAATGGTGGCTTGGCCCAACCAAGTCCTGTTCAATCCCCTTATTTAGGTCTCAGCTACTGTTCGTCGGAGAGCATACAAAATCACAGCTTATAATCAGCTTAAAGGGTTGTCATACATAAATGTAAAAAGACTGTAATTAGAGGGGAAGAAAAAAAAATTGAGAAGGCCAAAGGGAAAGAGGGGAGAAAGGGAAAAGATGGAGAGGGAAGGGGAGATGGGATGGGGGGGGTAGAAAAGGGAAGGGAAAGGAAAGGGGAAAGGGGAAAAAGCAAAGGGGGAAAAAGAAGGTCCTTTCTTTTTTCAATTTTAAAGCACGTCGGAGGAGGGAGGGGAGGCGGAAGGGGGGCCAGTCCGGTATCTCAGGATGTGCTGATTCACCGTGGAGGGGGGGGGGAGAGGAAAAAAATCTAAGTTGAACTTCAGCTTTCCAACAAGCGTGGAGAAGGGAGGTGAGGTTTCTACCCCCCCCCCCGGGAGAGGTGTTCCACACGTAACACAGGTCCGATAAAGAGAAAAAAAAACAAGAAAAAAGGAGGAGAACGGAAGCGGCAGTCTTCGTAGCACGTAGCACGGACTAGATCCCAATGTGTTGCTAGGTCCTTTAACATCCAGCGGGAGTACCTAAAATCCAGCAGAGTTGCTGCCCAGCGGGGATAGATACTGGGGTGTTGTTTGTATACAAATTTTGCGCGGGGCTGTCCTCCCTCGGTTAGTAAAATGCAGGGAAGGGCTAAGAAAAATATCAAGGGGCTCTGAGAAATAGGGAGGGGAGGCAATGGTCCGAGTCTATTTTACACCGCTAACAAAAGCTGGTGAGTGGCGGTGGGGGGTGGAAAGAACTGCTCCTTCAGTGCCACTTTAGTCCGCTATCTCCTCTCCCCCTCCTCTCCCCTCCTTCCTTTCCGTTTCTAAGTATCGCCTCCGTTCGCTCTTCTCAACGTTCCCTTTAAGCAATCTTTTCAAGCCCCTCTGCTGTAACTGCCAAAACGATACAAAGTCTCTAGGGTTTCCTCAAATTAGTTAGTTTTCTGCTAATTTTCTGCTTAGTTACTTTTGCCCCGCGGAGCCTCCAACGGGGACTTTCCCTTCCACGTTTCTACAGCGGGTGAGTGAGAGTTTCTTTGTTTCACTCTTCCGATGTTAGTCCCAGCGCCATCTTAAATCCGAAATACAGGTCGGGCTCCTTAACTTAATCTGTTGACATCCGTCGCTCCTTGGGCTCTATTTCCAGAGTATCTCCATATATTTATCACTCTGCTCCAAGGGCAACTGTTCTTAAGATTACGGAGATCTGTTGCCACTCTCAGTGAGAGCTAGAGGCATCGCTGTACAGGGTCCGCAGGGCTTACCGAAAATGCGTTGCTCGGTCCCATCATACTCGGGTCTTCTCCCAAAGGTAGAAAAAAGACCCGGAGAAACTCCGGGACCCCTCCGACGCTGCCGGTTGCGTTTCCCTCAAGGGGGCCCCCCTTGAGGTTTTGGGGTCGCTGTGCCTTTGCGTTGCCCCTCAAAAAACCCTGTGCAGTTCGGCGAGGTTGGGCTGCAACTTCACCGCGCTCTCATACTGCTGGCGATCCAAACCGGAAGTCCCCATAACAATACCAATTTATGAGAGAATAGAAAGGGGGACTTTGTCAAGACTTACTGTTTTTATGCCCGCTCTGGAGTTGTGCAAACTTTTGTAGATGTGCAGAATTTTTGTTTAAGGCTTTAAAGAGATAGGTTGCTACCTTCAAGCTTATTAACACTAGGATCTTTAGCACCTTGCAGAGGGGCATTTGTGTCCTCTCCCTAGCTTCCTCCAATGCCCTCCTGTCCCATGCATTAGTGCAAGAAAGTACAGAGGCAGGAAGCTCAATTTTTAAAAATATGGATCAAACTAGTACACTGTAAACCCATAATTATGTTGTCCACTGGTGCTTTGGCTACATATTTTAGATTCTTGGAGAGCACTTTGTAGTTTTGAGGTCACTTTATATTGTTGTTCAAAGCTAAGCACAGGTCAGTCCTACTCAGCCTTTTCCTTTGCACTCATCGTTATGATGATCTTGCTAGATGATGGGGGGACATACTGGAATATCACAAAATTCCTATAGAGTGTTATTTTTGCTCAGGAAAGAATAGATAGATAACTCCAAAAATAGCTAATGCTTTTGTTGTTGAAGCTTACTTTAAGAGTCTTGCTTTAAGAGTCAAAGACGTAAGACTATACTTACTTGCTCTGCTGATTTGTATGCACTAGATTCCCAGTTGAGAGTGCAATCTGTAGTTGTCATGGTCACTACCAGCAATCCTCAATAGTCTTCCCGTGTCCTACAAAGAATTCATGTGCACATGGGGCACAGAATTTCAAAAAGTAAAAACCAGGATTCCCCAGTGGTTGAGCTTTATTTATACAAACCCCAAATTTATTGAGCGGTAGTCTCGTAATCTGGGGAACCGGGTTTGCATCTCTGCTCCTCCACCTGCAGCTGCTGGGTGACCTTGGGCCAGTCAAACTTCTCTGAAGTCTCTCAGCCCCACTCACCTCACAGAGTGTTTGTTGTGGGGGAGGAAGGGAAAGGAGAATGTTAGCCGCTTTGAGACTCCTTAAAGGGAGTGAAAGGCGGGATATCAAATCCAAACTCTTCTTCTTCTTCTTTTTTGAAACAAAAATGCCCCCCAAAACATGATTTTTGGGTTTACTTGCCAAAGATCCAGGACAAACCACCGCCTTCCAGAAACTGCCCCTTCTACAACTTCCACCTTTGAAGTCCCGGGCATATGGCAGCCCTAGCACAGAATGTGCAGAGTCTCTTGTTGCTCTTTTTAAAGCTGTGGTAAGGCAGACTGAGGGGACGCAGGTGGCGCTGTGGGTTAAAGCCTCAGCGCCTAGGACTTGCCGATTGAAAGGTCGGCGGTTCGAATCCCTGCGGCGGGGTGCGCTCCCGCTGCTCGGTCCCAGCGCCTGCCAACCTAGCAGTTCGAAAGCACCTCCGGGTGCAAGTAGATAAATAGGGACCGCTTACCAGCGGGAAGGTAAACGGCGTTTCCGTGTGCAGCTGTGGCTCGCCAGAGCAGCGATGTCACGCTGGCCACGTGACCCGGAAGTGTCTCCGGACACCGCTGGCCCCTGGCCTCTTGAGTGAGATGGGCGCACAACCCCAGAGTCTGTCAAGACTGGCCCGTACGGGCAGGGGTACCTTTACCTTTTACCTTTAAGGCAGACTGAATCTAGTTCTCCTGCTGCCACTTCCCTAATGGTTGAATACCTGTTTGATTGGGCTGGGGGGTTGTGCACACAGAAAGAAGCCTGGAAAATATGCTGGACTGAAGCATATATTTTTGAGGGTTGCCATGCATGGAGATCAAAGCCGTGGAATATTGGTTGTAATATTCTATTAATGTTTCCCATGATGCCATTTGCAATATTTAGAGCTTCCAAGCCAGTCTGTCAATACAGATATTTCTATAGTCTCAGGCTGTAAATGTTCGACACTTTTTACAATGTCAATTTTTTACAAGTTTGTGGGGCCTGGATGTTCAGGGTGAGTGAAACTTTCATACAAATAAATAATACTTCCTAAAGTTATGAGCATCAATCTGTAATTTGTTACAAGGTGGGTGCGAAAAGTTTAAGGTCCTGATCCAGCAACTCCAGTGCACAATTGGGCTTCAATACAAACCTTGGAGTTCTGCATTCATTCCCATGTCAGGAAAAGCTCTGCATACCTCATATGAAACTTCTCTACTTTTAACTATTTGGGTAGTTTCCTGTCTATGGAGCTTCATATAATGATGAAAGTATCAGATCCTTGCAACTTCTTAATTAAGTTGCTGGGGGGGAATCACTGTTTTTATGCCCATATTAGAATCATATTTGGAAGGGACCCAAGGATCATCTAGTCCAACCTCCTGCAATGCAGGAATATTGGTATGGGCAGGGCTATTAAATGCAACTCAGATTGCTATAACGCCTCAAATATGGGCATGGAGAGCAAAGAAAGTCTTATTTATAGCCTAAGAGAGAAAAAGTAACTGTTTCTACTTAAGTAAATATGCCCATTGCTGCTGAATGTAACTTTTAATAAACTTTTTCTCCTTTTATACATATTTGTGTCTTTGTAATCAATTGTGCAGCTGTGTGCAGTTTTTGGTAAACAGCTTCTTAAAAGAATTAGAAAAGCAAATCTAGATCTAGTTCCTTCAGATCTACTTCAACTTAGTGTTCAATGTTATGAGGCCTAGTTAAAACTGGGAAAGGAGAGGAAGTGCTAGACATAGTTTTTTCTTAATTATTCACAACTTTTCTCCAATCTTCATTTAACCGTTCATAGTGTGGGTGGTGTAATTGCCATGAAAAACCATTTCTACTCTGTGTTTCACCCAGCTGCTCTAACATATCTCTGTGGTTGACTCTTCACATGATTTCATCCTATTGCATGAAAAGTGGTCTTGATAGAGACTGACATTACCTGATTAGGTCATGCCCATTGGCAGAGTGTAACCAAAATGCCACAATTGAGTGATGGGTGTGTGTTACAGGGTTGTGACAAATTCTTTGATTGTAATGTATGTAAAAAAGTTAAGAATCACCGTGGGTCTTATCCCAGAAGTGAAAGGGTGAGCGAAAGACCGTTTCTGCTTGTGCATTCTGACGTGGTGGGTCCTTTCGCACTCAGCAGGGGTAATTCACGATGCCACAAGGTTTTGTTGGGTCTACCCCATGAAGCACAAAGGTGAAGTGTTTACCAGGTTCAAAAGCTGGGTGAACTATGTTGAAAGGCAATTTTCTTTCAAGGTGGGCAAATTGCAGAGTGATTGAGGAGGCGAATTTATGTCTGGACCTTTTCAGTCTTGGTTACAGACAAAGGGCATAGAAAGACAAACCCCTATAGTCCGTAAGAAAACGGATTAAGTGAGCGAAAGAATAGAAGTCTTCAGGAGATGATGCACTCAATGCTTGAGGATGCTGGTCTATCAAAAGCTTATTGGGCTGAAGCTTATCTTTCGGCGTCTTATGTACAGAATCACATTTTTCATCGATCAATTTGAACTACGCCTTATTTCAAATTGTTTAACAAAAAGCCCAAAGTTGATCATTTGTGTACTTTTTGTTTAAAAGCCTGGGTTCATGTGCCTCGAGCTAAGAGGGAAAAGGGTGATCCCAAAGCGCAACAGCTTATTTTTGTAGGTTACTGTCAGGGAACTGCCATCGGAGCCAGAGGTGGAGGGAAGACTCTGGAGGGATGCCGGAGAGGGTCCCAGTAGGGAGAAAGGCAGCCCATCTGCTGGGGAAGGAAATCAGTGTAACACCAGTGGAGAAGGGGGGCAGATGGGGGAATCGGCAAGGGGGCTCCAGGACTCCTCGCCGGAGACCAGCGGGGAGAGCACGGGTACTCCGCTGCCCACACCCTCCCTGCGCAGAAGACTTCTGTGCAGGGAGAGTAGGAGGAGACTTGGCGTCAAAGAACAAAGTTGGTTTTACAAGCTCAAGCCGTTAGCCACTGGGGATTTTAAGTACAAGGCATGTTTAGTGGCTCAAGGTTTTTCCCAAAGCCCGGGGCTTGATTTTGACGAAGTGTTTGCTCCCACACCTAGAAGCGAGAGTTTGCGTCTGCTGCTGGCAATTGCAGTGAAACACAAGTTAAAAGTAAACCATTTTACATCTTTGACATCCAGACAGCTTATTTACATGCTAGTTTGAGTGAGGAACTCTATTTAGCAGAACCCCCTGGTTTTGAGTCTGGGTCAGGCAACGTGTACAAACTTCACAAGGCACTGTATGGTTTACAACAATCTGCAAGAAATTGGAACAAGGCTCTAGTTTCTTTAGGTTTCCAACGCAGCGCTGCAGAGAAGCGGACACGGAGCAATGGATCCAAACTACAAGAAAGAAGATTCCACCTAAACATTAGGAAGAACTTCCTGACAGTAAGAGCTGTTTCGACAGTGGAATTTGCTGCCAAGGAGTGTGGTGGAGTCTCCTTCTTTGGAGGTCTTTAAGCAGAGGCTTGACAACCATATGTCAGGAGTGCTCTGATGGTGTTTCCTGCTTGGCAGAGGGTTGGACTCGATGGCCCTTGTGGTCTCTTCCAACTCTATGATTCTATGATTCTACTATATCTCTCCTTTTTGAATGTTTGGTAATCTGTTATAGGAAGGCATCATCCAAGTCTTCTGTCTGGCTTGGCAGTCTATGGCAGACTTTCACAGTAAAGATAAATAAATAAACAAATTGTCCAGTAGCACCTTAGAGACCAACTAAGTTTGTTCTGGATATAAGCTTTTGTGTGTATGCACACTTCTTCAGAAACACTGAAACAGAAGTCACCAGACCCTTATACAGGGGACGCTTGGGTTGCGAACATGATCTGTGTGGGATGCACGTTCGCAACCTGCAGCATTCGCAACATGCTTCTGTGTGTCTGCTGGAAGTAACACGTTCCGGTACTTCCAGGTTTCAGCGGTCTGTAACACGAATAAACGCAACCTGAAGCAGCTGTAACCTGAGGTATGCCTGTATATAGTGGGAGGGTAGGGTGGGGTTTTTCTCAGAAGAGTAGTAGGAGATGGTGATTGTTAACTTGTGGGGGAACATAGCAGACGACACAGCAATTTCTCCAGAGCAGCTCTTTATTTGTACGCTGGACAGAACTGAACAGCAAACAGCTCAGCCGGCCTGCTTTCATAGGCAGCTGGCTGTCGACATTGTAGCAACAACAACCCAGGGTTTCCCGCCTAAAATAACTGACGTGGACCTGAGTGAAAACTATCTACAGTTCAATTAGGCACAAAAGCATATCAGTTACATTTCCCATACTTAGACCAACAGTGATACATGTCCAACAACATAGTCCTTTAAATAAGTTGGCCGCTTGGAAACTCTGCCAGACCGCCGGGGACTGGTAGCCAAGTCCGGAGAGCCACACAGTTCTTGCTGAGGCTGTGGTGCGACCCTAGGTGGCGTTGAAACCAAATCCCCTGGATCCGCTGCTGTGGGCGGAGCCTCCGCAAGTGGAGTGGTCTGAGTCTGTGGTAAGTCTGGCAGACCCTCTGAAGTGGCTTGGTTCGGCTCCACGCTGGCAGTTTGCGAGGGAGGTGTAGGTGGAGCCTCGCCATCTGTAAGTGTCTCTTCTGGAGCCACAAGCGCAGTTGGGGGCACCACGGTAGTGTCCAAGTCCCCAACCCTGCGCCTAAGCTGGTCTATGTGCCGGCGCCACAAGCGTCCATCTTCGACGAGTGCCACCTGGTACGAGCGAGGTCCAGTGACTCCCACTACTGTGGCTGGGACCCAATGAATGTCCCCCACATTTTGGTTTGTTTGTATTTTTGTTTTGTTTTGTTTTTATATAAATCTCTGAAACTTCAATAAAAATCTTTTTTTAAAAAAAACATAGTTCCAGGCAAAAACCTGGTTTCCTGGAACAAATGTGCGTTGGCACAGCCTGGGGATTCGGCCACGGCAAATTCTGGGTGCAGCCAGTCGAGTGGTGACCTGAGGCGGCGGCCCATAAGCAGTTCAGCAGGACTCCGCCCTCTGGCCACATGAGGGGTGATGTGTTGCACTAACAAGTATTAGGCAACCCACTCGTGCCAGTCTCCCCGGTCCAGGCGCGCCAGTGCCTCTTTTGTCGAGCGCACCATTCTCGCCGCTTGCCCGTTGCTGGATGGATGAAAGGGTGCTGTTAGGGCATGGGGTTTTTCTCTTCTGAGAAAAACCCCACCCCACTCTCCCACTATATATAAGGGTCTGGTGACTTCTGTTTCAGTGTTTCTGAAGAAGAGTGCATGCACACAAAAAGTTGGTCTCTAAGGTGCTATGGGACAATTTTTTACCTATTTCGACTGCGTCAGACCAACATGGCTACCTATCTGAATCTAGACTAAACAGTAAAGTCATTATTGTTTCTTTCCTACAGTTTTCACCCATATACTCTCAATCTGCTTTCCATGCTCCAAGCCACAAATAAGTGTACTGTCAGGAGCAAAGGAACCTCTCTTTAAAGAGAGCTGCAAGTCTTGGAAGGCAGCCCAGAAAGAGGGGGAGAGGAAAGCGAGGTCATGAGAGAGGTTGCCATGGAAACACTCCCAGGAAGAGTAGGTGAGAGTTCACATACTAAAGGGGGACAGGAAACAGCAGAAGAAAGCCTCTCAGAGAGCGCAGCAGAACCAATGAGCTTACAAGCTCATAGAAAGGAGGGGCTGCAGGAGAGGGGATGAGAGACTTCACAGCGTCCAAGGAGAAGGTACCTACCCCGCTGCTTTCGTAGAAGGAAGTGCAACACTGAAAGTTCAGTCAAGTCATCTTGAGGAATGGAGCAGAGAACTGGAAGCAGAGACCTGTGTTTTACTTGGGAATAAACCAACCTTTCTAATGAACTGGACTCGTGTGCTTTGCTGCCTCTCACATGTACACATTATTTACATATAATGCTACTCCTCCTCTCTTCCTGTTTGGTCTATTTCTTTTGAACAGGATTGAACAATTCCTACATTCCAGTCATAAGTCTCATCCCACCAGGCTTCAGTAATGCCTACCAGGCCGTATTTGCAATCCTGTACTAAAAGCTCCTGGTGCTGGAGGAGACTCTTGACAGTCCCATGGACTGCAAGAAGATCAAACCTATCCATTCTTAAGGAAATCAGCCCTGAGTGCTCACTGGAACGACAGATCCTGAAGCTGAGGCTTCAATACTTTGGCCACCTCATGCGAAGAGAAGACTCCCTGGAAAAGACCCTGAGGTTGGGAAAGATGGAGGGCGCAAGGAGAAGGGGATGACAGAGGATGAGATGGTTGGATAGTGTTCTTGAAGCTACCAGCATGAGTTTGACCAAACTGCGGGAGGAAGACAGGAGTGCCTGGCATGCTCTGGTCCATGGGGTCCATGGGGTCACGAAGAGTTGGACATTACTAAACGACTAAACAACAACAACTAAAAGCTCCAATTCATCTTGGTTGTTTCCCACACTCTGTGCATGCTATGATTCTATATCTATTACTCTTGTAATCAAAATAAGCAACAACAACAAAATATATGTCTCTGCCTAAGGTAGCTTACAAAAGGGACACGGGTGGCACTGTGGGTTAAACCACAGAGCTTAGGGCTTGCCGATCAGAAGTGGCTTAGTCCTGCTGGCCACATGACCTGGAAGCAGTACGCTGGCTCCCTTGGCCAGTAAAGCGAGATGAGCGCCGCAACCCCAGAGTCGACCACGACTGGACCTAACAGTCAGGGGTCATCGGGAAACGGTGGCTTTCAACGCAGTCAAAGCCGTCCTCTCATTGGACAGTGTGCTGGTACAGTACAGTGAAGCCAGGCCGCTGGTCCTTGCCTGTGACGTCTCGCCCTTTGGCGCCGTCCTCAGTCACCAGTTTCCAGATGGTAGGGAAGCCCCCCCCCCCAGCTTGTTTGGGCAAGGAATCAAGGCCAGCATTGTCTCCTCTGACTGGCAGCAGCTCTCGGGGGTTTCATGCAGAGGTGTTTTCTTATCCTTCTAACTGGAGATGGCGGGGATTGGACCTGGGGCTCTGTGTGCACCAAGTGTGGGGTCACCCACTGAGCTTTGATCCTTTCCCTTTAGTTCCACCTGTTACAATGCAGCACAATAGCTGAATTTTTGAGAGCTAAAAGAAAAGAATCATAGAATCATAGAGTTGGAAGAGACCACAAGGGCCATGGAGTCCAACCCCCTGCCAAGCAGGAAACACCATCAGAGCACTCCTGACATATGGTTGTCAAGCCTCTGCTTAAAGACCTCCAAAGAAGGAGACTCCACCACACTCCTTGGCAGCAAATTCCACTGTCAAACAGCTCTTACTGTCAGGAAGTTCTTCCTAATGTTTAGGTGGAATCTTCTTTCTTGTAGTTTGGATCCATTGCTCCGTGTCCGCTTCTCTGGAGCAGCAGAAAACAACCTTTCTCCCTCCTCTATGTGACATCCTTTTATATATTTGAACATGTCTATCGTATCACCCCTTAACCTCCTCTTCTCCAGTCTAAACATGCCCATTTCCCTTAGCCGTTCCTCATAGGGCATCGTTTCCAGGCCTTTGACTATTTTGGTTGCCCTCCTCTGGACACGTTCCAGTTTGTCAGTGTCCTTCTTGAACTGTGGTGCCCAGAACTGGACACAGTACTCCAGGTGAGGTCTGACCAGAGCAGAATACAGTGGCACTATTACTTCCCTTGATCTAGATGCTATACTCCTATTGATGCAGCCCAGAATTGCATTGGCTTTTTTAGCTGCCACATCACACTGTTGGCTCATGTCAAGTTTGTGGTCAACCAAGACTCCTAGATCCTTTTTCACATGTACTGCTCTCAAGCCAGGTATCACCCATCTTGTATTTGTGCCTCTCATTTTTTTTGCCCAAGTGCAATACTTTACATTTCTCCCTGTTAAAATTCATCTTGTTTGTTTTGGCCCAGTTCTCTAATCTGTCAAGGTCATTTTGAAGTGTGGTCCTGTCCTCTGGGGTGCTAGCCACCCCTCCCGGTTTGGTGTCATCTGCAAATTTGATCAGGATGCCCTTGAGTCCATCATCCAAGTCGTTGATAATGATGTTGAATAAGACCGGGCCCAAGACAGAACCCTGTGGCACCCTACTAGCCACTCTTCTCCAGGATGAAGAGGAACCATTGATGAGCACCCTTTGGGTTCGGTCAGTCAGCCAGTTACAAATCCACTGAGTGGTAGCATAGTCAAGACCGCATTTTACCAGCTTCTTTACAAGAATATCATGGGGCACCTTGTCAAATGCCTTGCTGAAATCAAGGTAGGCTACATCCACTGCGTTCCCTTCATCTAACAGGCTTGTAATTCTGTCAAAAAATGAGATCAGGTTAGTCTGACATGACTTATTTTTCAGAAATCCATGCTGACTATTGGTGATCACAGCATTCCTTTCTAGGTGCTCACAGACTGTTTGCTTAATGATCTGCTCCAGAATCTTCCCTGGTATTGATGTCAGACTGACTGGGCGGTAATTATTTGGGTCCTCTCTTTTCCCCTTTTTGAAAATAGGGACAACATTTGCCTTCCTCCAGTCTGTCAGGACTTCGCCTGTTCTCCAGGAATTCTCAAAGATGACTGCCAGTTCTCAGAAAGATGTTCTGAGATCACATCTGCCAGTTCTTTTAATACTCTTGGATGCAGTTCATCTGGCCCTGGAGACTTGAATACATCTAGACTAGCCAAGTATTCTTGTACTATCTCCTTAGTTATTCTGGGCTGTGTTTCCTTTGCTGAATCATTTGCTCCAAATTCTTCAGGTCGGGCATTGTTTTCTTTATCGGAGAAGACTGAGGCAAAGAAGGCATTGAGGAGTTCAGCCCTTTCTGTGTCCTCTGTTTGCATTTCACCATCTTCTCCTCTGAGTGACGCCACGGTTTCTTTGTTCTTCCTTTTGCTACGAACATACCCATAAAAGCCTTTTTTGTTGCCTTTAACCTCTCTAGCAAGCCTGAGTTCATTCTGTGCTTTAGCTTTTCTGACTTTGTGTCTACACATGCTGGCTATTTGTTTGAATTCCTCTTTGGTGGTTTCCCCCCTTTTCCATTTTTTGTACACATCCTTTTTTAATCTTAACTCAGTTAAAAGTTCTTTAGATAGCCACCCTGGCTTCTTTAGGCACCTTCCATGTTTCCGTCTCATTGGTATTGCCTGAAGCTGTGCTTTTACTATCTCCCTCTTAACAAACTCCCAGCCATCATGAACTCCCTTTCCTTTTAGTATTACTGTCCATGGGATCTCACACAGCACTTCCCTAAGTTTTATGAAGTCGGCTTTCTTAAAGTCAAGAAAATGAGTCCTAGCTGAAAAGAACCAGGTTAAAAACTACCGCCCAATATCTTTACTTAATGTGGATTACAAAATTTTTGCAGGCATTTTGGCAAAAAGACTGAAGAGAGTGTTGATAGGGGAGATTCATAAAGACCAAACTGGCTTTCTCCCAGGGAGACATATGTCAGATAATGTGAGGAACATTATAGACATTTTGGAGTTATTAGAAGTTGACATTAACAGAAAGGCGGTTTTGATTTTTGTGGATGCGGAGAAAGCCTTTGACAACATTTGTTGGAGTTTTATGAAGAAGAATCTCCAAGGGATGGGGGTAGGCCAAGGTTTCGAAAACGGTATAGGTGCAATATATTCTAAACAAAAAGCAAAGTTAATTGTGAATAATGTGGTAACGGAAGAAATTCCTATTGAAAAAGGCACACGACAGGGGTGCCCAATATCCCCTTTGCTTTTTATATCGGTCCTGGAGGTTTTGTTAAACATGATTAGAGGGGACCAGTTGGTTAAAGGAGTTCAGGTCGGAGTTAGACACTACAAACTAAGAGCATTTGCAGATGACCTAGTATTGACTTTGCAACAGCCAGACACTAGTACTAAAAGAGTATTAGAGCTAATCGAGACTTTTGGTCAAGTAGCAGGATTCAAACTTAATAAACAGAAAACGAAAGTGTTAGAAAAAAACTTAACTACAGAGGAAAGAGAGAGATTTCAGAGTGAAACAGGTCTGGAAATAACGAAAAAAGTGAAATACCTGGGGGTAAACTTAACATCTAAGAATGTGAATTTATTTAAAGACAATTATGAAAAATGCTGGTCAGAAGTAAAGAAAGATCTAGAAATATGGTTGTCAGGACTGCCGCTAGGTCCCAGCTCACAGAGGACCAACGCCCAGTGGATGTTATATACAAAAGTCTTTATTAAAGTTTAGTTTCCATTTCCAAGCTCTGGGCGCGCAGACCCACGTCTCGACGCTAGACCGGCCAAGTCCCCTCTGACTCACTGCTCCACCCACACCAGTTTAAGATTCTAGCCCGGCTCCACCTCCTACGCTGCTCTTTCCTTCGCTGGGTCTTTCTGCCCTCTGGGGTTCCCTCCTTCCTGGACTCCTCTGACGCTGAGCCTCCTGAGTCTTGCCCCTCCCTCCGGCGGGCTTTAGGACCTGGCTCCCTTTCCGGGCTCCCTGCTGTGCCGCGCTCCTGTACATTTGAACTTGGTGCGCGCGCCCAGCCGGTGACTTTCCTTCTGACCGTTTCCCCGCTTCCTGATGTGGGCGTTGCCAAACCTGACTCCTCTCCTCCCTCTGGTGGTGAGGACACTGGTCCCGACTCCTGGGACTCCCCCTCCCCACTGCGCTCTGGTGGAGAAGCTGGTCCTGATTTCCAACTGCTGCTCAGGGACTCCCCGCTAACCCCTTCCTCCTGGGGCTTCCCCCCTGGAGCCCCCTTCGCTCTGGCCACCGGCGCTCCCTTCTGTGAGTCCTCCGATTCGCTAGAGAGGCTTGTGGAATAACTCTGGCCACTGTCACTGCCTGTGCCTCCCTCGTACTCCTCCTCCTCACTCTCCATTTGCTCCCCCTCCTGTGTCTCTCCTTCTGAACCCCTGACAATGGTCAAGGTTGAAACTCTCCTTGTTAGGCCGAATTGCTACTATCAAGATGAATGTATTGCCTAGAATGTTGTTTTTATTTCAAACCTTACAAATATTGGACAAGATGGACTGTTTCAAGAAGTGGCAGAAAGATATATCAAAATTTGTCTGGCAGGGCAAAAAGCCCAGAATAAAATTTAAGATTCTAACTGACGCAAAAGACAGAGGGGGGTTTGCCCTGCCGGACTTAAGACTCTATTATGAATCGGCAGCTTTTTGCTGGTTGAAAGACTGGCTACTTCTTGAGAATACAGACATTTTGGATTTGGAAGGGTATGACAATAGCTTTGGTTGGCATGCATATCTATGGTATGACAAGGTAAAGGTATATAAGGGTTTCAAAAAACATATTGTCAGAAAAGCATTATACAATGTCTGGATTAGATATAAGGATCTGTTGGAAAGTAAAACTCCCAGGTGGTTGTCACCAATGGAAGCTAAGGGGGTTAAAAAACTTAATATGGAATCTAAATGGCCAAAATATTGTGAAATTCTAGAATATGAAGGCGAAAGGGTTTAACTTCAGAGTTATGAGAAATTAAAGTCCAAAGTTAGAGATTGGTTACATTACCATCAGATAAACGAGACATTCAAACAAGACAGGAAAATAGGATTTCAGAAGGAGAGGTCAAAGTTAGAAACAGAACTGTTAGAACCCAATACTAAGAATCTGTCAAGAATGTATAATCTGCTGTTAAAATGGAATACACAGGATGAAACGGTGAAATCAGCTATGATTAAATGGGCACAAGACATTGGTCATGACATTATGTTTGCTGACTGGGAACAGTTATGGACCACTGGTGTTAAATTTACGGCATGTAATGCCTTAAAAGAAAACATAATGAAAATGATCTACAGGTGGTACATGACCCCAGTCAAACTTGCAAAAATCTATCGTTTGCCCAATAACAAATGTTGGAAATGTAATGAGACGGAAGGTACCTTTTATCACCTTTGGTGGACCTGCCCGAGGATCAAAGCCTTCTGGGAAATGATCTATAATGAAATTAAGAAAGTCCTTAAGTGGACCTTTCCTAAGAAACCTGAGGCTTTTCTCCTGGGCATGGTTGGCCAATTGGTGCCAAAGAAGGACAGGATTTTTTTTATGCATGCTACCACAGCAGCAAGAATTCTTCTGGCAAAGTATTGGAAGATGCAAGAACTACCTACTCTGGAAGAATGGCAGATAAAGGTGATTGACTTTATGGGATTGGCAGAGATGACCGGCAGAATCCGCGACCAGGGGAAAAAGGCAGTGGAAGAAGACTGGAAGAAATTTAAAATGTATCTCAAAAATTGTTGTAAAATTGAGGAGGGTTAGATGTCAAGGGGTAAGAAGTAGAGAATTACAGCTGTAACTAATAAATTAAGGAAAACTTAATGAAAGGGAATTAAATGGATAAATGGATTGACGGGTTGCTAAAAAATTGTAAAATAAGGATGCAGTGAAAGGGAGGTATGGGGAAGTCGGATGAAAGAAGGTATACGAAAATAATATTGTGAAATTATACATGTTTGTTTTTGTTTTAGTTTGTCTTTATTATGTGTTGTGCTTGTCTTCTTTGTATGTGTTTAAAAAATTGAATAAAAAAATATTTTAAAAAAGGGAAAAAAAGAAAATGAGTCCTAGTATGCTTGGCTGCTCCTTTCCACTGTATAGTAAACTTCAGAAGAGCATGATGTAGTGTTGATGTATCAATGATGCTGCTCAAAGTGTATTCTGGGGGAAAGAGGGAAGTTTTAAAAGAGGATATCACCCCCTGCTCGGGGTTCTTACTCTTGTGGGGACCTGTTGCGCAACAATAAAGATCTTGGTCTACTGACTGCTGTTTGCTCCTATATTTGGCTGGAACTTCCTTCCTTTCTGACCATATAGACCTGCAGCCTCTGCCCCATGAGCTGGGCTGTTGAGCAGTTTCTCACCCCAGAATTTCCCTTAACAAATACAATACATGAATCAGGCCTATAACGGTGGCTTCTACTATTTGGAACTCCCTCCTGATGCTGCCTCTTCAGTACCCGTCGAAAACGTTCCTTCTTCAACAAGCCTTTTAAGTGGACAATCTTTATCCTGCTTTGTATCTGCATGGGTTTGAATTTTTTTCAACATATGAAATTGCTTTTGATTGCTTTTACGTATAGGTGCTTTGTTTTTTGTTGTTTTTATGTGTGAGATTATGCAATTGTTTCTTGTCCCTATGTTTTTATTCTGAAATTTGTTTTGAGATAATTCATGAGAAGTGGTTCTTAAATGGAATCAAATAATAAATAAGTAAAATGTCAGTAAGTCACCTTTGAGTGTACAATTTTCATCTCATCTCGTCATCCCTTTTGTTATAAAACTAATCCTGCTCTAGCATCTCCTAGAATTGTCTGGTAATGTTCAAGTGAGAAAATGTGCTGGTCAACCTTATTTCCTCCCTGTGCCCTCGACAGGTTACTGTGCACATATTCTGTGTTGGTTTGGGGGAAAATATAGAAAGAAGAAAAGAATTCTCTCTTTGGTGAAAGAATTCCAGCAGAGATTTTAAATCACAAAACGTGCAGCAAAGCAAGAAAATATAAGCTGTTGGACCTTTAAAATATGTCCTTTCAAGTGAGTTCAAAAGTGTCCCCACATTTGGTTAGCTTAAAAGTGTTTACTTACAATCTCTCCAAAGGCCAGTGTCATGTGGTTTTGCATACAGGATTCAGCAAAGTTGCACACACAGCAAAACATGGCTCAGTTACAAAGTGGTGAAATTATTGGTAAAAGAACTCAAAAATGGCTGTGAGAGCCATGTGGTTGAACTCAAACAAGGGGAGCTTCTCAGGCAGACTGGAAGTTGAACAATAGGCTTGATTACCCATTTCCTCCCCAGGTAAGGGGAAATGATCTCACTAAGTATGGCAGGACACCTGCATGCATTAGTTAGACTAAGCATGTTGGTTATATGAGGCTGGTTATCCCCACTTTCTGGAGAGTCATTTCCATGCTCACCTCCATGAGAATAATTCATATTTTACCTCAGGATTTAAATTTCTGAGCAATATGCATAGAATTGGTAATAAATACATCTTTGCTGATGCATATGTAAACAGAGTCTAAATTAGGTCCACTTTGAAATGTAGCTTAGCATTTTCTCCCCTCCACCCCCGGTATTCTAGATGAAATGAGATGATTGTAATAATCCTCTCTTTCCCTTGGGCCAGTTTTTTTTAATGCGTTGTCTGCAGGCAGTGGCAGAGCTGGGTGCTCTGGCACCTGGAGCGGCACACAGGCGGGGCAATCTGCCCACGGTGTCAATCCTCCCCAGGGGCCGATCTTAGTGTGGCTGCGCAATCCTCCTCGACATTCAGCACCCCCACCACTCCCAAGCCTACACCGAGCCGGAGGAAGGGGAAGAGCTGCAGCAGCAGCTTCACCACTTGCCGCTTTGCCACTCGCTGGGCTTGGGGGAGTCACAGGTGGGGGGGCACGCGAATGTCACCCCCCTTCAGGATGACACCCGGAGTGGCCCACATACCCCTTCCTATGTCCCTGTCTGCAGGCCATGTTGTTAAAACTGGGTCAAACAATGAATCACTCCAGTTCCTCAGAGCTGTGAAAGCTAAATGTAAATCTACCATTCTCTATATATCACTCAAAGTCATCCTGGTACTTGCCATAAAGTACTTACTTGAGTTTTTTGCCTGCTGCTTTCTTCAGTTTATTCCTTTTATTTTTGCCTCCCAAGACCCACAGCCTGACATTGGCATGGCAGCCATGAGATTTATTATTAGGGGTGGCACTGTGGTCTAAACCACCGAGCCTCTTGGGCTTGCCAGTCGTAGGGTCAGCAGTTCTAATTTGTGCAACAGGGTGAGCTTCCTTTGCTTTGTCCCAGCTCCTGCTAACCTAGCAGTTCGAAAGCATACCAGTGTGAGTAGATAGATAGGTACTGCTGCGTCGGGAAGGTAAGCAACACTCTGGCTTCTGTCACGGTGTCCTGTTGCACCAGAAACACTTTCATCTTGCTGGCCACATGACCTGGAAAAGCTGCCTGTGGACAAACTCTGGCTCCCTTTACCTGAAAGTAGAGATGAGTGACGCACCCCATAATCAAATTTGACTGTCCAGGGGTCCTTTACCTTTACCTTATTAGGAATAAACAAGAGGTTGGTGATCATGAATGACTGGTTATTAGGAATAAAGTATTTAAAAGTAACTTTTTAAACAGTGGTGTAATGAGAATGGTGTGAAAAGAACACATGCTCTGGGCACAACCTGGACAAAATGGGCAGCAAAGATTGTGTAATAATATATGTCAGGGGTTGCCAACTTTTTGGGTGGGGCTCATGGGAACATTTGGAATTTTGATAAAGTATCCTGGTGCCAAATAAAAAGTCTGTCATGGGGTGTGGCATAACAAAATTTAGCTTCCACATCTAAAAGAGTAGAAAAAGAGACACGACCAACAGAATCCTGGCATCCCATGAAATGTTTACAGGGAGTGGAGATGCTGAGCCAGGACAAACAGGAACTGAGAAGGAAGCACAATCTGGCTCTCTGGCACTGTGGATTTTTTAAGGGGATGTTTACCGAGACATTTCCCAGGTGCCAAGGAGGTACTGGTGAGCAGAGCACATGTCATCTGTGGATGCTGCACTGCTGACAAAGTCAAAGGACACCTGGCAGTTCTTGCTCAGAGAAAACATCTAAGGGATTTTTTTAAGTAGAAAAAAATGTTTCAAGAAGACTATCAACTTTTCTGCGCATTCTTGCTTCTGTGTATTCCCCAAAGCGCTGGGGTAAGACGCTCCTGTTAGAGCTCCTCAATTAGATGTTGGGGGCTCCTACTCCTTTTAACTTTTTCAACATTTTAACTTTTTAATCTTTAAACCCTCTTCTTATCAAAAGTTTGGCAACCTGGGGTTTTATATCAGAGAACTTGTGAAGTTGGTGCTGAAAATTAGATCTAACGAAGTCAAACAGCTTAACAGGCGCCGCCCAGCCTATTTCAAGGACTCGTAACTCTAAACAATTTAATTAATCTCCTGAACTTTTTCCAAACTGACTCTGACTCAGGCTTTGACTCGGCGTTTTAAATGAACTAAGGGAGGTGAAGCTGTGTTGCAGGAGTGTTCCGTTTGTGCTTGCCTCTGCCCTCCTGGCTTGTGGGTGCAACTCTGCTGTGTGCCTGCTCTGTCTTCCCAGCTGTGGGTCCGGCTGCCCTGCATGCCGGCGGTGCTCCTGGACTGAGACAGACTGGTCGAGTACTCAAGATATATTACTCTGCAGATGACTCAATTGAAAGGTACCTAGGGAGCCGGGGGGGGGGGGGCTCCACCCTCAAGACGCCAGAGACTCTTAAGCCACAGGGCTGGCAGCTGGTTGTAGCAGAGGAGAGGTATCATCCTGTGGCCCTGAGAACACCAGCAGTGGGGGAAATCAGAGGACTCCTGATGCCAAGAGGAACACTTTCTCTGCCACTACAAGAGGAGGGCCCCCTGAGACCATCGGGAATGGCATTAACATCAAACAGGGCATTTACTGAGCCTGCCCCGCCTTCCTCTGCCCACCCCCCGCTGTTGCCTGGTTGTTCAGGGTGGCAGATTCAGAGATCATTCAAGCAGACTTGAGCTGGCGCGTGATAGTACAAGAACTTCGTGATGCTACAAGAACTTTGTCTGCTACAAGAACCTTTTTATTTTATTTTCCTTTCCCCCCTTCCTGCTTCCTTTGCCATTTGTTTTAGTCCTTTGTCCATTGTTTCATGATAATATTTAAGTTTTTGCTTGCTTACTGTTAGATGCTTGATTGTTGTCCTCCTGTTATTTAGGTGTTTTTTCTTCCTTTATGTACGTTATATAGTAGTTCTGTTTAGCTGTGGAATGTTTTGGGGTTTATTTTTTAATTTAATTAATTGGTTTGTCTAATATTATAATAGTAGGCTGACAAAGAATATAACAGTTTCGTATAATCAGAGGTAGCTGATGTTTAGCTGGCTTGTTCTACTCGACTAATTGGAGTTATCGAGTTGTTGATACTATAAGCAGAATAACTAGGCTGGGAAAGAATAACATCAATTGCCCTCAATGCTACTATGAGGCTTGGGATTGCTACCGTGGAGGGGCGAGGGAGGTATGGCGGTGGGGGCAGATGTCATAGGTGAAGGGGATCGAGATACGGATATGCTCATACCCCTTCCAATCTGCGCCCCATCCCGAGGGACGAGGGTAGGGTGAGCAAGGATTACTCACCTCCGTCACTGGTGCTGTGCAATGCCAGGTCTATAGGCAACAAAACCGCCACCCTGCATGATTTCTTTACCTCACACAGGGTTGACCTGGCTTGTGTGACTGAGACCTGGGTGCGCGAAGGGGATACTGTTACCTTACGAGAGATGGTGCCCCCGGGTTTCTCCTTTCTCTACCAGTCGCGGACTGTGGGCTGGGGGGGGGGGGAGGTGGCATTATTAATCCGGGAAGATTGTTCTTTCAGGGCTCTACCATCCCCATCGATCCCCGGCATTGAATGTGTTGACCTAGTGTGGGGCTCCGAGGTGAGCTTGGCTGTCTGGCTGGTGTACCGGCCACCTAGCGCACCAGCAGCCACCCTGTCAGGCCTGCTGGAGGCGGTGGCCGGCTGGGCCTTGGAGTTCCCTAACCTATTGGTATTGGGGGACTTCAACATCCATGCTGATGCCACTTTCTCTGCACAGGCTCTGGACCTGGTGTCTTCCATGGCGACACTAGGGCTCTCCCAGTTTGTTTCGGGCCCCACACATCAAGCAGGCCACACGCTGGATTTGATGTTTGGCATAGGTATAGATGTGATCATGTCTCCTTCAATGAAGGTGCCATGGTCTGATCACTATGCTCTGAAAGCCAGGATTGACTTTCCACCCCCACCCTGCTTAGGTGGCGAGCCGATCTAGGTTCGCCCGCAGAGGCTGATGGACCCTGATAGATTCCGCCAAGGCTTGCGGGACCTTGCTCCCCCTGGCGACTCATTGACTGAGCTTGTTGAGGGCTGGAATACCCAGCTCCTGGCAGCGATCGATGAGATCGCACCTAAGTGCCCTCTGCGGCCCTGCAGAAACCGGGCTCCCTAGTTTACTGAGGAGCAAGACCTCAGATGGCTAGAGCGAGTATGGCGGGGTGCCTGTGATGGAGCCTCAAGAACATCTTATAGGGTTTTTATGAAAACCTACGAGATGGCAGTGAAGGCCGCTAAGAAGTCTTACTTCTCGGCCTCCATTGCATCCTCTAGCTCTCGCCCGGCGCAATTATTTAGTATAATTAGGTCTTTAACGTCCCTCGAAGGACAGCCAAATTTAAATAACAATTTGACACACAGCTGTGAGGCATCTGCGAGCTTTTTTGCGGAGAAGGTCCTGTTGCTCCGCCATGACCTCCCTGCCAATTTGGATACAATAATGGAACTGGAGGCCCCTCAACTGTCCTCGGGTCCAGTATTGGACCACTTTGACCGGATATCCCCAGCCAATTTGGACAGACTCCTCCAAGCTGGAAAGCCCACCACCTGTCCTCTTGACCCGTGCCCGTCTTGGCTGATTAGAGCGTGTCCAGACGAGGTGTGGGCCTCCCTAGGGGATATCATCAATTTGTCCCTTGGCACCGGGACATTCCCAGGGGAATGGAAGGAGGCAGTGGTGCGCCCACTCTTAAAGAAAACATCATTAGATCCTTTGTTGTTGTTTAGTCGTTTAGTCGTGTCCGTCTCTTCGTGACCCCATGGACCAGAGCACGCCAGGCACCTCTGTCATCCACTGCCTCCCACAGTTTGGTCAAACTCATGCTGGTAACCTCGAAAACACTATCCAACCATCTCGTCCTCTGTCGTCCTCTTCTCCTTGTGCCCTCCATCTTTCCCAACATCAGGGTCTTCTCCAGGGAGTCTTCTCTTCTCATGAGGTGGCCAAAGTACTAGAGCCTCAGCTTCACGATCTGTCCTTCCAGTGAGCACTCAGGGCTGATTTCCTTAAGAATGGATAGGTTTGATCTTCTTGCAGTCCATGGGACTCTCAAGAGTCCCCTCCAGCACCATAATTCAAAAGCATCAATTCTTCGGCGATCAGCCTTCTTTATGGTCCAGCTCTCACTTCCATACATCACTACTGGGAAAAGCACAGCTTTAACTATACGGACCTTTGTTGGCAAGGTGACATCTCTACTTCTCAAGATGCTGTCTAGACCTGTCATTGCCCTTCTCCCAAGAAGCAGGCGTCTTTTAATTTCGTGGCTGCTCTCACCATCTGCAGTGATCATGGAACCCAAGAAAGTAAAATCTCTCACTGCCTCCATTTCTTCCCCTTCTATTTGCCAGGAGGTGATGGGACCAGTGGCCATGATCTTCGTTTTTTTGATGTTGAGCTTCAGACCATATTTTGCGCTCTCCTCTTTCACCCTCATTAAAAGGTTCTTTAATTCCTCCTCACTTTCTGCCATCAAGGTTGTGTTATCTGCATTCCGGCTTAGAATCATAGAATCATGGAAGAGACCACAAGGGCCATCGAGTCCAACCCCCTGCCAAGCAGGAAACACCATCAGAGCACTCCTGACATATGGTTGTCAAGCCTCTGCTTAAAGACCTCCAAAGAAGGAGACTCCACCACACTCCTTGGCAGCAAATTCCACTGTCAAACAGCTCTTACTGTCAGGAAGTTCTTCCTAATGTTTAGGTGGAATCTTCTTTCTTGTAGTTTGGAACCATTGCTCCGTGTCCGCTTCTCTAGAGCAGCAGAAAACAACCTTTCTCCCTCCTCTATGTGACATCCTTTTATATATTTGAACATGGCTATCATATCACCCCTTAACCTCCTCTTCTCCAGGCTAAACATGCCCAGCTCCCTTAGCCGTTCCTCATAGGGCATCGTTTCCAGGCCTTTGACCATTTTGGCTGCCCTCCTCTGGACACGTTCCAGTTTGTCAGTGTCCTTCTTGAACTGTGGTGCCCAGAACTGGACACAGTACTCCAGGTGAGGTCTGACCAGAGCAGAATACAGTGGCACTATTACTTCCCTTGATCTAGATGCTATACTCCTATTGATGCAGCCCAGAATTGCATTGGCTTTTTTAGCTGCCACATCACACTGTTGGCTCATGTCAAGTTTGTGGTCAACCAAGACTCCTAGATCCTTTTCACATGTACTGCTCTCAAGCCAGGTGTCACCCATCTTGTATTTGTGCCTCTCATTTTTTTTGCCCAAGTGCAATACTTTACATTTCTCCCTGTTAAAATTCATCTTGTTTGTTTTGGCCCAGTTCTCTAATCTGTCAAGGTCATTTTGAAGTGTGGTCCTGTCCTCTGGGGTGTTAGCCACCCCTCCCAGTTTGGAGGGCCCCCCCAGGACACCACGGGCAGTGCACCCCCACGAAGGCTCACAGCAGCCAGCGACCCCCCCCCCCGGGAGGCACGTGGCTGCCCCTGGGATGCGAGCCCCACCCCCAGGTGCATGCCGTTCCGGGTGCTGGAGCACCTAGCTCTGCCTCTGATGTGTCCAAGAGAGGGCAGACATATCTGCAGAAAATAAAATGGTTATTCTAATTAATGAAATACATACTGTACACATGGCTTTAAAAATAACTATCTGAAGTGTTTAATGCATCCATATGCGTGAAAAGCACCACAGTAAAAAACAAAAAGCTGCTATGTATACATTTTGCAAGTCTTCCAATATTAGTTAATATATATATTGTGCATATAATGATTATAAATGGACCTTACTGATTAAAGCGTATTGTATGTAGTTTGTGTTAATAATGAATGATTTCATTACATTAATAGACTCCTTTAAGAATTCATCTTCGTAAGTCAGTGGTGGCTGGGGGGCAGTGGCGGGATGACATATATGGCATAAGAGTTATTCTCCTGTTACATTCAACTAGTCTATGTACCTTTTTACATAAATAGTTGAGCTATGCAAAGCAATAAATGTACACACTTTCACTCAGACACTTGTACATGTGTACAGATAGTGTAATAGGTGAAGACACCTACACACATGCCCATACCTCTGAATGATTTCATCCCATGATGACCTCTTCCTCCTTAGCTGCTGGGCCAGGAAAGAAACCCGAACACTGCAAACATATGGGTATTAGCCAAGCAGCTTGGGAGGAAGCCATGGGGCAAGTGGTTCCTCTGCTTCTTTGTGGGATGAGTCTGAGATCTTTAAGTACTACCAAAATGGGGTCAGATTTGCTCCCGAGAGTCTCATATCACTGGCTAATCATTTTGGCATGTTGTACATGCTGCTGTGCGGACTGTGCTATACCCGGTTCTTTCTCTCCTTTCCCACCAACCCCCTGCCTGCTCCTGTGACTGCTGCTTTTCTGCCATTAGCAGATGTGGCAAGGCGTGTGGCAGTGGCAGGAGCAGGTAGGTGGTGGTCGGAGCAGCGGCAAGGCAAGGTGGCGCTTCCCATTTTACCTCAAGCTGTAAAACAGGACATGCCTGCCCCTGGTCTGGTACACTGTAAGGCATCTTCCTATACCCCTTGCAAGCTCAGTATAGTTGTCATGTCGTGTTGCCAGGGTCGTGTCTAATGGAAAGATCACAGCTAAGCTCCAACTGGAGCTCTGTGTAGATGTGCTGAGGAACAGCAGTGGTCTTCAACCTTTCCAGAGGTGAGTGCTACCTGCAATCCCAATCTGCAATACACAGGAGTTGGACCAAAACGACCAGCTTGCAGAGCTGAAGCAGGGGCGGTGAAGACTGATGGCAACACATTTCCCCCCTCTGTCTGAGTTCTGGAAGCAATCAGCATAGCAACATAGGAAACTGCCTTATAGTGAGTAAGACCATAATCCATCTAGCTCACTACTGACAGGCAGCAAGACTTGGAGGTTTCAGGCAGGGGTCTTTTCCTAGCCCTACCTGAAGATGCCAAGGATTGGACCAGGGCCCTTCCTCATGCTAAATAGCTTTGGTAGCTATGGATCCCAGCCACTCAATTCTCAGGTGCCTTTTGCTTTAACAATGAAAGCATTTCCTTCCCAGCATGGTCTTTCTTGACAGGCAGAAGCTGACACCAAAGGTGTTCTTCAGTTGTTATTGCCAATTTAGCTCCACACCATTTCTCTATCTTTTTTTATGCATGCAGAATGTGAATATTATTAGAATGTGGGGAAAGCAGAATATTAGCTAACCTATTCCAAAAGAAAGTTCCTGATCTTTATGCTTTGGTAGGCCTTGAGTGTTGTTCCTCACTGACTCCCTTGCATGCTCCTTCCCAATCCACACCCTTTACCAATATTTAAAAACACATTCCAAACATAAGCAGGGGGTGGGTGGGGTGGGACAGAGATTGGAGAGATTTCAATAGGCGGGGAAGGATCCTAGTAGACTGGGCTTTAATAGAATAAATAGCACAGTAGCTTTTTCAAGCAAAGTAGCAAACATAATATAATATAAGAAGCTCCAATAAAATACCACACTATTTGGCAGGGGTGTGTGTGTGTGTGTGTGTGTGTGTGTGAGAGAGAGAGAGAGAGAGAGAGAGAGAGAGAGAGATTAGTCTTATACAGAGTTTTCAGAGTTCTACTGGAGCTCTGCTTTTCAGGCGGAGCTCCAAGCAGCTTCCCACGCAGAGTAGCAGGACTGAGTTGGCAAGGCGCAGATGGCAATCACATGAAGGCACAGTCTGGAGTGTTGGGCACCACCAGAAAACACTGCAGCAGCAAGCAAGTCTACTTTCTTCCTCAGCTATCACAGTGAGAAGTCTCTCCCAGCACTTCCACTTCATCCCACAGTGTAGTGCTTGCTTCCATTGTTGACTGTGGTTTGTGCAAGGCTGTGTTTTATGGCTTAGGCAAGACAGTCACCATCTTGGCATGTTGTCAGATGATGAGGCAGATGTTCTGTTGCCGTGATAATAAAAGCTGGCATATGCAGGACAGCAGCACCAGAAGACCTCTGACCAAGGAGTAGTTTTCCCCATGCTCCCTGAGTCCATGAGTGTTGGAAGAGCACCATTGCATGCAGCTGAATTGAGCCCTTTCATTTTAGGAAGGTTCTCCTGAAGTAGCCAAGAAAAGTGGATCTTTTGTAATTTCTTAGAATTCAGTGTTGACTCTGTAGCTCAGCAGCGAAAACAGACATTTATCTAAGTTTTCATAGTATCTCAGAATGCAAGTCTTAAGACATGCATCAGTCAATCATGTTGGACTAGCCCTGGTATGCTACCAGCCACAGAAGTCTACAGTGTAGGATTGTACTTGATCCACAATACATACAGTTAAGGAAAATGGGTTTTGAATGGAAGTTAATACAACCTGCCATCCTCAACATTCTTACTAATATAAGTTCTTTTATGAGTAGGGCTTATTTCAAGGTGAATACATTTAAGATTGGAGTGCAACTCTCATTGCCTGCATGGAATCATGTATTTAGGAGGGTGCGGAGTCCTCAAAAGCATATTATACTCCATTGCAGCAGTATTTACACATGACTGTCTCGAGATGAGGTAGAGAGACACAGCTGTTTCAGGTGGCAGGTTCTGAATCCTATAAAATCAGGTTTTCTAGTATAGCCTTTTCTCCAACTAAGTTCAAGAAGTGACCTTTCATATGTGGTCATACAGTCTGGTCTGTAAAATGGGATGATTTGGGGTTGTATGACTGATTCTAGGTGTGTTGCATTGATGGAGATGGTAAAGGAGAGGGAATGCAAATATAGAAAGTTTTGCCACAACAGCAGCAATATATGGATTTGGCTAATAGTCAAGTACTATCTTTCATATGCCAGCTTTGGGATCAGAAACAGCTATATGATATTTTCTGTTAGTTTAGGTCCAACTAATCTTATAGGTTGGGACTGGTGGGTGGAGCATATGTAAACTACAGACATGGTCATTTAATTCCCTGTCCCCAGGAAATGACCTGTAGTTCTGTGAAAGGGACTAGGCATCATTAACTGATCATTCTTAACATGCTCAGCAAGCTACTACAAATCCCATGGTTCTTTGGGAGATGCTTCAGCAACTAAATTAGTATAAAACCACTAGAGGTTTTTATATATATATATCCCTTTCATGGATCATTGCCTTGCCGTGGCGAAGGAGCTTGAATAACTCAGAGAAGCTATGAACTATGCCGTGCAGGGCACCCAAGATGAACAGGTCATAGTGGAGAGTTTTGACCAAACGTGATCCATGACCTGGAGCTGACTGTGGCTCAGATCATCAGCTTCTTATAGCAAAATTCAAGCTTAAACTAAAGAAAGTAGGAAAAACCACTGGGCCGGGAAGATACAATCCAAATCAAATCCCTTATGAATACACAGTGGAAGTGCGGAACAGGTTTAAAGATTTAGATTTGGTGGACAGAGTGCCTGAAGAACTATGGATGGAGGCTCGCAACATTATACAGGAGGCAGCAATGAAAACCATCCCAATGAAAAGGAAATGCAAGAAAGCAAAGTGGCTGTCCAACTAGGCTTTACAAATAGCGGGGGAGAGAAGGCAAGCAAAATGTGAGGGAGATAGTGAAAGATACAGGAAATTGAATGCAGATTTCCAAAAAATAGCAAGGAGAGACAAGAAGACCTTCTTAAACGAGCAATGTAAAGAAATAGAGGAAAGCAATAGAATGGGAAGAACCAGAGATCTGTTCAAGAAAATTGGAGATATGAAAGGAACATTTCGTACAAAGATTTCCATAATAAAGGACAAAAGTGGAAAGGACCTAACAGAAGCAGAAGACATCAAGAAGAGGTGGCAAGAATACACAGAGGAATTATACCAGAAAGATATCGATGTCTCGCACACCCCAGGTAGTGTGGTTGCTGACCTTGAGCCAGACATCCTGGAGAGTGAAGTCAAATGGGCCTTAGAAAGCACCACTAATAACAAGGCCAGTGGAAGTGATTGTATTCCAGCTGAACTATTTAAAATTGTAAAAGATGATGCTGTTATGGTGCTACACTCAATATGCCAGCAAGTTTGGAAAACTCAGCAGTGGCCAGAGGATTGGAGAAGATTAGTCTACATCCCAATCCCAAAGAAGGGCAGTGCCAAAGAATGCTCCAACTACCGCACAATTGCACTCATTTCACACGCTAGCAAGGTTATGCTTAAAATTCTACAAGGAAGGCTCAAGCAGTATGTGGACCGAGAACTCCCAGAAGTGCAAGCTGGATTTAGAAGAGGCAGAGGAACCAGAGACCAAATTGCAAACATGTGCTGGATTATGGAGAAAGCTAGAGAGTTCCAGAAAGACATCTACTTCTGCTTCATTGACTATGCAAGAGCCTTTGACTGTGTCAACCACAGCAAACTATGGCAAGTTCTTAAAGAAATGGGAGTGCCTGATCACATCATCTGTCTCCTGAGAAATCTCTATGTGGGACAAGAAGCTACAGTTAGAACTGGATATGGAACAACTGATTGGTTCAAAATTGGGAAAGAAGTACGACAAGGCTGTATTTTGTCTCCCTGCTTATTTAACTTATATGGGGAATTTATCATGCAAAAGGCTGGGCTGGATGAATCCCAAGCCGGAATTAAAATTGCCGGAAGAAATATAAACTACCTCAGATATGCAGATGACACAACCTTGATGGCAGAAAGTGAGGAATTAAAGAACCTTTTAATGAGGGTGAAAGAAGAGAGTGCAAAATATGGTCTGGTCCCATCACCTCCTGGCCAGTAGAAGGGGAAGAAATGGAGGCAGCAATGACAAACCTAGACAGCATCTTAATAAGCAGAGACATCACCTTGCCAACAAAGGTCCGTATAGTAAAAGCTATGGTTTTCCCAGTAATGATGTATGGAAGTGAGAGCTGGACCAAAAAGAAGGCTGATTGCCGAAGAATTGATGCTTTTGAATTATGGTGCTGGAGGAGACTCTTGAGAGTCCCATGGACTGCAAGAAGATCAAACTTCTCCATTCTTAAGGAAACCAGCCCTGAGTGCTCACTGGAAGGACAGATCATGAAGTTGAGGCTCCAATACTTTGGCCACCTCATGAGAAGAGAAGACTCCCTGGAAAAGACCCTGATGTTGGGAAAGATGGAGGGCACAAGGAGAAGGGGACGACAGAGGAAGACATGGTTGGATAGTGTTCTCTAAGCTACCAGCATGAGTTTGACCAAACTGCGGGAGGCAGTGAAAGACAGGAGGGCCTGGCGTGCTCTGGTCCATGGGATCACGAAGAGTTAGACACAACTAAACAACAACAACATATATATATGCACGCACGCGCGCGCACACACACACACACACACACACACACTGCTTTTTTTCCTTTAAAAATGCTTAGGTGTATTCTCATTTTGACTCAAGAAAATCACCATTTTATAGTTCAAATCGGGGAAAATAAATATAGTAAATGGACAAAATTACAAAGATTCACAAAATGTTTAGGGGTATGCGTGGCTACAGAAAAAAGCACTGTATATAATGAACTAAAAAAAATTTAGACATAATTAGAGTCAATCCCAAGACTTTGCTGTGCATGGTTTTTTGTTAACCCTACATGGTTTTGCACCACTGTAAATAATATTATAGAGTAAAGCCAAAAGGTTATCTGGGTTAAAAAAAGCAGCTCTAAAGAGACAACTTTTGGAACAAGGTAAATGGACAGAAGAGAAGCTTATGCTCTCATCTGCTATGGATTTGTGTGACACAATTCTTAAATACCTTTCTTAAGTATTAACGTTTATGTCAATGTCATTTATAACACTCTTAGGTGCTGACTCTTAAGGGGCTCAGGTCCCTTTGTCCTCCCATAAAATATTGCCCCCCTCAATGTGAGGACAATCAGGGTCAGAAAAGGCCTACCACGGAGCCAACTATGGTGTGGCCTGGTTTCAGCTGCTGGCAGCTCTTCCTCCTCCCCTTCCTGCTGTGGAGGGGGAAAGCAGCTCCCGGCCAGTGGGTGGGGTGGGTGGGAAGAATAGGCCAAGCGCCAAAGAAGTAGTGATCCCACGGCATTTGGCTCTGTCCCCTGGCTCTTCCCGGCATCCCATACATCATTGATGCCCACAATCTTCTGCTCAAGTTGGTGCCTCTGTTGGGGAGGACAGGGGGTGAAGGGTGCATTCCAGAGACAACACTCCTATCGGCAGTGTTCCTAGTTTTGTTGTTTTCACAGGGGGTTAAAATACAGTCTAGATCTGGTAAGTCAATTGAATCTTTGCTGTTAGTTTCAGTGGGATCAAGATACTTAAGCAAGTTTCTGCTGTATTTAATAATAAAAAATCTGAATTGTGCCCAATGACTAATTTTGAATATATTGTTTTAACATGATGATATTTTAAGTGTAAATTAAAATATGTGGTCCTGGATTAATGTAAAGTATACCATCATTCAAATGGGCTGGACAACTACAATAGTTTAGATAAAGTGGATTACCACAGGAGTGGCAACACTGTCTTATGTTACTGAAGGTCACATATGATCATCCACACATTCCACATTTAGAGGTACTGAGTGACCATAACCTGGACTCCAGGTTACCTGGATCTATAGGAACAGATTTAAGGCTAGGGAACCACTTTCTAGAAACTTCCTTTCATAACAGGTCTGGTTTACACGTTGCACTGTATCTATCCTCCATCCAAGCTCTTAGGACACACTCCATGGCTATGTTCCACACTGGCAAAGCATAATGGGATGGGTCTATGCCCACCATTGTACATAACCACATAGTTTGACCTGACCATTTCAGCAGAAGATATGCATGTTATTTTGAGCAACCATGGAGGACAGGCCAACCAAGCTGCTATTCTATAAACTGAAAATCCATCTGTGTAAAAACATATTTTTGGGGAAAAGGTATATATACAGTGGTACCTCGGGTTACACACGCTTCAGGTTACATACGCTTCAGGTTACAGACTCTGCTAACCCAGAAATCGTACCTCGGGTTAATCAATGGCCTTAACCATGTTCATGGGTGTAATCTGAAAAAAACTTAACTGCATATCGCTGTGAGAGAGGCTGCATTGTGCCACCTTTTGCTCCTTGGAGGAAGGATCAGATTAAAAACATATACAGTGGTACCTCGGGTTACATACGCTTCAGGTTACTGACTCCGCTAACCCAGAAATAGTACCTTGGGTTAAGAACTTTGCTTCAGGATGAGAACAGAAATCGCATGGTGGCAGTAGGAGGCCCCATTAGCTAAAGTGGTACCTCAGGTTAAGAACAGTTTCAGGTTAAGAACAGACCTCCAGAACAAATTCTTAACCCGAGGTACCACTGTATGGGGCTTGCCTTTTTGGCATTTAATCCTGGGGTACTTGCCTCATGGTACACTAGAAGTAGCCCCCTGAGCTACTACTACCTAGAGGTAAGCTTAACCTGAAAACATAACTACTCCAATCCAACTTGACTTGCACTTTAAAAAAAGTATTTGCCCATGACTAGCTGCACCAGAAAGTAGATGGGGAATGTGTAATGAAAGCAATACGGATAGATGACATCCACATTTCAATGTATAGGCAAATAGTGCCTGCAGTTCCTGATCTAGAAAGGGAAACAGGCAGAGATCTCCTTGGTGCACCTAGGAGATGTGGCAGAGGGTCTGGTAACTGTTGTTATAGAAATTTCACATAATTTCTCCGAACCAATAATATTAATTGAGCAATTTCTCTCTCCGTTCCCCAGCTTTATCCATGGGATGGTGGGATGATGATGATGATTTACTGTTCTTCTCAACACAGCCTGGATGCCTATACTTTCTGTTGTTGGACTTCAGTAGTAGTTAATGACTGTAGCCAGATGCCTACATAAAAGACCTGGTATCTGTCTTTCCACATCACAAAACACACTGTGAAGCCCACAATTGCTGCAAGGAGGTTAAGCACTATCTGGATCAGCAAGTAAAGGTTGAAAGTATTGGTGATGTCGGTACAGTCGGATACATTCTTGTACATGAAGGTTCTGCTGAGAGGATCCACTGTTTCCAGTTTACACTGACAGGCCTCAGTGATGGTTTCACAGGTAAACTGTGTGATCTGTGAATAACAGTAGGCAGCAAAAGCTACTGCCAAAACACAGACAATCAGACTCAGAGCGCTCAGCAGAAAGTATGCAACCTGGAAAGGAAACACAATGAATTTATTTTCAGCATTACAAGCAATTTTATATGGGCTTTACAGTGAATGTTTGCAAGTTGGTGAAGGTTGCCATTTATATATGAACTCTGACAGTCCCAGATGACTTTCACAAATGTCCAGAAATAGGTGATGATTTTCCTGTGTTTTGAACAAACACCAATGAGCTCTGCCAATCACATCTGGGTACCTGTCAAAATTCACCAATCCATCTGAGTTTTTGGACATTTACAAATTTTGTCTAGCTCACAGATGCATGCCATCACTTGATGCTGCAATCTATGAGCAAGAAAGCAAACTTCAATCAAGGGGCGGGAGCAGAGAAATATTCACAATGTTGAGCTGAGTTTAAAAGGGTTACATCTCCAAACAGAGATGATTCTGAACAGTTAATAGAGCTGTGATAGAGTATTGGCTAAGGACCTTCCAACTCTATGATTCTATGATGTGAGCTATATGCTAGGTAGCATTAGAAAAGCTGATAAGTCAAAAAATAAAGACAGCAGGACGAGATGCTAAAATACAATAAAAGGAGAGGTGATGCTAGAAAAAACAGGCTCATATAATTTAGCATTTTGCCTGCAAGTCTAACTCTTCATTGGAGCCAATATATTTTTTGTTAAAAATAGTGCTTCTCTTTTGTTAATATCTCTCAGCTTTAGCCCCATCTCTCAATCTGTATGCTGATGATACATCTTGTAAAGTAAGCCTACTTTACAAGATTACAGATGTAATATATTTTAAGCTCTTTGAACATTAGGAAACAAGACCATAAAGAATGAGAAAAGATTCCGCCAGATCAGATCAAGAATCCACCTAGGTGAATAGCCTCTTTCCTGTGCTGGCCTATCAGATGCTTCCAGTAAGCCATAAGCAGGTAATTATATTTAACTGATGGGTGTCATTACTGTACCAACATGCCCCAAGCATGGGACTTTGCTTGAATTGCTTAACTTGTTTGTGAAATCACACAAAAAGGCTGTGGAAGCATAACATGTTGACGTATTTAGGCACATGGATGAATATAGATGATCAGCCTGTTTCAAGACTTCACTGTGGAGTTGATGATGTAACCTGAGATGCAGTATAACAAAATCAATGTGTTGTAAGGGAGTTGCTTATCGCATACTGTGTGCCTCCATCACAGAACGAGGGACTTGATGAACTTCTTTGTATTCTTAATGTATCTAAGGGTAGGCCTCTTGACTTTACTGAATAACGTTTCCACTGCCCCACGCACACAAACATCTCTTTGCTGCCCTCCCTGCTGAAACTCACTTGCATCTATGCAGAGTATGAGTACATTCTAGCACCTGAGGTGGACCACAAAGGATGCCCCCCTCCCAGCTAGGGAAGAAGGGGTGAGTGGAGGGGGGTAATAAAGATCTGCTCCCCTGTGGATCTTGCCACCCAAAGCAGTCTCCTCACCTTGCCTCATGGGTGGGCTGGCCCGGAGTATGAAACATATTTTTCTTTTTGTTTCACAAACCTAGTAACATCTCATCAGATTTTCATGTGCAGAATAGCTGTTGTTTTGCTATTCTGCACTGACGTTACTATTTTTGCCTACCTAACATAAACACAACCTTCTAATCGGTTACTATTGTTACTATTGTTAACAGGGGCACCAGCTTGCCCCCCACATTGGGGGCACACATCACATGACATGCTGCAGGGAGAAGGAGGCGGAGTGTGGCACTGCTTTATGCTCCTCCTCTTCCCCGCGACATGCGGGGGGCAATCTTCACCCTCGCTTGTCCCAGCTGCTGGGTGGGAGCTGGGGCACCCGGAGGGCACCTGGCGGTGGGTGTTGGTCCCCTCAATATTGGGGGGCTGGGCCTCCTAATTCAAATTATTGAGGGGACTGGAGCCCCAAGTGCCTCCTAAACCTACCAACAGTGTACTCTAAGCAGTCATTGTACATTTAAGAATGCGATTAGAGCCCTGGTAGTTAAGACTACCATATAGTTAAGAATCCATATAGTTCAGCAGCATCCTCCCAACAGTGGTCTACCAGATTCTACCAGGAGCCAACAGAAGCAAGGCATCCACTTGATTCTTGTTCCTGTCATCGAAAATTCAGAGGCCTGTGGCCTGTGAATAGGAAGACTTCATTTAGCCATCATTCTCTCTATTTCCAATGTGTAGAGGTAAGTGTCGCCACTGCTCATTGGGCCAAAACAGAGCCATCCACACAAAAGGATGATGTTTGCTGAAGTATACAGAATCTTTAGTGAGGGTGGAAGGAACTGAAACAGCCCAATGAGGACTGAGCATGCTCAGTGGCCACATAACGTTAACTAACTGGTGGTGGTGGAGGAATTGTGTGGGAAGGGAAATGGAATGGAGTATTGTGGAGCAGGGAACCGGAACACTCCACGCTGCAGCATTTTGTTGCAGCTAGCCCTACTTTTCACAGCTACTGATGATGAAATTGTCCTGCATCTTTTAAAAAGCTGTTTGAGTTAATCACAGAGAATCTCATAAGTCAGATTTGGGGAACCTGTGGCCCTTCAGATGTTGCTTGGCAGCTCCCATAATCCCTGATCATACTTGATGGAAGAGCATCCGGGGGTCCACAAACTGCCCACCCCTGCATTATACGGAGAACTACTTTCTTTTGTTTGCCCTGAAACTACTGCCAAGCAATTCCACTGGATGACTCCAAGTTTTGTATTATGAGAGGAGGTGGAAATCACTCTCTAGTCAGTACCACCCTCATTTCCCCGCCCCCCCCCCAGCTTCTTATGTCAGCAACTTGACATGGAGGAAGAGTCTTTTTTGTGGTCACAGCATGAGCAAACCATCAATACAAAAGCAGTTTTGTGACCTTGATGTTCCAAGTCTGTCTGTCTTGATAAAATCCATAGCCCAGGTATATGCATCTTCCATCAACTGTATGAATCAATCTTCCTGTTTGTGACTCCATTTGGTGGGGAGGGGAATAGCCAGGTTTATTGACCACATTTGAAGTGGTTATATATGTTCTGCCCCCAAACTAAGTTAAAATGTGCAGAATTTTATTTTGCAGAGTCTTTTGAAATAAAATGACTATACTGTGGAAGCTTTTTTAAAATGAAAACTGGGGGTAGTTTTAACTGAACTCTGTACTTTTGGTAATAAGGCTGCATGAGAAATATGATGATTTTTTTTTAAAAAAAAAAAGACAGAGAAAATGCACAGGAAAGTGAGAACAAACAACTAAAGTTCAAACTAGACAACAGAAGATCTGTGACTGCGTAACTTGCAAATTTTATAAATTTTGTAAATGTTTTTCCTGTTTGAAAACCCTCCCCTCCATTTTGTCCTTTTTGCTGTGTGCAGAACCCAACAAGAGCCAATAGACTTGATTTCAATGGGTCTACTCTGAGAATGAGTAACATTGGAAATTACCCTACATTGTGGAGGGCCAAATGTAGCTGTGGAAACTGCATAACAATGGGGGGCTAACTTATTTAAGTCACACTTGAAGGAAAAGTCAGACAAATCTTTAAAAAAAGTTTCTTAAAACAAGCTTGCTAACAATAGCTGTAAGTACATCAGTGTCAATGTAGTTCCTAAAAGCCTTGTTCTTTTATCTCATACTGACATAAATTGTGCTTATTTTGAAGTTTAATGGAGTTCTGGATTCACATTAGGATCGCATTTCCCATTATTCTGATAGCTAAGCCACAATCCTGCTCTGAATTAAAATTGGAGGCACACTTTCAGTCTTGCATCTGAAAAGGTTTACTCTGACAGTAAGCAGGGCCATCCCAAGGCTTTTTTATGCCTGAGCCGAAGCCCGCCACTCTTCTCTGCTGCTCCTCACTTCTTGGTGAGCTGGAGGTAGCCAGTTCACTCCGCCTAATGGTAGGGCCAACTCTAGGTGCAAGAGTAAGAAGTAGCCCAAAATGATTCTGCTACTACTTTCCCCTCATATTTATTATTAACATAATTTAATACTTATGATGCTCAAAAATACCAGCAGATATTGCGTTACATTGGATTCCAAAGTACATCTATGATACATTTTTTACAAGAACAGTAACAAGAATCCATCAACAACACCCCTGTCTAAGTTTCAGTTAACCAACATAAAGCTATTGATCTAACAAATCATTTGACAGGCCACTATGCCCATACCAACCTGCCCGCATGTTAAGGTCAACCATGACAATGGAATTCACTGTCAGCTGACTTCATAAAACTACTACATTTCAGGTACTACACTTCTGAAAGGCCTTGAAGACCCACTTATTTCTACTGGCTTATCAACTAGCGACTCTCTATGTTGATATCAAGTCCCTTTGGGACTTTGGGGGGGGGGGAATGTGTTTCATCATTGTTCCTGACTTTATTAATTGTGTGAGCTTTCATATAATCATAGAGTTGGAAAAGACCACAAGGGCCATCAAGTCCAACCCCCTGCCAAGCAGGAAACACCATCAGAGCACTCCTGACATATGGTTGTCAAGCCTCTGCTTAAAGACCTCCAAAGAAGGAGACTCCACCACACTCCTTGGCAGCAAATTCCACTGTCGAAACAGCTCTTACTGTCAGGAAGTTCTTCCTAATGTTTAGGTGGAATCAACATGAAATCAACATGAAGTTTTGTATTATATTCATCTTTTGACTAAGGTGGTATATAAATTTAATAAATAATAATAGTAGTAGTTGGAAAGTTTTTTTCAAAAGTATTTTATTGTGTAAAGTCCCCTTAGCGAGTTTGACTCGGAAAAGGTGACCCTCTCAATATGTTTGAGAAATAAATCGATGGCTTTTTAGCAGGATGGCCATATGGAAAGTTGAAGTTCAGAGAGACAGTATGTAACTAAATGGCTGTTGCCAGAAAACAAGAGCAAGGGAGTCTCTCACTTGCCTCAGAGCCTGGCTTGTGGGAAGCAGGGGCAATGTTCAACTACACAGACCTTTGGTCTGATCCAGCAGTGCTCTTCTCATATTCTTATGAAATGTTGGTACATCTATAATAATATTTTTAAAAGAAATACCTCCAAATGCAGTATTTAGGTCATCAGCGACTGTAAAACATATAACAGTGGTACCTTGGTTTACGAATTTAATCCGTTCTGGAAGTCTGTTCTAAAACAAAGCGTTCCCAAACCAAGGCACGCTTTCCCATAGAAAGTAATGCAACATGGATTAATCTGTTCCAGACCTTTAAAAACAACCCCTAAAGCAGCAATTTAACATGAATTTTACTATCTAACATAAAATGAAAGCAATAATCAATGTACTGTACTATAAAATAACTAAAACAGTATTGTAGATGATAAAAATAAAAATTTTAAAATTTTCTTACCTGCACTGATGATAGTCATTCCTTGGGGGGGGGGGGGGGCTTTTATCCATTTCTGCAGTCACATAATCAATCAGTAGCTGAACTGGGATCCACACAGATCCCCCCCCCAAGCTGCTGCAGGAAATGCTCCCTAGAGCGCGTGCCTCCTGCAGCAGCATGGGGGGGAGGGAGTTGCACGGCTGCAAACCAGCTAGCTGGCAGGCGCACAGCTTCACTCCCTCGCAGCTGCAGAAATGCCTTGACAACCCCATTCTCCGTTGCCAGACAATGGAAGTGTGGCACTCAAAACGAAAGTGCACCCCCAACAGAGTATATTCGTATACCAAAAAACAACAACAACCCAGAACACTCATTTCTGCGTTTGAAGCGTTCATAATCCAAAAAGTTCGTTAACTAGGTTGTTCGTAAACTAAGTGTCAGGGAACTGACATTGGAGCCAGAAGTGGAGGCAGGGCTCCCAAGCGATGCCGGAGAAGGGCCAAGCAGGGAGAGAGGAGACTCAGCAGCTGGGGAAGGAAATCAACGTAACACCAGGGATAAAGGGGGGCGGATGGGGGAATCGGAGAGAGGGCTCCAGGACTCTTCGCAGGAGACCAGCGGGGAGAGCACAGGTCCTCCGCGACCCACACCCACCCTGCGCAGAAGACTTCCGCGCAGGGAAAGCAGGCAGAGACTTGCCATCAAAGAACTTCTTTGCTGGAAGAAGTTCAAGAAACGCCCACTGACGGATTCTGCTAACGACTGAACAGCCACGAAGTGAAGGGCTGTCCAGCCAGGAAAGGTTTAACCAGGCTACCTAGCCAGGAGTGGCGGCAACTTACGCACGAGCAACCCCATATAACCATTACACTGAGGTACCACTGTATAGGCACCCTTCAAGGCAATCCTCAGAGACAGGGAGAATCATGTGGGCTTTGGGGTAGGAGCTATTGCCCTGTTAAATGTTTACTGCATGGCTAGTCTAGATGTATTCAAGTCTCCAGGGCCAGATGAACTGCATCCAAGAGTATTAAAAGAACTGGCAGATGTGATCTCAGAACCACTGGCAGTCATCTTTTGAGAATTCCTGGAGAACAGGCGAAGTCCCGTCAGACTGGAGGAGGGCAAATGTTGTCCCTATTTTCAAAAAGGGGAAAAGAGAGGACCCAAATAATTACCGCCCAGTCAGTCTGACATCAATACCAGGGAAGATTCTGGAGCAGATCATTAAGCAAACAGTCTGTGAGCACCTAGAAAGGAATGCTGTGATCACCAATAGTCAGCATGGATTTCTGAAAAATAAATCATGTCAGATGAACCTGATCTCGTTTTTTTGACAGAATTACAAGCCTGGTAGATGAAGGGAACGCAGTGGATGTAGCCTACCTTGATTTCAGCAAGGCATTTGACAAGGTGCCCCATGATATTATTGTAAAGCAGCTGGTAAAATGCGGTCTTGACTATGCTACCACTCAGTGGATTTGTAACTGGCTGACTGACCGAACCCAAAGGGTGCTCATCAATGGTTCCTCTTCATCCTGGAGAAGAGTGACTAGTGGGGTGCCACAGGGTTCTGTCTTGGGCCCGGTTTTATTCAACATCTTTATCAACGACTTGGATTATGGACTCAAGGGCATCCTGATCAAATTTGCAAATGACACCAAACTGGGAGGGGTGGCTAACACCCTAGAGGACAGGATCACACTTCAAAATGACCTTGACAGATTAGAGAACTGGGCCAAAACAAACAAGATGAATTTTAACAGGGAGAAATGTAAAGTATTGCACTTGGGCAAAAAAAATGAGAGGCACAAATACAAGATGGGTGATACCTGGCTTGAGAGCAGTACATGTGAAAAGGATCTAGGAGTCTTGGTTGACCACAAACTTGACATGAGCCAACAGTGTGACACGGCAGCTAAAAAAGCCAACGCAATTCTGGGCTGCATCAATAGGAGTATAGCATTTAGATCAAGGGAAGTAATAGTGCCACTGTATTCTGCTCTGGTCAGACCTCACCTGGAGTACTGTGCCCAGTTCTGGGCACCACAGTTCAAGAAGGACACTGACAAACTGGGACGTGTCCAGGGGAGGGCAACCAAAATGGTCAAAGGCCTGGAAACGATGCCTTATGAGGAACGGCTAAGGGAGCTGGGCATGTTTAGCCTAGAGAAGAGGAGGTTAAGGGGTGATATGATAGCCATGTTCAAATATATAAAAGGATGTCACATAGAGGAGGGAGAAATGTTGTTTTCTGCTGCTCCAGAGAAGCGGACACGGAGCAATGGTTCCAAACTACAAGAAAGAAGATTCCACCTAAACATTAGGAAGAACCTCCTGACAGTAAGAGCTGTTCGACAGTGGAATTTACTGCCCAGGAGTGTGGTGGAGTCTCCTTCTTTGGAGGTCTTTAAGCAGAGGCTTGACAACCATATGTCAGGAGTGCTCTGATGGTGTTTCCTGCTTGGCAGGGGGTTGGACTCGATGGCCCTTGTGGTCTCTTCCAACTCTATGATTCTATGATTCTATGGTTCTAGGCACTGGAAGGGCAGAACATTTTCTCCACATGTCAGAATGAGGACATCAAAGGAGAGGATCAAAGCTTGTGCACGAGGTTACCCTAAGATCTCATCAGCAGATCCATCACATGGCAGACTAAGAAGCAATTCCAAAACTGCACACATAACAAAGCAAGGAGCTAGCAAAGGAGTTTGGATTTGCTGTTTTTCACAGCTTGACATAAATACAGGCTGGTGATTGCTACATAAACATAGAAGAGAGGAGAAAGGGATGTGTTCGACTGTGAATGACATCCCACACATGGCTCTTTTTCAGTTCTACTGGCAAAAGATAAAGGGGGGGAAGGGAATAAAGACTTTAAACAAAATCCTAATCATGCCTTGGTTTCTTTGTACACATGCTATCAGATCAATAATGAATAAATCTGTCAAATTTATTGAGCCAAAAAAAACAAAACCCAGCAATCCACAAATAGCAACAAGGTTGCTCATGGCACCCAGAAATTTAAGGCCCCATTGAGTGACAGCTATGACCCTCAGCTTGAATATCAATTACTCAGTTTCTAGGGCACGGCAAAACACTGGGAAACAATTGTAAAACTTTGCTACAGATTTGGAGGGGAACATAGCCTGAAATGTAATTCTGGAATCCAGCAGAGAAACCTTCCTGTGCATTGTTCCACAGGAGACTATCAGACTTTTTCAAAAGTCATCAGGATTCAAAATGGCAGCCTTAGTGTTATGGGCAGAAAGAGAGGGGTTTATCCAAGCACGCAAACACATATTGTTAGGGGAAAGGCCATAGCACATAGTTAGAGCAGAAGGTCCCAGGTTCAATTGTTGGCCTCTCCAGGTAGGGCTGAAAATGTCCCCTATCTGAAACCCTGGAAGGCTACTGCTGGTCAGTCACTGTGGACAATACTGGGCCAGACAGACTTTGAATGAGACAGCTTCCTAGGCTGCAACATCTTCCTCCCAAGAATTTTCATAGCGTGTGTAATGGTTGTAAGGGGTTACTTGTGCGTAAGTTGCCTGCTAGTTGTGTCCGATTGCCTGGTTCACCATGCCTTGGCTGACAGCCCACACTCCGTGGCCGGTCAGTTGCTTGCAGAATCTATCAGTGGGCGTTTCTTGAACCTTTTCCAGCATAAGAGCTGTTTGACGCCGAGTCTCCTCCTATTTTCCCGGCGCGGAACTCGTCTGCGCAAGTAAGGGGAAGGCAGGGGTGTGCCAGCGCTCTCTCCACTAGTCTCTGATGCAGGGTCTTGGAGACCAGTCTCCAATTCCTCCATCTCCCTCCCTTCTCTACTGGTGTTGTGCTGAATTCCTTCCCCCTGCTGGTCCCCTCTCCGGCATCGCTCTGGAGCCCTGCCTCCGCCTCTCGCTCTGATGTCAGTTCCCTGACATCCACCTCCCCCCCCAGGACCCCCTCCACCCCCGGCCCAACCCGGTGACGTAACCTTGTCCCCCTCTTCAGCCGACGATGCAGGGAACCCCCGAAAGGAGCTGCCGCCATTGTCCGAGGACTCAAACCCCGCTTCCCACCCGCTCCGATTTCTTCGTGCGGGACGGGCTTCCCAGTCTGATTCCACCTCTCCTGATGCTTCCCCTCCTTCCTCTTCGGAAGCTGGAAAACCCGCAAAATCCTCCTCTTCCTCATCGGTGGTGGCAAATTGCTCCTCCCAGAATCTCTCCAGGGGTTTGGGCTTCCTCGGATACCTGTTGTGGAACTCTTCCACCAGATACTCATCATCTACCTCCCCCGCGGGAACCCACGTCTTTTCAGAATCGGGTTCCCCTTCCCACGCTACCAGGTACTCCACCTGCCGCCCCCGCCATCGCGAATCCAGGATCTCCGTCACCTGGTGGTGATGTTCCCTTTCCTCCACTTGTGGGTGTGTGAGCCCTTCCCCTACTTCCCCCCGGACCCTCCGCTCCCCCCTGTACGGTGAGAGCAGTGACCTATGGAAGACTGGGTGGATTTTCATGCTGTCTGGCAATTTGAGCCGGAATGCCACCGGGTTCACTTGGTGTGTTACCTCGAATGGCCCCAGCCGTTTTGGCCGCAGTTTCTTACATCCTCCCTTGAAGGGTAGGCCTTGGGTGGATAACCACACCCGGTCCCCCACCCTTATAGTGTCCCCTTCCTGGCGACGTTTGTCTGCTTGCCTCTTGTACACTTCCTTGGCCCTTTCCAGGTTCATCTTAAGCTGCTGGTGCAGGGCTTCCATTTCTTCCATGAACTGCTCTGCAGCGGGTATGCTCCATCCTTCCTCCCCCCTCCCGGGAAAGGCCCTGGGATGGCACCCATAGTTAGCCATGAACGGGCTCATCCCCGTGGACACATGCTCAGCGTTGTTATATGCAAACTCCGCTAGTGCTAGCTTCTCTACCCAATCGTTCTGTCTCTCGTTGATGTAGCAGCGTAGGTATTGCTGTAAAATGCTGTTCGCCCTCTCTGCTTGCCCGATGGTCTCCGGGTGTCTCACCGTCGAGAATCCCACCTCCACCTGCAATAAGTTCATGAGCCTCCTCCAGAACCTCGAGGTAAATTGTTTCCCTCGGTCGGAGATAACCCTCGAAGGAGCCCCATGCAACCTGAAGATGTGATCCACAAACAACTGGCGGTTTCCTCAGCCGTTACTGCATGTGAACATGCTATAAAATGGCACATTTTGGTTAGCAGATCTACTACTACCATGACTGCTGTCTTCCCTCTGGATTTGGGTAAATCTGTCATGAAATCGATCGACACCACCTCCCATGGTCTTCCCAGTGTGGGTAAGGGTTCCAGTAACCCTGCTGGGGCCGCCCTCTCCCCCTTGGCCCGTTGGCAGTGGTCACAGCCACGTACATACTCTCGTACATCTTCCCTCACCCTCGGCCACCAGAACTGCCTAGTAACCAGTAACATAGTTTTGTGTTGCCCAAAATGCCCTGCTGTTGGGTTGTCGTGAAGCTGTTTGAGCACCCTTTCCCGCAAGGCTTCCCCGGGCACATACATTGCTCCCTTGTAGTACAGCAGTCCTTCCCTTTCCTCAAAGCCTCCCTGGCCTCCCCTCGCTTCCCTGAGTTCTCTGATTCTGGTTTGGACAAATTTATCCTGGCAAATCAGCGCAGTCAGTTCTCGTTTCCCAACCAACGCTCCCCCCCACACCCATCGTTCCTCTGGGAACACGTGTCCTACTTCCGGCGGTCCTTCTCCTTCCATGTACTCCGGCTTCCCGGACAGTGCGTCTGCCCTCACGTTCTCTTCTCCCGGCACATACTTGATCTCAAACAAGAACTTGGAGAACTCCTGTGCCCATCGAATCTGTCTCTGGTTGAGCACTCGAGCCGTTCTCCAATATTCCAAGTTCTTGTGATCCATGCACACCTGAATCTTGTGCTGAGCCCCTATTAGTAGGTGTCTCCACTGCCGAAAGGCTACGTAAATTGCTAGCAGTTCGCGATCATACACTGTGTAGTTTTGTTCCGATTTGCTCAGTTTCCACGAGTAGAAGGCACACGGTCTCCAGGTGTGTTGGCGCCCTCCCGGCTGCAGCAACACTGCTCCCACCGCCCGGTCTGATGCGTCTGTTTCCAGCCTCATCGGCTTCTGTAGATCCACGTGCAGGAGCTGTTCCTCCGAGGCGAATGCCTTCTTTAGCCTCTTGAAGGATCGTTGGGCACTTTCAGTCCAGACGAACCTTTTTTTGCTACTGAGACAATCTGTGATGGGTGCGGTCAAGTGTGCGAAGTTCTTGATGAACTTCCGGTAGAAGTTGCCGAACCCTAGGAACCTCTGCACATCCTTCCGGGTTTTGGGGGTCTTCCATTCTGGCACTGCCTGCACCTTGCTGGGGTCCATGGCTAGGCCCTTGTCTGATAACTTGTATCCCAGAAATTCCACTTCTCTGGCATGAAACTGGCACTTCTCCAGCTTGACCCACAACTGATGCCTCTGCAGCCGCTTCAGCACTTCCCTGACGTCCTGGACATGCTGCTTTTCATTGTCCGAATAGATCAGGACGTCGTCCAGAAATGCTACGCAGTTCTTGTACAGCAGGGGTCCCAGCACATGGTGCATGAAGCTTTGAAAACAGGCTGAGCCCCGACTGTAATCCAAATGGCATAACTAGGTACTCAAAGGCCCCAAGGGGGGTAAACATGGTGGTTTTCCATTCGTCCCCCTCCCTCATTCTAATCAAATTGTACGCTCCCCTGAGGTCCAGCTTGGTAAAGATCTTCCCCTTCCTTACCCGAGTTAGAATATCATCAATTCTGGGCATTGGGAAGGTCACGGGTTCCGATACGAGGTTTAACCTTCTATAGTCCACTACAAGCCTAGGCTGATCCGTGTTTTTTTTTGTCCACGAAGAACACAGGGCTGTCCCCCACTGCCTTAGATTCCCTTATGAACCCCCTTTTTAGGTTCTTGTCAATAAAGTTCTGCAACTCCTGCATCTCCCGGTCCGACATGGCGTACAGCTTACCCACTGGCAGCTGCGCCCCAGGGAGTAGGTTGATTTGACAGTCAAAGGGCCTATGTGGTGGCAGTCTGTCCGCCTCCCTCTCGCTGAAGACCTCCTGTAAGTCCACGTACTGGGGCGGCACCTCTGTTCTCGGCTCCAGTGTAGTTGCTGCCAGCCTGGCCAACCTCCCCCTTGGCCTTTCCCCCTCTAGACAGTGTTCCAAACAGCACGCTGACCCGAAGGTGACTGTCCGTTGATGCCAAGCCACCACTGGATCATGTAGCACTAGCCAGCTCATGCCCAGTATGGTCCCGCCAGTGTGGCCACATGAAAGGCAATGGTTTCGGTGTGTCTGGAAACCTTCATACTCATTGGTGGTGTTTGATGTGCCACCTCCCCTCCCAGCAGCTCCCTGCCATCTATCGTGGTGACCTGAAGGGGAAAATCAAGTGGCAGCAGGTGTATTTGGTGCTCTAGTGCGAACTCCTTGCTGAAAAAATTGCAAGAGCTGCCTGAGTCCAGCATTGCCTTAACCTTGACTGGGTGTCCGTTTGGGAGTTCTAGCACCACCTCTATTGCTATAGACGCCTTGGGTGGGTCTGGTTGGGGCACTTCCATTAGTTGCTTGCCTGGCTGCTGCGCCCCCCTGTGGGCAGCCAAGCGCTGGCATTTCCCTGCACCTTGTCCTCCTCCGCCTCCTCCTCGCTCCCAGCGGCCCCCACCATCCCTTGCCAAGCCTTTCTTTGTGGACAGACCCTGTCCTGGCCGTTGGCAGAGGAAACACTTCTTGGTGCTTTTGGCTGCCTTCCCCTCCCGTTTGAATCCTTGGCTGGCGCTCGAAGCCTTACGCACGCGCGCGCACCATCGATTTCCATTGGCTCAACGTCCCCAGAACCTTGGCATCTCCGGAATGCGGTAGTCAGGGCAACGTTCTCCTCTCCCTTCCTGCCTTTCCAAAGCGTGCGCTTCCTGCCTCGCTCCTATCGCAAGTGCCGCTTTGGTCAGTTCATCCATAGATTGTGGGCGGGGCGCGCGGGAGAGCTCGTCCTTCACGGTTGGGGACAACCCCTCCTCAAACAGCATCCGTATGGGCGGGTCATCTAGATCCCATTCAAGCCGGTGTATTAGCATCACAAAGCGGAACCAGTAGTCTCTAACGGATAGATCCCCCTGCTTGCCTCTCATCAGCTCCCGCTGGGTTACACTCTGCCCAATTTGGCTTGAATACATTGCGTCCATTGCCTGGAAGAACTTCCAGACGTCCCTCATGGCAGCATTCTGAGTGGCCATTAGGGGCCTCACCCATTCCCGCGCGCCATCCTGAAGGTGCCTCACGATATATGCCACCCTCTCTGCATCATCAGCAAAGTCATCGAGTTGCAGCTCCAAAGCGTACTCTATTTCCGTTCGGAACCCATTATAGTCCTGGGGCTTCCCCCCAAACTTGTGTACCAGCCCTGGCACCTTCTTTGCCACTGGGGTGGGTCTAACCTGCGCATCCTGGGTCCGCCGTTCATCCAGCCGCGCCGTCAGCAGAGCTACATGCCTTTCCAGGTCCTGGTTCCTCTTCACCAAGTCCTGCACACTCGCAGCCTGCTCCGCTGCACCGGCACCTCCAGTCTGGCTCATGATTCCCTGCCTGTGCACAAGTAACTTCAGAGACTGACAGATTGCTGTAATGGTTGTAAGGGGTTACTTGTGCGTAAGTTGCCTGCTAGTTGTGTCCGATTGCCTGGTTCACCATGCCTTGGCTGACAGCCCACACTCCGTGGCCGGTCAGTCACTTGCAGAATCTGTCAGTGGGCGTTTCTTGAACCTTTTCCAGCATAAGAGCTGTTTGACGCCAAGTCTCCTCCTATTTTCCCTGCACGGAACTTGTCTGCGCAAGTAAGGGGAAGGCAGGGGTGTGCCAGCACTCTCTCCACTAGTCTCTGATGCAGGGTCTTGGAGACCAGTCTCCAATTCCTCCATCTCCCTCCCTTCTCTACTGGTGTTGCGCTGAATTCCTTCCCCCCTGCTGGTCCCCTCTCCGGCATCGCTCTGGAACCCTGCCTCCGCCTCTCGCTCTGATGTCAGATCCCTGACAGCTTGTACAAAAGGGACATACATTTTGCCTCCATAGAGAAAGAAGTAAAGTGACAAAATCATCTTGGCTACTCAAAATAATGGTAGGCTACCAAGCCCAGTGAAAATGTGTGAACCCCTTGCAAGAAGCTGAATTATTTTATCTGTGTATCACAGCTGTGCAAGCTGGAGCTGATGCGAGTTGTAGTCCAAAATGTCTGGAGGGCACCAGGTTGAGGAAGGCTGGCATAACACATTTGCACTTATTTGCCTACTTATAAAATCTCTTCTTCTTGGAAGAGGCAAAAGACAGGACAATAAGGCTAACACTCTGATCTCCAGAAACCCACCACCCCTTCTGGCTTCTCAGATATTTGAGGTTAACAAGGAAGAAAAAACAGTATCAGGCAATGTACCTTGATGGCAAACTGTATGCAGGTCTTCTCATCCGGTTGGTAAGAAACACATAGCATCACTAGTCCCAATAAGGCCACCACGCAGACCTAAAAAAGGGAAAGCTAGACTGTAATTACATTTTAAGAACTGGGGGTGGGAATATGATAGGCAGTATTACAGTGTTGCACTATCGTCTCCCTGACCATAATGGCTAGGGTGATCTTGAGATAGAGAATGAAATCAAGGAGGCACCAAAAAAGGAAGACGCTGCAATAAAAGTGACACAATCAATGTTCCTCACATAGTCTGGGGACATGCATGTTCCACTTATGACAAAGAAGTATCCTAGGACAGTTAGGGGTGGCAGTCTTGGCCTTGGTGCAAGATGCTGAACAGTTGGGATCAGTGACCAGAGTGCTATCAAATTCAACATATAACTAAGTAGACAATTGCCAAGAAAATCCAACACATTTAACTTCAAATGAGGAAACTGCCAAAAAAAGAGGGGATTTGTAAAAAACAACAACAAAAAACTGAAAAGTAAAGAGGGCCACATCTCTTCAAAAAGTTTGGCAGTTGTTCAAAACCCAATAACAGAAACTCATCAGGAAACTCATCACCAGGGCCAAGAGGATGCCAGCATGGTTAATGAGCAGTGTCAAAGAAGTTATGCTTTCCATATTATACAGGTCCATTAATCTCAGTGGTTCTGCTCTGAGTATGACTTAGCAGGATACAACCCCTCATCTATATTCATCCTTGACAGAGTTGCCAAGGGAAGTAACACCATTGAAACAGGGTCCTGCAGGGGTTTTCCTCAAATCTGCACAGTGCTTCTCAGGTTTAATCCTGTGTGTCCTTGTTCTTTACCATCTACATGAAGCCTTTAATTCAATTAACATGATCTGCCTAATGCTCATATCTTAGTGATATCATATACAACTATAGCCAAATGGTAAATAAACCACAGGTACAGAAGCACCTGATGAGTCGCGGGTGGCGCTGTGGGTAAAACCTCAGTGCCTAGGACTTGCCGATCGTATGGTCGGCGGTTCGAATCCCCACGGCGGGGTGAGCTTCCGTCGTTCGGTCCCAGCTCCTGCCCACCTAGCAGTTCGAAAGCACCCCTAAGTGCAAGTAGATAAATAGGTACTGCTTTATAGCGGGAAGGTAAACGGCGTTTCTGTGTGCTGCGCTGGTGCTGGCTTGCCAGAGCAGCTTTGTCACGCTGGCCACGTGACCTGGAAGTGTCTCTGGACAGCGCTGGCCCCTGGCCTCTTAAGTGAGATGGGCGCGCAACCCCAGAGTCGGACACGACTGGCCCATGTGGGCAGGGGTACCTTTATCTTTACAGAAGCACCTGAAGAGCTGAGCAGCGTATGAACCAGGTTGAAAACGCTCTGGGCTGCATTACACAGGGCTCTGTGGCACCATGCCAACACAGAGGAGCATAGGAGTCAGCCATGAGTAGGTGCACCTGTCCACCCTATTCACAATTCATGTGACATGGAGTCCACATTTACACAGGCCCATCCACATAATCCATCCAGAAACTGGCAAGGTCGTAGCCTACTACTGATTAATTTAACTGACAGAAATATTTAAAATCAGCCTTGCCTTCAGCAGTTTCCAAGATGTCTTACAATCTTGGAACAATAAAGGGATACCTGAAAATTGCATCTCTGCCCTATTCCACTCATGGATTCTTCTTGTCAGTTGACAGACACCATTGGATACCACTCAGTAAATATAAAGAAAATACAATAAAAAAATAACCTACAAAACAGCAGCAAAATATCAACCATAAAGCAGTTATTCCCCTCCATCAGCAGGGGAGACCCTCTGGTGCCACTGCTGAGTGCTACTGCCCATGACCCATGACCGGGCCTTCTGGCATACCCTCCCATAGTGGTATGTGTCAAGCCCTCAGGAGTGTCAGGCTCACATGCTGTGCATTCTATAATTTTCACCTGCTTGCAAACCAGGGTTTGACTCTGGTTTGCAGGCAAATGGTTTGCCCTTTCAGTCACAAACAAGGCTTAGAAGAGTGGAAAGTGGAAAGTTGCAGGCAAGCCCTCTTGGAAATGGCAAATATGGTTTAGTATTATATGTGAATGAGCCCTAAATGATAGAGAGAAGTTTCCAGACACACTATTCTTGCCCCTGATATAGAGCGGGGGGGCGGGTGCAGGCATATTTTGGGGGGAAAGGTGGAGGACCATGCCAACATACACCTGCCATTTGAAGTGGCACTGCCTAGACACACTTTTACCACCAAAAGACTTTGTCATCGCTCCTAGTCCACAAGTTTCTTTAAAAAATGTTTACTCTTTCCTTTTCA